>NC_143168.1:8913312-9220431 GCF_047325235.1 Durio zibethinus | reverse complement strand
GATGTGCTTGAACCCACCTACCACCCGTTCGATCCTTGGCATGCGCATCCTGCCTCCCTGGTCGGTTGAGCACCCGCACGCTCATTACATGGGTTGGCTTAGGCATACGGAGTTCATCGCTAGTCTAAACATATAGAGTTCATTCCCAGTCTAAGATCGGATCAGACTGAGGGTTTCAGCTGCAGGATCGATAGCACGCAAGGGGGACCAGGCCGATCCTCGGCTTGTGCATTCTGTCTCTTCGGCCTACTAAGCACCCGCACGCTCATTTCATGGGTTGGCTTAGGCATAGGGAGTTCATTCCATTTCTAAACCCCAACTGGATTGAAGGTTGTGGCAGCGGGACTGACAGCGCGTAGAGGGGGACCGGGCCGATCCCCGGCTTGCGCATTATGCCTCTTCGGCCGGCTCAGCGCCCGCACGCTCGTTTCATGAATTGACTTAGGCATACGAAGTTCATTCCCAATCTAAAATCAGACCAGACCGAGGGTTGCGAGAGCAGGATTGATAGCATGCAGGGAGGACTAGGACGATCCTGATTTATGCATTTTGCCTCTCCGGTCGGCTGAGCGCCTGCACGCTCGTTTCATGGGTTGGCTTAGGCATACGGAATTCATTCCATGTCTAGGCATACGGAGTTCATTCCCAGTCTAAGATCGGATCGGATCGAGAGTTACGACAGTAGGACCAACAGCAAGATGGGCAGCACGAAGGGGGGACCGGGTCGATCCCTGGCTTGTGCATTCTACCTCTCTGACCAACTGAGCGCCCGCACACTCGTTTCGTGGGTTGGCTTAGGCATACAAAGTTCATTCCATGTCTAAGCCCTAGCTAGATTGAGGGTTGTGGCAGCAAGATCGACAGTGGGATTGATAGCATGCAGAGGGGGACTGGGCTGATCCTCGGCTTACGCATTATGCCTCTCCGACTGGATGAGCCCCCGTACACTCATTTTGTGGGTTGACTTAGGCATACGGAGTTCATTCCCTGTCTAAGCATACGGAGTTCATTCCCAGTCTAAGATCGGACCAGACCGAGGGTTGTGGCAGTTGGATTGGCAGCACGTAGGGGGGACCAAGCTGATCCTCAGCTTGTACATACTGCCTCTCCGATCGACTGAACGGTCTAAGAATACGGAGTTCATTCCCAGTCTAAGATTGGATCAGACCGAGGGTTACGGTAGCAGGATCGGTAGCACGTAGGGGGGATCAAGCCGAACCCCGGCTTGTGCATTCTAGCTCTCCGACCGACTGAGCGACCGCACACTCGTTTCGTGGGTTGGCTTAGGCATACGGAGTTCATTCCATATCTAAGCCCTAGCCAGACCGAGGGTTATGGCTGCAGGACTGGTAGCGGGATTGGCAGCACATAGAGGGGGACCGGGTTGATCCCCAGCTTACACATTATGCCTCTCCGACCAGCCTTTCCGACCGACTGAGTGCCCGCACGCTCATTTCATGGGTTGACTTAGGGATACGGAGTTCATCTCCAGTCTAAGCATACAGAGTTCATTCCCAGTCTAAGATCGGACCGGATCAAGGGTTGTGGCAGCAGGATCGACAAGACGTAAGGGGGACTGGGTCGATCCCTAGCTTGCGCATTCTACCTCTCCGACCGGCTGAGCGCCCGCACACCCGTTTCATGGGTTGGCTTAGGCATAGGGAGTTCATTCCACATCTAAGCCCCAGTCAGACCGAGGGTTGTGGCAGTGGGACTGGCAGCACGCAGAGGGGGACTGGGCCTATCCCTGGCTTGCACATTATGCCTATTCGGAGTTCGCTCGTTCCCTCGTTTCGTGGGTTGACTTATGTATACGGAGTTCATTCCCAGTCTAAGATTGGACCGGATCGAGGGTTATGGCAGTAGTATTGACAGCACGCAGGAGGGATCGGGCCAATCCCTGGCTTGTGCATTCTGCCTTTCCAACCAGCTAAGTGCCCGCACGCTCATTTCGTGGGTTGCTTTAGGCATACGGAGTTCACTCCTAGTCTAAGATTTTGAGCCATGGTGCACATGCTGGGCTCAGGCATGTCTGGTGCCGTATTTTTTTTGCCCAGGGCACCATCGTCGGAGCATCGTCGGAGAGCCTAACGGCAGCATTGGGGGTTCCGACGATTGGGGGGCCGGGGGGTGCGCGCACATGATGTGCGATGGGTGCTGGTACTTGGCCCTTATATTGGCCCCCGATCCCTCATCAAACCTTGAGAACTCACACCCCCTTAAAGAGTATTTGAGATTTTATAGGTTTGCTGCCAGTAGCAATTAAAGTGTCTGAAATGAGGACACGTTTTTCAAACGACCACAAAATCTTCTCCACTTCGATTTTCTAGCTAAATGTTTTTGTGCATGCCAACAAAAATCCAAGGATCACCTCTACCAAATTTGTAGACAAAACTCTTTCTAAAAAAATTTTAAAAAATCTCGAACTGTAAAAAGTTTCAAAAATCATGAAAAATAGAAAACGGATCGTCTTGCCATGAAACTTCACATGAAGGCTTAGGGGACCATTGTATGAATTTACAAGCCATAAAAATGGCATTGGCACAGCAAAAATATGAAGATGTGCTTGAACCCACCTACCACCCGTTTGATCCCCGGCTTGCGCATCCTGCCTGTCTGGTCAGCTGAGCGCCCGCCCGCCGGTTTCGTGGGTTGACTTAGGCATACGGAGTTCATCCCTAGCCTAAGCATACAGAGTTCATTCCCATTTAAGATCAGACCAGACCGAGGTTTGGGCAGCAGGATTGACAGCATGCATAGGGGACCGGACCGATCCTCAACTTATGCATTCTGCCTCTCCGGTTGGCTAAGCGCCCGCATGCCCATTTCGTGGGTTGGCTTAGGTATAGGGAGTTCATTCCATGTCTAAGCCCCAATCGGACTGAGGGTTGTGGCAGCAGGATCGACAGCACGCAGAGGGGGACAGGGTCGATCCTCGGCTTACGCGTTATGCCTCTCCAGCCGGCCCAACGCCCGCATGCTCATTTTGTGGGTTGACTTAGGCATACAGAGTTCTTTCCCAGTCTAAGATCAGACCGTATCGAGGGTTACGACAGCAGGATCGACAGCACACAGGGGGGGACCAGGCCGATCCCCGGCTTGTGCATTCTGCCTCTCGACCAGTTGAGCGCCTGCACGCTCGTTTCATCGGTTGGCTTAGGTATACGAAGTTCATTCCATGTCTAAGCCCCAGCCAGATCGAGGGTCGTGGTAGCAGGACCGATAGCACACAGAAGGGGATTGGGTCGGTCCTCTACTTGCGCATTATGCCTCTTTAGCCGGTTCAGTGCCCATACGCTCGTTCTGTGGGTTGACTTAGGCATACGGAGTTCAATCCCAGTCTAATATTAGACTGGACCAAGGGTTGCAGCAACAGGATTGACAGCACACAGGGGGGGACCGGGCTGATCCCCTACTTGCGCATTCTACCTTTCTGGTCGACTGAGCATCCGCACGCTCGTTTCATGGGTTGGCTTAGGCATAAGGAGTTCATTCCATGTCTAATCCTTAGCCGGACCGAGGGTTGTGGTAGTGGGATTGACAGCAGGCAGAGGGGGATCGGGTCGATCCCCGACTTTTGCATTATGCCTCTTTGGCCGGCTCAGTGCCCGAATGCTCGTTTCGTGGTTTGACTTAGGCATACGGAGTTCATTCTCAATCTAAGATCGGATCGGACTGAGGGTTGCGTAGCAGGATCAACAGCACACAGGTGGGATCGGGCCTATCCTTGACTTGCGTATTCTGCCTCTCTGGCCAGCTGAACGCCCGCATGCTCTTTTTGTGGGTTGGTTAAGCATACGGAGTTCATTCCTTGTCTAGGATCAAATCGGATCGAGGGTTGCAGTAGCAGGACCAGCAGCAAGATCGACAGCACGTAGGGGGGATCGGGCTGATCCCCGACTTGTGCATTCTACCCTTACTGTCGACCTCTCCGGCCAACTGAGCACCCGCACACTTGTTTCGTGGGTTGACTTAGGCAGACGGAGTTCATCCCTAGTCTAAGCATTTAGAGTTCATTCCCCATGTAGGATTGGAACAGACCGAGGGTTGCGGCAGTAGGTTCAACAGCATGCAAAGGGGATCGGGCTGACCCCGGCTTGCGCATTCTGCCTCTTCGACCGACTGACCGCCCGCACGCCTGTTTCGTGGGTTGGCTTAGGCATAGGGAGTTCATTCCATGTCTAAGCCCCAGCTGGACCGAGGGTTATGGCAGCAAGACTGGTAGCATGCAGAGTTGGACCGGGTCAATCCCCGGCTTGCGCATTCTACCTCTCCGACCGGATGAGTGCCCGCACACTCGTTTCATGGGTTGGCTTAGGCATACGGAGTTCATTCAATGTCTAAGCATACAGAGTTCATTCCCAGTCTAAGAGTTTGAGCCATAGTGCACATGCTAGGCTCAGGCATGTGTTGGTGCCGCATTTTTTTCGCCCGGAGCATCGTCAGAGAGCCTAACCGATGGCATTGGAGGTTCCGGCAATTAGGGGGCCGGGGGGTGTGCGCACATGATGTGTGATGGGTGCTGGTACTTGGCCCTTATATTTGCCCCCTATCCCTCATCAAACCTCAAGAACTCACACCCCCTTAAAGAGCATTTGAGATTTTATAGGTTTGGTGCCAGTAGCCATTAAAGTGTCTGAAATGGGGACACTTTTTTCAAACGGTCACAAAATCTTCTCCACTTTGAGTTTTTTGCTGAATTTTTGTGTGCATGCCAACAAGAATACAAGGATCACCTCTACCAAATTTGGGGCCAAAACTCCTTCTAAAAAAAGTTTAAAAAATCTCGAACCGTAAAAAGTTTCAAAAATCCTGAAAAATAGAAAATGGGTCATCTTGCCACGAAACTTCACATGAAGGCTTAGGGGACCATTGTATGAATTTACAAGCCATAAAAATGGCATTGGCATGGTAGAAATATGAAGATGCGCTTGAACCCACCTACCACCCGTTCGATCTCCGGCTTGCGCATCTTGCCTCTCTTGTCAGCTAAGCGTCCGCACGCTCGTTTCGTGGGTTAACTGAGGCATACGGAGTTCATTCCTTGTCTAAGCCTAGCAGGATCGAGGGTTGTGGCAATGGGACCGGTAGCACGCAGAGGGGGAGCATGCCGATCCTTGGCTTAAGTATTCTACCTCTTTGATCGGCTAAGCACCCAGACGCTCATTTCGTGGATTGACTTAGGCATGCGGAGTTCATTCCGTGTCTAAGCATACGAAGTTCATTCCCAATATAAGATTAGACCGAACCAAGGGTTGTGAGAGCAGGACCAGCAGTAGGATTGACAGCCTACAGGGGGGGACCGAGCTGATCCTCGGCTTGTGCATTCTACCTCTCCAGTCGGCTGAGTGCCCGCACGCTCGTTTCATGGGTTGACTTAGGCACACGGAGTTCATCCCCAGTCTAAGCATGTGAAGTTCATTCCCAGTCTAAGATCGGACCGGACTGAGGGTTACGATAGTAGGATCGACAGCATGCATGGGGGATCGGGTCGATCCCCGACTTGTGCATTCAGCCTCTCTGACCGGTTGAGCGCCCGCACGCTCATTTCGTGGCTTGACTTAGGCATATAGAGTTCATCCCCAGTCTAAGCATACGAAGTTCATTCCCAGTTTCAAATCAGATCGGATCGAGGGTTACGACAGTAGGATCAGTAGGACGTAGGGGGGATCGAGCCCATCCTCGGCTTGCGCATTCTGTGTCTCCGGCCGAATGAGCGCCCACACGCCCGTTTCGTGGGTTGGCTTAGGCATAGGGAGTTCATTCCATGTCTAATTGCCAGTCGGACCGAGGGTTGTGGCACGGGACCGACAGCACGTAGAAAGGGACCGGGCTAATCCCCAGCTTGCGCAATATGCCTCTCTGGTCGGCTCAGCGCTCAAACGCTTGTTTCTTGGGTTGACTTAGGCATACGGAGTTCATTCCCAGTGAAAGATTGGACTGGACCGAGGGTTGGTTCCTGACTTGCGCATTCTTCCTCTTCGGCCAGCTGATGACCCAAACGCTCGTTTCGTGGGTTGGCTTAGGCATAGAGAGTTTGTTCAATGTCTAAGCATACGGAGTTCATTCCCAGTCTAAGATTGAACCGAACCGAGGGTTACGGTAATAGGATCGACAGCACGCAGGGGGGACCGGGCCGATCCCTAGCTTTTGCATTCTCCCTCTTCGGTCGCACGCCCATTTCGTGGCTTGGCTTAGGCATAGGGAGTTCATTCCATGTCTAAGCCCCAGTCGGACCGAGGGTTGTGGCAACGGGACTGACAGCACATAGAGGGGGACCAGGTCGATCCTCGGCATGCGCATTCTACCTCTCCGGCCGGTTGAGCACCTGCACGCTCGTTTCGCGGGTTGGCTTAGGCATACGGAGTTCATTCATTGCTAAGCATACGGAGTTCATTCCCAGTCTAAGAGTTTGACTACGGTGCACATGTTGGGCTCAGGCATATACCATGCCACATTTTTTTTGCCCGTGGTACCATCGTCGGAGCATCGCCGAAGCGCCTAACCGACAGCATTGGGGGTTCCGACGATTGGGGGGCCGGGGGATGTGCGCACATGATGTGCGATGGGTGCTGGTACTTGGCCCTTATATTGGCCCCCTATCCCTCATCAAACCTCGAGAACTCACACCCCCTTAAAGAGTATTTGGGATTCTATAGGTTTGTTGCCAGTAGCCATTAAAGTATCTAAAATGGGGACACTTTTTTCAAACGGTCACAAAATCTTCTCCACTTCCAGTTTTTAGCTGAATTATTTTGTGCATGCCAACAAAAATACAAGGATCACCTCTACCAAATTTTGAGATGAAACTCTTTCTAAAAAAATTTTAAAAAATCCTGAACCATAAAAAGTTTTAAAAATCGTGAAACGAAACTTCACATGAAGGCTTAGGGGACCATTGTATGAATTTACAAGCCATAAAAATGGCATGGGCATGACAGAAATATGAAGATGTGCTTGAACCTACCGACCACCCGTTCGATCCCCGGCTTGCGCATCCTGCCTCTCTGGTCGGCTGAGCATCCGCACGCTCGTTTCGTGGGTTGACTTAGGCATACAGAGTTCATCCCAAGTCTAAGCATACGGAGTTCATTCCTAGTCTAAGATTAGACCGGACCGAGGGTTGCGGTAGCAGGATCGATAGCACGTAGAAGGAATCGGGCCGATCCCCGGCTTGCGCATTCTGCCTCTCCGGTCGGCTGAGCACCCGCACACTCATTTTGTGGGTTGGCTTAGGCATACGGAGTTCATTCCATTGTCTAAGCATATGGAGTTCATTCCCAGTCTAAGATCGGATCAGATCGAAGGTTATGGCAGCAGAACCAGCAGTAAGATCGACAGCACGTAGGAGGGATCAGGCCGATCCCCGACTTGCGCATTCTGCCTCTCCAGCCGGTTGAGCACCCACACGCTTGTTTCACGGGTTGGCTTAGGCATATGGAGTTCATTCCATATCTAAGCCCCAGTCGAACCAAGGGTTGTGGCAGCAGGATCGGCATCGGGATCGACAGCACGTAGGCGTGCTCGTTTCATGCATTGACTTAGGCATATGAAGTTCACTCCCAGTCTAAGCATACGGAGTTCATTCCCAGTTTAAGATCGGACCAGACCAAGCATTGCGACAACAGGATCGGCAGCACGCAGGGGCGACCGGGCCGATCCTCAGCTTGCACATTCTACCTCTCCGGCCGACTGAGCGCCCGCACGCCCGTTTCGTGGGTTGGCTTCATAGGGATTTCATTCCCAGTCTAAGATTAGATCAAATCGAGGGTTGCAACAGCAGGATCGACAGCGAATCGATTTGATCCCCAGCTAGCGCATTCTGCCTCTCCGATCGGCTGAGCACCCATACGCTCGTTTCATGGGTTGACATAGGCATACGGAGTTCATTCCCAGTCTTAGATCAGATCGGATCGAGGGTTGTAGTAGCAGGATCAACAGCACGCAGAGGGAATCAGGTCGATCCCTGGCTTACGCATTCTGCCTCTCCGGCCAATTGAGCTTCCGCATGCTCGTTTCGTGGGTTGGCTTAGGCATACGAAGTTCATTCCATGTCTAAGCATATGGAGTTCATTCCCAGTCTAAGATCGGATCGGACCGAGGGTTGTGGCAGCAGGACCAGCAGCAGGATTGACAGCACGTAGGGGGGATCGGGTCAATCCCTGACTTGCGCATTCTGCCTCTTCAATCGACTGAGCACCCGCACGCTCATTTCGTAGGTTGGCTTTGGCATACGGAGTTCATTCAATATCTAAGCCCCAGTTGAACCGAGGGTTGTGGCAGTAGGACCGGCATCGGGATCGGCAGCACACAGGCGTGCTCGTTTCATGCATTGACTTAGGCATATAGAGTTCATTCCCAATCTAAGCATACAGAGTTCATTCCAAGTCTAAGATCGGATCAGACCGAAGGTTGTGACAATAGGATCGACAGCACGCGGGGGGGACCGAGCCGATCCCCGGCTTGCGCATTCTACCTCTCTGATCGATTGAGCGCCTGCATGCCCGTTTTGTGGGTTGGCTTCATAGAGAGTTCATTCCATGTCTGAGCCATAGCCAGACCGTGGGTTGTGGCAGCGGGACTGACAGCACGTAGAGGGGGACCGGGCCAATTTTCGGTTTGGGCACTACGCCTCTTCGATCGGCTCAGCGCCTGCATGCTTATTTCGTGTGTTGACTTATGCATACGGAGTTCATTCCCAGTCTAATATCGAATCGAATGAGGGTTGTGACAGCAGGATTGACGGCACGTATAGAGGGATCGGCCGATCCGCAGCTTGCGTATTCTACCTCTCTGACTGGCTGAGCACCCCCACGCTCGTTTCGTGGGTTGGCTTAGGCATATGGAGTTCATTCCATGTCTAAGCATACGGAGTTCATTCCCAGTCTAAGTATACGGAGTTCATTCCATGTCTAAGCATATGCCTCTTCGGTCGGCTCAACGCCCGCACGCTCGTTTCATGGGTTGACTTATGCATACGAAGTTCATTCGCAGTCTATGATCGAACTGGACTGAGTGCTACGGTAGCAAGATTGACAGCACGCAGGGGGGACCGGGTCAATCCCCAACTTGCGTATTCTGCCTCTTCGACTAACTGAGCGCCCGTACGGTCGTTTCGTGGGTTGGCTTAGGCATACGGAGTTCATTCCATGTCTAAGCATACGAAGTTCATTCCCAGTCTAAGATTTTGAGCCACAGTGCACATGCTGGGCTCGAGCATGTGCTGGTGCCACACATTATGCCTCTCTGACCGATTGAGCACCCGCACGCTTATTTCGTGGGTTGACTTAGGCATACGGAGTTCATCCTCATTCTAAGCATACGGAGTTCATTCCCAGTCTAAGATCGGATCGGACCAAGGGTTGCGACAGCAGGATCGACAGCATGCAGGAGGGACCGAGCCGATCCCCGGCTTGCACATTCTGCCTCTCTGGTCGACTGAGCGCCCGTATGCCCGTTTCGTGGGTTGGCTTAGGCATAGGGAGTTCATTCCATGTCTAAGCCCCAGCCGGACTGAGGGTTGTGGCAGCGGGATCAGCAGCACACAGAGGGGGACCAGGTCGATCCTCGACTTGCGCATTATGCCTCTTCGGCCTGCCCAGTGCCCGAACGCTCTTTTCATGGGTTGACTTATGCATATGGAGTTCATTCCCAGTCTAAGATAGGATCGGATCGAGGGTTGTGACAGCAAGATCGATAGCATGCAGGAGGACTGGGCCGATATCCGGCTTGCACATTCTACCTCTCCGGCCGACTGAGCGCCCGCACGCTCATTTCGTGGGTTGGCTTAGGCATACTGAGTTCATTCCATGTCTAAGCCCCAGCCGGACCAAGGGTTTTCGTAGCAGGACCGACAGCGAGATCGGTAGCACGTAGAGGGGGACCAGGCTGATCCCCGACTTGCACATTATGCCTGGCCTCTCCAACCGGCTGAGCACTCGCACGCTCATTTCGTGGGTTGACTTAGGCATACGGAGTTCATCCCTAGTCTAAGCATATAGAGTTCATTCCCAGTCTAAGATCAGACCGGACCGAGGGTTGTGGTAGCAGGATCGACAGCACACAGGGGGGACCGGATCGATCCCCGGCTTACGCATTTTGCCTCTCCGACTGGCTGAGCGCCCTCATGCCCGTTTTGTTTGTTGGCTTAGGCATAGGGAGTTCATTCCATGTCTAAGCCCCAGTCGGACTGAGGGTTGTGGCAGTGGGACCGACAGCACGTAGAGGGGGATCGGGCGGATCCCTGACTTGCGCATTATGCCTCTCCGGTCGGCTCAGCGCCTACATGCTCTTTTCGTGGGTTGACTTAGGCATACGAGTTCATTCCCAGTCTAAGATCAGACTGGACCGAGGGTTGTGGTAGCAGGATCGATAGAACGAAGGAGGGACCGGGCCAGTCTTTGGCTTGCACATTCTGCCTCTCCGACCAGCTGAGCGCCCGTACCTTCATTCTATGGTTTGGCTTAGGCATACGGAGTTCATTCCATGTCTAAGCATACGGAGTTCATTCCTAGTCTATGATCAGACTGGATCGAGGGTTGCAGTAGTAGCACCAGCAGCAGGATCGACAGCATGTAGGGGGGACCGAGACGATCCCTGGCTTAAGCATTCTAACTCTTCGGTCGGCTGAGCGCCTACACGCTCATTTCGTGGATTGGCTTAGGCATACGGAGTTCATTCCATGTCTAAGCCCCAGTCGGATTAAGGGTTATGGCAGCAAGACCGACAGCGGGATCGATAGCATGCAAAGGGGGACCAGGCTGATCCCCGGCTTGGGCATTATGCCTTTCCGACCGGATGAGCGCCCATACGCTCATTTCGTGGGTTGGCTTAGTCATATGGAGTTCATTCCATGTCTAAGCATACGGTGTTCATTTCCATTCTAAGATTTTGAGCCATGGTGCACATGTTGGGCTCATGCATGTGCTGGTGCCGCATTTTTTTCACCCGGGGCACCATTGTTGGAGCATCACCGGAGAGCCTAACCGGCGGCATTGAGGGTTTCGACGATTGAGGGGGCCGGGGGGTGTGTGCACATGATGTGCGATCGGTGCTGGTACTTGGCCCCTATATTGGCCCCCTATCCCTCATCAAACCTTGAGAACTCACACCCCCTTAAAGAGCATTTGAGATTTTATAGGTTTGCTGCCAGTAGCCATTAAAGTGTCTAAAATGGGGGCACTTTTTTCAAACAGTCACAAAATCTTCTCCACTTCGATTTTTTAGCTGAATTTTTTTTTGCATGCCAACAAAAATACAAGGATCACCTCTACCAAATTTGGGGACAAAACGCTTTCGAAAAAAATTTTAAAAAATCTCGAATCGCAAAAACTTTCAAAAATCATGAAAAATAGAAAACGGATTTTCTTGCCACAAAACTTCACATGAAGGCTTAAGGGACCATTGTATAAATTTACAAGGCATAAAAATGCCATTCACATGAAGATGTGCTTGAACCCACCTACCACCCGTTCGATTCTTGGTATGCGCATCCTGCCTCTCTGGTCGGTTTAGCGCCCGTACGCTCATTTCGTGGGTTGGCTTAGGCATACGGAGTTCATCCCTAGTCTAAACATATAGAGTTCATTCCCAGTCTAAGATCGGAACGGACTGAGGGTTTCAGCTGCAGGATCGATAGCACGCAAGGGGGACCAGGCCGATCCTCGGCTTGTGCATTCTGTCTCTTCGGCCTGCTAAGCGCCCGCACGCTCATTTCATGGGTTGGCTTAGGCATAGGGAGTTCATTCCATTTCTAAACCCCAACCAGATCGAAGGTTATGGCAGCGGGACCGACAGCGCGTAGAGGGGGATCGAGCTGATCCCCGACTTGCGCATTATGCATCTTCGGCCGGCTCATTGCCCGCACGCTCGTTTCATGGGTTGACTTAGGCATACGAAGTTCATTCCCAGTCTAAAATCAGACCAGACCGAGGGTTGCGAGAGCAGGATTGATAGCATGCAGGGAGGACTAGGACGATCCCTGATTTATGCATTCTGCCTCTCCGGTCGGCTGAGCGTCCGCACGCTCGTTTCATGGGTTGGCTTAGGCATACGGAATTCATTCCATGTCTAGGCATACGGAGTTCATTCCCAGTCTAAGATCGGATCGGATCGAGAGTTACGGTAGCAGGACCAACAACAAGATGGACAGCACGAAGGGGGGACCGGGTCGATCCCTGGCTTGTGCATTCTACCTCTCCGACCAACTGGGCGCCCGCACACTCGTTTCGTGGGTTGGCTTAGGCATACAGAGTTCATTCCATGTCTAAGCCCTAGCCAGATCGAGGGTTGTGGCAGCAAGATCGGTAGTGGGATTGATAGCATGCAGAGGGGGATCGGGCTGATCCTCGGCTTACGCATTATGCCTCTCCGACCGGATGAGCCCCCGTACACTCATTTTATGGGTTGACTTAGGCATACGGAGTTCATTCCCAGTCTAAGCATACGGAGTTCATTCCCAGTCTAAGATCGGACTAGACCGAGGGTTGTGGCAGCTGGATTGGCAGCACGCAGGGGGGACCAAGCTGATCCTCAGCTTGCGCATACTGCCTCTCTGGTTGACTGAACGGTCTAAGAATACGGAGTTCATTCCCAGTCTAAGATTGGATCAGACCGAGGGTTACGGCAGCAGGATCGGTAGCACGTAGGGGGGATCGGGTCGAACCCCAGCTTGTGCATTCTAGCTCTCCGACCGGCTGAGCGACCGCACACTCCTTTCATTGGTTGGCTTAGGCATACGGAGTTCACTCCATATCTAAGCCCTAGCCAGATCGAGGGTTATGGCTGTAGGACCGGTAGCGCGATCGGCAGCACATAAAGGGGGACTGGGCTGATCCCCAGCTTACACATTATGCCTCTCCGACCGGCCTTTTCGACCGACTGAGTGCCCGCACGCTCATTTCATGGGTTGACTTAGGCATACGGAGTTCATCTCCAGTCTAAGCATACAGAGTTCATTCCCAGTCTAAGATTGGATCGGATCAAGGTTTGTGGCAGCAGGATCGATAGGACGTAAGGGGGACTGGGTCGATCCCCAGCTTACGCATTCTACCTCTCCGACCGGCTTAGCACCCGCACGCCCGTTTCGTGGGTTGGCTTAGGCATAGGGAGTTCATTCCACGTCTAAGCCCCAGTCAGACCGAGGGTTGTGGCAGTGGGACTGGCAGCACGCAGAGGGGGACTGGGCCAATCCCTGGCTTGCACATTATGCCTATTCGGAGTTCGCTCGTTCGCTCATTTCGTGGGTTGACTTATGCATACGAAGTTCATTCCCAGTCTAAGATTGGACCGGACTGAGGGTTATGGCAGCAGTATTGACAGCACGCAGGAGGGACCGGGCCAATCCCTGGCTTATGCATTCTGCCTTTCCAGCCAGTTAAGTGCCCGCATACTCGTTTCATGGGTTGCTTTAGGCATACGGAGTTCACTCCTAGTCTAAGATTTTGAGCCATGGTGCACATGCTGGGCTCGGGCATGTCTAGTGCCGTATTTTTTTTGCCCAGGGCACCATCGTCGGAGCATCGTCAGAGAGCCTAATGGCAGTATTGGGGGTTCCGACGATTGGGGGGGCCGAGGGGTGTGCGCACATGATGTGCACTCGGTGCTGGAACTTGGCCCTGGCTTACGCATCCTGCCTCTCTGGTCGGCTGAGCGCCCGCCCGCCCGTTTCATGGGTTGACTTAGGCATACGGAGTTAATCCCTAGCCTAAGCATACAAAGTTCATTCCCATTTAAGATTAGACCGGACCGAGGTTTGGGCAGCAGGATCGACAGCATGCATAGGGGACCGGACCGATCCCCAACTTATGCATTCTGCCTCTCCGGCTGGCTAAGTGCCCGCATGCCCATTTCGTGGGTTGGCTTAGGTATAGGGAGTTCATTCCATGTCTAAGCCCCAATCGGACAGAGGGTTGTGTCAGCAGGACTGACAGCACGCAGAGGGGGACAGGGTCGATCCTCGACTTACGCGTTATGCCTCTCCAGCCGGCTCAACGCCCGCATGCTCATTTTATGGGTTGATTTAGGCATACGGAGTTCATTCCCAGTCTAAGATCAGACCGTAACGAGGGTTACGATAGTAGGATCGATAGCACACAGGGGGGGACCAGGCCGATCCCTGGCTTGTGCATTCTGCCTCTCGACCAGCTGAGCCCCCGCACGCTCGTTTCATCGGTTGGCTTAGGTATACGAAGTTCATTCCATGTCTAAGCCCCAACCGGATCGAGGGTCATGGCAGTAGGATCGACAGCACACAGAAGGGGATTGGGTCGGTCCTCTACTGTGCATTATAACTCTTCAGCCGGTTCAGTGCCCGTACGCTCGTTTTGTGGGTTGACTTAGGCATACGGAGTTCAATCCCAGTCTAATATTAGACTGGACCAAGGGTTGCAGCAGCAAGATTGACAGCACACAAGGGGGGACCGGGCTGATCCCCTACTTGCGCATTCTGCCTTTCTGGTCGACTGAGCGCCCGCACGCTCGTTTCGTGGGTTGGCTTAGGCATACGGAGTTCATTCCATGTCTAAGCATACGGAGTTCATTCCCAGTCTAAGATCGGACCGGATCGAGGGTTATGGTAGCAAGACCAGCAGTAGGATCGGTAGCACTCAATGGGGGGACCGGGTCGATCCTCGGCTTACGCATTCTGCCTCTCCGGCTGGCTGAGCACCCACACATTGGTTTCATGGATTGGCTTAGGCATATGGAGTTCAGTCCATGTCTAAGCCCCAGTCGTACCGGGGGTTGTGGAAGCAGGATCAGCAGCGAGATCGGCAGCATGCAGAGGGGGACCGGGCTGATCCCCGGCTTGTGCATTATACATCTTCGATCGACCTCTCCGGCCGGTTGAACGCCCGTACGCTCATTTCGTGGGTTGACTTAGACAGATGGAGTTCATCCCTAGTGTAAGCATACAAAGTTAATTCCTAATTTATGATCAGATCGAACTAAGGGTTGCGGTAACAAGATCGACAACACGCAGGTGGGACCCGGCAGATCCACGGCTTGCGCATTCTGCCTCTCTGACCGGCTGAGCGCCTGCACGCTCGTTTGGTGGGTTGGCTTGGGCATACAGAGTTCATTCCATGTCTAAGCATACGGAGTTCATTCCTAGTCTAAGATCGGATCGAACCAAGGGTTGCGACAGCAGGACCAGCAGCAAGATCGGTAGCACGTAGGGGGGACCAGGCTGATCCCCGGCTTGCGCATTCTGCCTCTCCGGCTGGCTGAGTGCCCGCACGCTCATTTCATGGGTTGGCTCAGGCATAGGGAGTTCATTCCATGTCTAACCCCAGCTGCACCAAGGGTTGTGGTAGCAGGACCGCAGCACACAGAGGGGGACTGGGTCTATCCCCGGCTTGCGCATTATGCCACTTCGATCGGCTCAGCGCCCGCACGCTCGTTCCGTGGGTTGACTTATGCATACAGAGTTCATTCCCAGTCTAAGATCAGACTGGACCGAGGGTTGTGGCAGCAAGATCAACAGCACACAGGGGGATCGGGCCGATCCCTGGCTTGCCCATTCTATCTCTTCGGTTGGCTGAGCGCCCGCATGCTCGTTTCGTGGGTTGGCTTAGGCATACGGAGTTCATTCCATGTCTAAGCATACGGAGTTCATTCCTAGTCTAAGATTTTGAGCCACAGTGAACATGCTGGGCTCGGGCATGTGCTGGAGCTGCATTTTTTTTGCTCGGGGCATAATCGTCGGAGAGCCTAACCGATAGCATTGGGGGTTCCAACGATTGGGGGGGCCGGGGGGTGTGCGCACATGATGTGCAATGGGTGCTGGTACTTGGCCCTGATATTGGACCCCTATCCTTCATCAAACCTCGAGTACTCATACCCCCTTAAAGAGCATTTGAGATTTTATAGGTTTGCTGCTAGTAGCCATTAAAGTGTCTGAAATGGGGACACTTTTTTCAAAAGGTCACAAAATCTTCTCCGCTTTGAGTTTTTAGCTGAATTTTGTTGTGCATGCCAACAAAAATACAAGGATCACCTCTACCAAATTTGGGGTCAAAACACTTTCTAAAAAAATTTTAAAAAATCCCAAACCGTAAAAAGTTTCAAAAATCGTGAAAAATAAAAAAGGGGTCGTCTTGCCACGAAACTTCACATGAAGGCTTAGGGGATGATTGTATGAATTTACAAGCCATAAAACTGGCATTGGCATGGCAGAAATATGAAGATGTGCTTGAACCTACCTACCACCCGTTCGATCCCTGACTTACGCATCTTGCCTTTCTGGTCGGCTGAGTGCCTGCACGCTCGTTTCCTGGGTTGACTTGGGCATACGGAGTTTATCCCCAGGCTAAGAATATGGAGTTCATTCCCAATCTAAGATCAGATCAAACCAAGGGTTGCGACAGTAGGATCGGTAGTACGCAGGGGGGACCGGGTTAATCCCCGACTTGCGCATTCTACCTCTTCGGTTGGCTGAGCGTCTGCACGCCTATTTCATGGGTTGGCTTAGGCATAGGGAGTTCATTCCATGTCTAAGCCCCAGCCGGACCAAGAGTTCTGGCAGTGGGACTGGCAGCATGCAGAGCGGGACCGAGTCGATCCCTGGCTTGCGCGTTATGCCTCTTCGGTGGGCTCAACGCCCGCATGCTCGTTTTGTGGGTTAACTTAAGCATACGGAGTTCATTCCCAGTCTAATATCAGACTAGACCAAGGGTCGCGTAGCAGGATCGACAGCATGCAGGGGCGGACCGAGTCGATCCCCAGCTTGTGCATTCTGTCGGCTGAGCACTCGTACGCTGAGCGCCCATACGCTTGTTTCGTGGGTTGGCTTAGGCATACGACGTTCATTCCATATCTAAGCCCCAGCCAGACCGAGGGTTGTGGCAGTAGGACCGGCAGCAGGATTGGTAGCACGTAGAAGGGGACAAGGTTGATCCCCGGCTTGCTCATTATGCCTCTCTGGCTGGCCTCCTCGGCCGACTGATGGCCCGTACGCTCGTTTCATGGGTTGACTTAGGCATACAGAGTTCATCCCCAGTCTAAACATACTGAGTTCATTCCCAGTCTAAGATTGGATTTAACTGAGGGTTGCGGCAGCAGGATCGATAGCACCCAGAGGGGACTAAACCGATCCCCAGCTTGCGCATTCTACCTCTTCGGCTGACTGAGCGCCTGTACGCCCGTTTCATGGGTTGGCTTAGGCATAGGGAGTTCATTCCATGTCTAAGCCCCAACAAAATCGAGGGTTGTGGCAGCGGGACCGACAACACGCAGAGGGGCACCAAGCCGATCCCCGGCTTACGCATTATGCCTCTCCCGTCGGCTCAGTGCCTGCACGCTCGTTTCGTGGGTTGACTTAGGCATACGGAGTTCATTCCCAGTCTAAGATCAGACCTGACTGGGGGTTGCGGCAGCCGGATTGACAGCACGTAGGGGGGACCGGGCTGATCCCTGGCTTACGCATTCTGCCTCTCCGGCCGACTGAGTGCCCGTACGCTCGTTTGGTGGGTTGGCTTGGGCATACAGAGTTCATTCCATGTCTAAGCATACGGAGTTCATTCTTAGTCTAAGATTGGATCGGACCAAGGGTTACGACAGTAGGACCAGCAGCAGGATCGGTAGCACATAGGGGGGGACCAAGCCGATCCCCGACTTACGCATTCTGCCTCTCCGGCTCGTTGAGCACCCACACGGTCGTTTCGTGGGTTGGCTTAGGCATACGAAGTTCATTCCATGTATAAGCCCTAGTCGGACCGAAGGTTGTGGTAGCAGGACCAACAGCGGGATCGGCAGCACGCAGAGAGGGTCCGGGCTGATGCACGACTTACGCATTATGCCTCTTCGGCCGACTGAGCGCCCACACGCTCGTTTCATGGGTTGACTTAGGCAGACAGAGTTCATCCCTAGTCTAAGCATATGGAGTTCATTCCTAGTCTATGATCAGACCAGACCGAGGGTTACGGCAACAGGATCAGCAGCACGCAAGAGGGACCGAGTTGATCCCCGGCTTGCGCATTATGCCTCTCTGGCCAGTTGAGCGCCCGGACACCCATTTCGTGGGTTAGCTCAGGCATAGGGAGTTCATTCCATCTCTAAGCCCCCAGTCGAACCGAGGGTTGTGGTATTGGGACTGGTAGCACACTGATGGGGACCGGGTCGAACCCTGGCTTGCGCATTATGCCTTTTCGGCCAGCTCAGCGCCCGCACGCTCGTTTCATGGGTTGACTTATGCATATGGAGTTCATTCCCAATCTAAGATCGGACCGAATCGAGGGTTATGGCAGCAGGATTGACGGCACGTAGGGGGGACCGGGCTGATCCCGGCTTGCGCATTCTGCCTCTCCGACCGGCTGAGCGATCGTACGTTCGTTTCTTGGGTTGGCTTAGGCATATGGAGTTCATTCCATGTCTAAGCATATGAAGTTCATTCCCAGTCTAAGATTTTGAGCCACGGTTCACATGCTGGGCTCGAGGATGTGCTGGTGCCGCATTTTTTTCGCCCAGGGCACCATCGTCGGAGCATCGCCAGAGAGCCTAACCGACGGCATTGGGGGTTCCGATGATTGGGGGGCCGGGGGGTGTGCGCACATGATGTGCGATGGGTGCTGGAACTTGGCCCTTATATTGGCCCCCTATCCCTCATCAAACCTCAAGAACTCACACCCCCTTAAAGAGCATTTGAGATTTTATAGGTTTGCTGCCAGTAGCCATTAAAGTGTCTGAAATGCACGCTTGGGCATGTGCTGGTGCCGTATCTTTTTCGCCTGGGGTAACATCACCGGAGCATCGTCGAAAAGCCTAACTGGCGGCATTGGGGATTCCAGCAATTGGGGGGCCGGGGGGTGTGCGCACATGATGTGCGATGGGTGCTGGTACTTGGCCCTTATATTGGCCCCCTATCCCTCATCAAACCTTGAGAACTCACACCCCTTAAAGAGCATTTGAGATTTTATAGGTTTGCTGCCAGTAGCCATTAAAGTGTCTCAAATGGGGACACTTTTTTCAAATGATCACAAAATCTTCTCCACTTTGAGTTTTTACCTGAATATTTTTGTGCATGCCAAAAAAAATACAAGGATCACCTCTACCAAATTTGGGGACAAAACTCTTTCTAAAAAAATTTTACAAAATCTCAAACCGTAAAAAGTTTCAAAAATCATGAAAAATAGAAAACGGGTCGTCTTGCCATGAAACTTCACATGAAGGCTTAGGGGACCATTGTATGAATTTACAAGCCATAAAAATGGCATTGGCATGGCAGAAATATGAAGATGTGCTTGAACCCACCTACCACCCGTTCGATCCCCGACGTTCGAATCCTGCCTCTCTGGTCGGTTGAGCACCCATACGCTCGTTTCCTGGGTTGACTTAGGCATACAGAGTTCATCCCCAATCTAAGCATATGGAGTTCATTCCTAGTCTAAGATCGGACCGAGGGTTGCGATAGCAGGATCGGCAGCACACAGGGGGGATCGGGTCGATCCCCGGCTTGCGCAGTTTGCCTCTCCAGTCGGTTGAGCCCCCGCATACCCGTTTCGTGGGTTGGCTTAGGCATAGGGAGTTTATTCCATTTCTAAGCCCCAGTCGGATCGAGGGTTGTTGCAGTCGGACCAGCAGCATGCAGAGGGGGATCGGCCGATCCCCGGCTTGCGCATTATGACTCTCCGGTCGGCTCAACACCCGCACGCTCGTTTCGTGGGTTAACTTAGGCATACGGAGTTCATTCCCAGTCTAACATCAGACCAGATCAAGGGTTATGGTAACATGATTGACAACATGTCGGGGGATCGGGCTGGTCCCCGACTAGCGCATTCTGCCTCTTCGACCGTCTGAGCGCCCGCACGCTCGTTCTGTGGGTTGGCTTAGGCATACGAAATTCACTCCATGTCAAAGCATACGAAGTTCATTCCCAGTCTAAGATCGGATTGGACCGAGGATTGCAGTAGCAGGACCAACAGCAGGATCAGCAGCATGCAGGGAGGGATCGAGCCGATCCTCGGCTTGTGCATTCTGGCTCTCCGACCAGCTGAGCGCCCGCACGCTCGTTTTGTAGGTTGGCTTTGGCATATAAACTGATGGTTCTGGTAGCAGGACCAATAGCGGGATCGGTAACATGTAGAGAGGGACTGGGCTGATCCTCGGCTTACGCATTATGCCTCACCGGCTGGCCTCTCCGATCGGCTGAGCGTCCGCATGCTCGTTTCATGGGTTGACTTAGGCATACGGGGTTCATCCCTAGTCTAAGCACATGGAGTTCATTCCCTGTCTATGATTGGGTCGAATCGAGGGTTGTGACAGTAGGACCAGCAGTAGGATCGACAGCATGCAAGGGGGATCGGGCCGATCCCTGGCTTGCGCATTCTGCCTGTCCGGTCGGTTGAGCACTCGCACACTCGTTTCGTGGGTTGGCTTAGGCATACGGAGTTCATTCCATGTCTAACCATACAGAGTTCATTCTCAGTCTAAGATTTTGAGCCATGGTGCACATGATAGGCTCGGGTATGTGCTTGTCCCGTATTTTTTTTGCTCGGGGCACCATCTTCGGAGCATCACCGCAAAGCCTAACTGACGGCATTGTGGGTTCCGGCGATTAGGGGGGCCGGAGGGTGTGGCACATGATGTGCGATGGGTGCTGGTACTTGGCTCTTATATTGGCCCCCTATCAATCATCAAACCTCGAGAACTCACACCCCCTTAAACAGCATTTGAGATTTTATAGGTTTGCTGCCAGTAGCCATTAAAGTGTCTGAAATGGGGACACTTTTTTCAAACGGTCACAAAATCTTCTCCACTTTGAGTTTTTAGCTGAATTTTTTTTTGCATGCCAAAAAAAATACAAGGATCACCTCTATGAAATTTAGGGACAAAACTCTTTTTAAAAAAATTTTGAATATTAAAAAGTTTCAAAAATTATGAAAAATAGAAAACGGGTCGTCTTGCCACGAAACTTCACATGAAGGCTTAGGGGACCAATGTCTGAATTTACAAGCCATAAAAATGGCATTGGCATGGTAGAAATATGAAGATGTGCTTAAACCCACCTACCACCCGTTTGATCCCCGGCTTGCGCATCCTGCCTCTCTGGTGGGCTGAGCGCCCGCACGCTCGTTTCGTGGGTTAACTTAGGCATACAGAGTTCATCCCCAGTCTAAGCATATGGAGTTCATTCCCAGTCTAAGATCGGATCGGACCAAGGGTTGCTGCAGCAGGATCGGTAGCGCACATGGGGACCAGACCGATCCTCGGCTTGCTCATTCTGCCTCTCCGGTCTGTTGAGCACCCGTACACCCGTTTCATGGGTTGGCTTAGACATAGGGAGATCATTCCATGTCTAAGCACGAACCAAACTGAGGGTTGTGGCAGCGGGATCGACAGCACACAGAGGGGGACCGAGCCGATCCCTGACTTGCGCATTATGCCTCTCCGATCTGGACAGCACCTGCACGGTTGTTTCATGGGTTGACTTAGGCATACAAAGTTCCTTCCCAGTGTACGATCGGACTGGACCGAAGGTTGCGGTAGCAGGATCGACAGCACGTAGAAGGCATCAGGTTGATCCTCGGCTTGCGCATTCTGCCTCTCCGGTCGACTGAGTGCTCGCATGCTCATTTCGTGGGTTGGTTTAGGCACACGTAGTTCATTCCATGTCTAAGCATATAGGGTTCATTCCCAATCTAAGATTGGATCGGACCGATGGTTGCGATAACAGGACCAGCAATAGGATCGACAGCACGCATGGGGGGGCCAAGCTGATCCCCAACTTACGCATTTTGCCTCTCCGGCCGGTTGAGCGCCCGTACACTCATTTCATGGGTTGGCTTAGGCATACAGAGTTCATTCCATGTCTAAGCCCCAGTCAGACCGAGGGTTATGGCAGCAAGATCGACAGCAGGATCAGCAGCATGCGAAAGGGGATCGGGCTGATCCCCGGCTTGCATAATATGCCTCTTCGGCTGGCTGAGCGCCTGCACGCTCATTTCATGGGTTGACTTAGGCATACGGAGTTCATCCCCAGTCTAAGCATATGGAGTTCATTCCTAGTCTAAGATCAGACCGGATAGAGGGTTGCGGCAGCATGATCAGTAGCACACAGGAGGGACCGAGCCGATCCCCGGCTTACGCTTTCTACCTCTCCGATCGACTGAGCGCCCGTACGCCCATTTCGTGGGTTGGCTTAGGCATAGGGAATTTATTCCATGTCTAAGCCCCAGTGGGACCGAGGGTTGTGGTAGTAGGATCGGTAGCACGTAGAGGGGGATCGGGCCAATCCCCGGCTTGCGCATTATGCCTCTCTGGTCGGCTCAGCGCCCGCACGCTCATTTCATGGGTTGACTTAGGCATACGGAGTTCATTCCCAGTCTAAGATCAGACTGGACCAAGGGTTGCGGTAGCAAGATCGACAGCACGCAGGGGGGATCGGGCCGATCCTCGACTTACGCATTCTGCCTCTCCGATCGGTTGAGCACCCACACGCCCGTTTCATGGGTTGGCTTAGGCATAGGGAGTTCATTCCATGTCTAAGCCCCAGCTGAACTGAGGGTTGTGGCAGTGGGACCGACAGCACGTAGAGGGGGTCCGGGCCGATCCCCGGCTTGCGCATTAAGACTCTCCGATCGGCCCAGCACCTGCACACCCATTTTGTGGGTTGACTAATGCATACGAGTTCATTCCTAGTCTAAGATCAGACCGGACCGAGGGTTACGGCAGTAGGATCGATAGCACGTAGGGGGATCGGGCCGATCCCCGGCTTACGCATTCTGCCTCTCCAGCCAGTTAAGCGGCTGCACGCTCGTTTCATGGGTTAGCTTAGGCATACGGAGTTCATTCCCAGTCTTAGATTTTGAGCCATGATGCACATGCTGGGGTCGGGCATGTGCTAGCGCCGTAATTTTTTCACCCGGGGCACATTCACCGAAGCGTCGTCGGAGAGCCTAACCGACGGCATTGGGGGTTCCGGCAATTGGGGGGCCAGAAGGGTGTGCGCACATGATGTGCGATGGGTGTTGGTACTTGGCCCTTATATTGGCCCCCTATCCCTCATCAAACCTCGAGAACTCACACCCCCTTAAAGAGCATTTGAGATTTTAAGGTTTGCTGCCTCTCAAATGGGGACACTTTTTTCAAATGGTCACCAAATCTTATCCACTTCGAGTTTTTAGCTGAATTTTTTTGTGCCTTCCAAAAAAAATACAAGGATCACTTCAACCAAATTTGGGGACAAAACTCTTTCCAAAAAAATTTTAAAAAATCCCGAACCGTAAAAAGTTTCAAAAATTGTGAAAAATAGAAAACGGGTCATCTTGCCATGAAACTTCACATGAATGCCTAGGGGACCGTTGTATGAATTTACAAGCCATAAAAATGGCATTGGCATGGCAGAAATATGAAGATGTGCTTGAACCCACCTACCACCCGTTTGATCCCCGGCTTACGCATCCTACCTCTTTGGTTGGCTGAGCGCCCACACGCTCGTTTCGTTGGTTGACTTAGGCATATAGAGTTCATCCCCAGTCTAAGCATACAGAGTTCATTCCAGTCTAAGATTAGACCGGACCGAGGGTTGCGTAGCAGGATCAGCAGCATGTAGGGGGGACCAGACCGATCCCTAGCTTGCTCATTCTTCCTCTTCGATCGGCTGAGCGCCCGTACACCCATTTCGTGGGTTGGCTTAGGCATAGGGAGATCATTCCATGTCTAAGCCCCAGCCCGACCGAGGGTTGTGGTAGCGGGATCGACAGCACAAAAACGAGGACCGAGCCGATCCTCGACTTGAGTATTATGCCTTTCCGGCCAGCTCAACGCTCGCACGCTCATTTCGTGGGTTGACTTAAGCATACAGAGTTCATTCCCAGTCTAAGCATACGGAGTTCATTCCCAGTCTGAGATAGGACCGTACCGAGGGTTGCCACAGCAGGATCGGTAGCACGTAGGGGGGACCAAGTCGATCCCCGACTTGTGCATTCTGCCTCTCTGGTCGACTGAGCACCCGCTCGTCCGTTTCATGGGTTGGCTTAGGCATAGGGAGTTCATTCCATGTCTAAGCCCCAGCCGGACCAAGGGTTGTGGCAGCGGGACCGACAGCGCGTAGAGAGGGACCGAACCGATCCCCGGCTTGTGCATTATGCCTCTTTGATCGGCTCAACGCCCGTACGTACATTTTATGGGTTGACTTATGCATACGGAGTTCATTCCTAGTCTAAGATCGGACCGGATCGAGGGTTGCGACTGCAGGATCGACAGTACGCAGGGGGACCGGGCCGATCCCCAGCTTGTGCGTTTTGCCTCTCTCATTGGCTGAGCGCCCGAACGCTCGTTTCGTGGGTTGGCTTAGGCATACGGAGTTCATTCCATGTCTAAGCATACGAAGTTCATTCCCAGTCTAAAATCAGACCAGACCAGAGGTTGCAGCTGCAGCACCAGTAGCAGGATCGATAGCACGTAGGGGGGACCAGGTCGATCCCTAACTTGCGCATTCTGCCTCTTCGGCCGGCTGAGCACCCGCACGCTCATTTCGTGGGTTGGCTTAGGCATACGGAGTTCATTCCATGTCTAAGCCCTAGTCGGACCGAGGGTTGTGGCAGCAGGACCGGCAGCGGGATCGACAGCACACAGAGGGGGATCGAGCTGATCCTTGACTTACGCATTATGCCTCTCTGACTGACTGAGCACCCGTACGCTCGTTTCATGGGTTGACTTAGGCATACAGAGTTCATCCCCAGTCTAAGCATATGGAGTTCATTACCAGTCTAAGATTGAACTGGACCGAGGGTTGCGACTGCAGGATCGACAGCACGTAGGGGGATCGGGCCGATCCCCGACTTGCGCATTCTGCCTCTCCGGCTGGCTGAGCACCCGAACGCTCGTTTCGTGGGTTGGCTTAGGCATACGGAGTTCATTCTATGTCTAAGCATATGAAATTCATTCTCAGTCTAAGATCAGACCGGACCGAGGGTTGCAGCAGCAGGATCTATAGCACGTAGGGGGGATCAGGTTGATCCCCGACTTGCGCATTCTGCCTCTTCGGTTGGCTCAGCGCCTGCACGCTTGTTTCGTGGGTTAGCTTAGGCATACGGAGTTCATTCCATATCTAAGCCCCAGCCAGACTGAGGGTTGTGGCAGTAGGACTGACAGCGAGATCGACAACACGCAGAGGGGGACTAGGCTAATCCCCAACTTGCGTATTATGCGTCTCCGATCGGTTGAGTGCTCGTACGCTCGTTTCATGGGTTGACTTAGGCATACAGAGTTCATTTCCAGTCTAAGATCAGACTGGACCGAAGGTTGCAGCAGCAAGATCGACAGCATGCAGGAGGGACCAGGCCAATCCCCGGCTTACGCATTTTACCTCTCTGGTCAGCTGCGCGCCCGCACACCCGTTTCGTGGGTTGGCTTAGGCATAGGGAGTTCATTCCATGTCTAAGCTATAGCCGGACCGAGGGTTGTGGCAGCGGGACCAGTAGCACGTAGAGACGGAGCAGGCTGATCCCTGGCTTACGCATTATGCCTTTTCGGCCAGCTCAGCGCCCGCATGCTCGTTTCATGGGTTGACTTATGCATACAGAGTTCATTCCCAGTGTAAGATTAGACCGGACCGAGGGTTGTGGCAGTAGGATCGACAGCATGCAGGGGGAACTGAGTCAATCCTCGACTTGCGCATTCTACCTCTCCGGTCGGCTGAGCACCTGCACGCTCGTTTCATGGGTTGGCTTAGGCATACGGAGTTCATTCCATGTCTAAGCATACTCAGTTCATTCTCAGTCTAAGATTTTGAGGCACGGTGCACATGCTGGGCTCGGGCATGTTCTGGTGCCACATTTTTTCACCCAAGGCACCATCGCTGGAGCATCACCAGAGCATCATCGGAGAGCCTAACCGAGGGCATTGAGAGTTCCGGTGATTGGGGGTGCCGGGGGGTGTGTGCACATGATGTGTGACGGGTGCCGATACTTGGCCCTTATATTGGCCCCCCATCCCTCATCAAATCTTGAGAACTCACACCCCCTTAAAGAGCATTTGAGATTTTATAGGTTTGCTGCCAGAGCCATTAAAGTGTCTGAAATGGGGACACTTTTTTCAAATGGTCACAAAATCTTCTCCACTTTGAGTTTTTAGCTGAATTGTTTTGTGCATGCCAACAAAAATACTAGGATCATCTCTACCAAATTTGGGGACAAAACTCTTTCTAAAAAAATTTTAAAAAAATCCTGAACATGAAAAAGTTTTGAGAATCATGAAAAATAGAAAACGGGTCGTCTTGCCACGAAACTTCACATGAAGGCTTAGGGGACCATTGTATGAATTTACAAGCCATAAAAATGGCATTGGCATGGTAGAAATATGAAGATGTGCTTGTGTCACACCCTAGGCGAGCGCGCCAGGCACATCAGGCGAATCAGCAAGTGAGCCAGAGGTTGAGGCCCACAGACCAGGCGTGCTGCCAGGTATCAGCAGGTGTCCGCACGCTTGTGTTTTAGGCTAACTTAGGCACAAAAGAGGAGATTCCAAGTGTAAGGCCGCATGGATTCTGAGTCTAAGGTCAGAGCCCGTGATAGTTGGTATCAGGGTAAGTTCGATTCTGCATGTTTGGGGGACAAAACTCTTTCTAAAAAAATTTTAAAAAAATCCTGAACATCAAAAAGTTTTGAGAATCATGAAAAATAGAAAACGGGTCGTCTTGCCACGAAACTTCACATGAAGGCTTAGGGGACCATTGTATGAATTTACAAGCCATAAAAATGGCATTGGCACGGTAGAAATATGAAGATGTGCTTGTGTCACACCCTAGGCGAGCGCGCCAGGCACATCAGGCGGATCAGCAAGTGAGCCAGAGGTTGAGGCCCACAGACCAGGCGTGCTGCCAGGTATCAGCAGGTGTCCGCACGCTTGTGTTTTAGGCTAACTTAGGCACAAAAGAGGAGATTCCAAGTGTAAGGCCGCATGGATTCTGAGTCTAAGGTCAGAGCCCGTGATAGTTGGTATCAGGGTAAGTTCGATTCTGCATGTTTGTGTTATGTAGGTTAGATCGTGATTGAGGAGGTGGCATCCCAAAGCGATGCTACTAGCCAACAACCAGCGACCCAGGAGCATGGGCGTGGAAGAGGCAAGAAAGCCAGTTCTAGAGATATCTGGTCTACGATGGACGGTAGACTGGCCAAGGTGGAGATGACCATAGGCAAGATAGGGGAGAAGCTTGAGGAGGTAGAGACTCACATTGCATCGTTAGACTCTATGGGGGACAAGATCCAAAGTGAGCTGGAAGCTACTCTCAACAAAGGCTTGGACGTGTTTACCTGAAAGAATCAAACTTTGGAGGCTGAAGTACTGACCTTGTGCGATGGCATGAAGGCCATGCGCCGATGGATGGAAGAGCTTGCCAGTGAGCTCGTTGCTTGCAAGACTGCCATTGGGAATGGCATGTTTGCTGGAGTGTCCAAATCTAGATTGGATGTCCCCAAGCCTAAGGAGTTTAAGGGGACTAGGGCGGCCAAGGAAGTAGACTACTACCTTTGGGGTATGGAGCAGTACTTCCAAGCCATGGGCATGCAAGACGAGGTGATAAAGGTAAGCACCGTTGCTATGTATCTCACTGATGTAGCCTTATTGTGGTGGAGGCACAGGTGTGATGATGTCAGGCGTGAGAGCGCTAAGATTGGAACCTAGGCAGAGTTCCAAAAGGAGTTCAGAGAATAATTTTACCCGGAGTATGTCGATGATGAGGCGCGGGCAAATTTACGCAGGTTGAGCCAGTAAGGGGACATAAGGGAGTATGTCTAGAAATTCTCTGAACTAATGCTACAGATCTTGGATCTAAGCGAGAAGGATGCCTTCTTTGCTTTCATGGACGGGCTGAAGCCGTGGGTGAAGCATGAGCTACAAAGGAGAGGAGTTCATGACTTGGCTAAAGCCATGACTACTGCTGAGGCCTTGATAGAGTTCAAGCCTCTGAACAAGTTCGAGTCTTCCAAGCCCAAGGGTAAGGGCAAGGACGATAGGGACCGAAAGAAGCAATCTAAGGGGAAAGACCTTGACCGAGAGTCCAAAGATAGAGATCAAGACCGTTTAACCAAGGATGGCAAGAAGAAGCCACTAGCAGGCAAGTGGAAACCAAAAGGAGATCGAGAGCCACTAGCATGCTACCTATGAGGAGGGAGCCATATAACACACAATTGCCCACAGAAAGGCAAGCTGGCTGCTGTAGACAAAGAGTCTGACGGGGAGCTAGAGTTAAGGGCAACAAAGCTTGGGTCGTTGGTGCTCAATGCTGTCCAGAGTAAGGGAAGCCACAAGCCAAAAGGCTTGATGTTTATGGATCTGATGGTTGTGGGTCAGAAGGAGAGCGCACTGGTGGACACAGGTGCCTCACATCTTTTTATTTTAGGTGATGGAGCCCATAAGCTCAGACTAAAGGTGTAGAAAGGGATTGGTACCATTAAAATGGTGAACTCCAAGGAGGTTCCAACCATTGAAGTAGCACGGGGAGTGGAGTTGCAGCTTGGAGACTAGAAAGGCAAGGAGACCATAGACGTAATACCTCTTGACGACTATGAGTTTGTGATTGGGTTGGATTTCCTTATTCGGATTAACGCCCTCCTTGTGCCTTTTGCCGATTGTGTTTGCATCTTGGATGCACGGTGCCAATGCCTAGTGCCATTGAGAAGAGGGTCTGGAGTTGGGTCACGGGTGGTGTCAGCCATCCAATTTGCCAAGGTGGTAAGCAGACAAGAAGATACCTTCTTGGCAGCCCTGAAATATGATGAGCCAAGGGAGAAGGAGACCGAGTCACCCTTAAAGGTGCTAAAGGTGCTGAAGACCTTTAGTGATGTGATGCTCCCAATGCTGCCTAGCAAGCTACCACCTAAGAGGGAGGTGGACCACAAGATCGAGCTAGTGCCTAAAGCCAAGCCACCAACTAGAGCCTTACCGAATGTCTCCACCAGAGTTGGAGGAGTTGAGGAAGCAGCACAAGGAGTTAGTTGATGCTAGCTTCATCAAGCTATCGAAGGCACCCTATGGTGCACCGATTCTATTCTAGCGCAAGCATGATGGGTCGTTGTGGCTGTGCATAGATTACCAGGCTTTGAACAAGCTGACCATCAAGAACAAGTACCCCATCCCACTCATTACAGACTTGTTCGATCAACTTGGGAGCGTAAAATGGTTCACCAAGTTGGATTTGAGGTCAGGCTATTGACAAGTCAGGATCACAGAGGGAGATGAGCGAAAGACAGGATGTGTCACTTGGTATGGTTCATATGAGTTCTTGGTGATGCCTTTCGGACTCACGAATGCCCCAAAAACATTTTGTACCCTTATGAACAAGGTAATTCAGTCATTCTTTGATCAGTTTATTGTGGTTTATTTAGATGACATTGTGATCTATAGCCAGACTTTGAGAGAGCATGTAAACCACTTGAGACAGGTGTTCGAGGTGTTACGGGCACACAAGCTATTTGTCAAGAGGGAGAAGTGCTCATTCACCCAGCAGGAGATCTCATTCCTTGGCCACATAGTGGAAGGTGGTAGGATACGCATGGATGAAGGCAAGATACATGCCATCCTGGAGTGGCAACCGCCAGCCAAGGTCACTGAGTTAAGATCGTTCCTTGGGCTGGTTAACTACTATAGGTGCTTCATCAAAGGTCACTCAGCAATAGCCACGCCATTGACTAACTTGCTCAAAAAAGGGAGAGCATGGGAGTGGAGCGCAGGGTGCCAGGAAGCCTTTGACAGGTTAAAGCGGGCTGTGACCGAGGAGCCAGTCTTAGCCTTACCAGACCATGCCAAGCCGTATGAGATGCATACGGATGCATAAAACTTTGCCATAGGGGGCATGTTGATGCAGGAGGGACATCCAATCGTGTTCGAGAACAGGAAGCTGAACGAGACTGTACGTAAGTACACGGTCCAAGAGAAAGAGATGACTGCAGTGGTGCACTACTTGCGCACTTGGCACCATTACCTATTGGGGTCGAGGTCATGGTTAGGATGGACAATGTGGCGACCAGCTACTTCTAGACACAGAAGAAGCTGTCCCCCAAGCAGGCGAAATGGTAAGATTTTCTTGCAGAATTTGATTTCCAGATGGAGTACAAGCCAGGATGGGTGAACCTAGTGGCAGACGCCCTAAGCAGGAAGGCTAACCTTGCCGCCATTAGCCAACTAGAGGGGTCACTGGTGTCGCGCATCAAGGAGGGACTTGCACATGATCCTACAGCCAAGGCTTTAATAGAGTACGCCCAACAAGGTAAGACTAGGTAGTTTTGGTTGCAGGATGGCTTGCTGTACACCAGGGGTAGTAGACTATTTGTGCTGCAGCACGGGAAGCTTCGTAAGGAAGTTTTGTAAGAATGCCATGATTCAAGGTGGGCTGGACACCCTAGAATGAGCAGTACCTTGGCATTGATCGAGGATCAGTACTACTGGCCACACATGAGGGACGATGTGGAGGCCTATGTGAGGACTTATCTTGTGTGCCAATAGGACAAGGTGGAGCTTAAGAAACCAGGCGGTCTCTTTGAGCCATTGCCAGTGCCAGAGCGACCATGGGAGAGTGTTTCTCTGGACTTTATAGTCGGTCTACCCAAAGCAGAAGGGTTTGGAAGCATCATGGTAGTGGTGGACAGGTTTTCCAAGTATGGAATCTTCATTCCAGCAACCAAAGAGTGCCCAACCAAGGAGGCAGCTCGATTGTTCCTGAAGAACATGGTTAAGTACTAGGGAGTGCCGAGGACCATTGTTAGTGATCGAGACGGGCATTTCACAGGCAGGTTTTGAACTGAGTTGTTCAAGCTGTTGGGGTCAGACTTAAACTTTTCTACCAGCATGCATCTGTAGACTAATGGGCAGATAGAGCGAGTAAATGAACTATTGCAGGTCTACCTCAGGCACTATGTGAGTGCCACACAAAGGGACTGGCCAAAGCTACTAAATATTGTGTAGTTTTCCTACAACTTGCAAAGGAACGAGGCAACGAAAGAGAGCCCATTTGAGGTTGTAACAGGGCAATAACCACTAACACCCGGTTCAATTGCTATAGGTTATACAGGACCGAATCCAGCAGCATACAAGTTTGCGAAGGCATGGCAGGAGTAAATTGACTTGGCCAGAGTTTGTCTACACAAGGTGGCCAAGAGGTTTAAGAAGTGGGCAGACCAGAAGAGGTGGGATGTGCAGTTCCAAGTTGGAGACTTGGTGTTGGTGAAGCTGCATCCCATTGTGTACCATAGGGGGCCACATAAAGGCCTAGTCTGGAGGTATGAGGGACCTTTCCGAGTAGTCAAGAGGTTATGCAAGGTTGCCTACAAGCTAGATATGCCATCCAAGCCGAGGGTACACCCGGTGTTCCATGTGAGCATGCTCAAGCTGTTTCATGAGGATAAGGGAGATCCAAGATGGGTAGAGTTAAAGCGTGCGCCATTGGGAGTAAGGGCCTCATATGAGAAGGAGGTCCACAGCATCATGGCTAACTGAGAGGTGAGACAGAAGAACTATCAACCAAGACATGAGTACTTGGTGCGCTGGAAGGGACTTCCAGACAATGAGGCAAGCTAGGAACTAGCAAAGGACTTATGGCAATTCGAGGACCAGATCAAGCATTACCATGCAAAAAACACAATGAAGGTGTTACACAATTAGGTAGGGGAGAATGTCACACCCTGGGTGGGCATGCCAGGCACATCAGGCGGACCAGTAGGTGAGCCAGAGGTTGAGGCCCACAGACCAGGCGTGTTGGCAGGTATGTGCACGCAAAGCCTAGTAAATGAGTTCAGAATGCCCGCCCGACTTGCAGTCCAACCTGTGAGACCAAGGCCTGGCATACAAGTTGCCCGCACCACATCCAGAAGGGCCCAAGGTGATGGACATGCAAGGGAAGCTTCTGGAAGCAGGCAGCATCAGCAGGAGCATCTTGGCAGATTTGGTTGACCCTGAAAATCAGGAGTTAGCATCCTGATTGATTGTAATCCCATGATTTTACCCTTTATTCTAGGGATATTACCATTAAGTTGTAGCTGGAGCCTCAACTATAAATAGAGGGCTGCTCCACCCTCATTTGTACACCATCAAACACTTTTGTTTCAGTGAATACAAGAGCATTTCCAGAATTCTATCTTGTTCATCCTGTTTCTTTTTAACTTGCGTAATCAGCCCTTCCCATTGTTCTAATGCCCACACGCATGTGTTTTAGGCTGACTTAGGTACAAAGGAGGAGATTCCAAGCCTAAGGTCGTACAGATTCTGAGTCTAAGGTCGGAGCCCGTGACACTTGAACCCACTTACCACCCGTTCGATCCCGACTTGTGCATCCTACCTCTCTGGTCAGCTAAGTGCTCACACGCTCATTTCATGGGTTGACTTAGGCATTCGAAGTTCATCCCCAGTCTAAGCATACGAAGGTCATTCCCAGTGTAAGATCTGACTAGACCGAGGGTTGCGACAGCAGGATCAACAGCACGTAGGGGGGATCGGGCCCATCCCCGGCTTACGCATTCTGCCTCTCTGATCGACTGAGCGCCTGCACACTCGTTTCGTGGGTTGGCCTAGGCATACAGAGTTCATTCCATGTCTAAGTCCCAACTGGATCGAGGGTTGTGGCAGCAGGACCGGCAGCAGGATTGAAAGCACGCAGAGGGGGACCGGGCTGATCCCCGGCTTACGCATCATGCCTCTCCGACTGGCCTCTCCGGTCGGTTGAGTGCCCGTATGCTTGTTTCGTAGGTTGACTTAGGCATACGGAGTTCATCCCCAGTCTAAGCATACGGAGTTCATTCCCAGTCTAAGATGGGACTGGACCAAGGGTTGTGATAGCAGGATCGGCAACATACAGGGGGGACCGGGCCAATCCCCGGCTTGCGCATTATACCTGTCCGGTTGGCTCAGTGCCCGCACGCCTGTTTCGTGGGTTAACTTAGGCGTACGGAGTTCATTCCTAGTCTAAGATCGAACCAGATTGAGGGTTGCGCTAGCAGGATCGACAGCACGCAGGGGGGATCGGGTCGATCCCCGGCTTGCGCATTCTGCCTCTCCGACAGGTCGAGCGACCGAACGCCCGTTTCGTGGGTTGGCTTAGGCATAGGGAGTTCATTCCATGTCTAAGCCCCAACCGGATCGAGGGTTGTGGCAATGGGACTGGCAGCACGCAGAGGGGGATCGAGCCGATCCCCAGCTTGCGCATTATGCCTCTTCGGTCGGCTCAGCGCCTGCACACTCGTTTCGTGGGTTGACTTAGGCATACAGAGTTCATTCCTTGTCTAAGCCCTAGCCTGACCGAGGGTTGTGGTAGTAGGACTGGCAACAGGATCGACAACATGCAGAGGGGGACCAGGCTGATCCTCGGCTTGCGCATTATGCCTTTCCAGCCGACTGAGTGCCCGTACGCTCATTTCGTGGGTTGACTTAGGCATACGGAGTTCATCCCCAGTCTAAGCATACGGAGTTCATTCCCAGTCTAAGATCGGACCAGACCGAGGGTTGCGGCAGTAGGATCGACAACATGTAGGGGGGATCGAGCCGATCCCCGGCTTGCGAATTGTGTCACTCCGGTCGACTGAGCGCCCTCATCCCCGTTTCGTGGGTTGGCTTAGGCATAGGGAGCTCACTCCATGTCTAAGCCCCAGTCGGACCGAGGGATGTGGTAGCGGGATCGGCAACACGCAGAGGGGGACTGAGCTGATCTCTGGCTTGCGTATTATGCCTCTCCAGTCGGGTCTGCACCCGCATGCTCATTTCGTGGGTTGACTTAGGCATACGAAGTTCATTCCCAATCTAAGATCAGATCGGATTGAGGGTTGTGGCAGTAGGATCGACAGCACATGGGGGGCACTGGGCCGATCTCTGGCTTGCGCATTCTGCCTCTCCGACCGGTTAAGCACCGGCACACTCATTTCGTGAGTTGGTTTAGGCATACGGAGTTCATTCCATGTCTAAGCATACGGAGTTCACTCCTAGTCTAAGATCAGACCGGATTGAGGGTTGCGACAGTAGGATCGACAGCACGCTTGTTTCATGGGTTGGCTTAGGCATACGCAGTTCATTCCATGTCTAAGCCCCAGTCGAACCGAGGGTTGTGGTAGCAGGACCGGCAGGGGGATCGACAGCATGCAGAGGGGGATCGGGCTGATCCCCGGCTTGCACGTTATGCCTCTCCGGTCGACTGAGCGCCCGCACGCTCGTTTCATGGGTTGACTTAGGCATACAGAGTTCATCCCCAGTCTAAGCATACGAGTTCATTCCTAGTCTAAAATCTATCTGAACTGAGGGTTGCAGTAGCAGGATCAACAGCACGCAGGGGGGACCGGGCCGATCCCCAGCTTGTGTATTCTGCCTCACCGGCCAGCTGAGTGCCCGTAAGCCCGTTTCTTGGGTTGGCTTAGGCATAGGTAGTTCATTCCATGTGTAAGATCAGACCGGACCGAGGGTTGCGGCAGCAGGATCGATAGCAAGCAGAGGGAGACTAGGTCAATCCCCAACTTATGCATTCTGCCTCTCCGACCGGCTGAGTGCCCGTACACTCGTTTCATGGGTTGGGTTAGGCATACAAAGTTCTTTCCATGTCTAAGCATATGGAATTCATACCCCGTCTAAGATTTTGAGCCACGGTGCACATGCTGGGCTCGGGCATATGCTGGTGCCACATTTTTTTCGCTCGAGGCACCATCGCTGAAGCAACGCCGGAGCATCCCCGAAGAGCCTAACCGGCGGCATTGGGGGTTCCGACGATTGGGGGGGTCGGGGGGTGTGCATACATGATGTGCAATGGGTGCTGGTACTTGGACCTTATATTGGCCCCCTATCCCTCATCAAACCTTGAGAACTCACACCCCTTTAAAGAGCATTTTAGATTTTATAGGTTTGCTGCCAGTAGCCATTAAAGTGTCTGAAATGGGGACACTTTTTCAAATGGTCACAAAATCTTTTCCACTTCAAGTTTTTAGCTGAATTCTTTTGCCCATGCCAACAAAAATACAGGATCACCTCTACCAATTTTGGGGACAAAACTATTTCTAAAAAAATTTAACGAAATCCTGAACCGCAAAAAGGTTCAAAAATTGTGAAAAATAGAAAATGGGTCGGATTGAGGGTTGTGGCAGCGGGATTGGCAGCATGTAAAGGGGTACTGAGCCGATCCCAGCTTGCGCATTATGCCTCTTCGGTGGGCTGAGCGCTCGTACGCTCGTTTTGTGGGTTGGCGTAGGCGTACGGAGTTCATTCCATGTCTAAGCATACAGAGTTCATTCCCAGTCTAAGATTTTGAGCCACGATGCACATGCTGGACTGAGGCATGTGCTGGTACCACATTTTTTTCACCCGGGGCACCATCACCGGAGCATCTTCAGAGTGCCTAACAGGTGGCATTGGGGGTTTCGATGATTGGGGGGTCGGGGGGTTGTGCGCACATGATGTACGATGGGTGCTGGTACTTGTGTCACGGGCTCCGACCTTAGACTCAGAAACCATATGGCCTTAGGCTTGGAATGTCCTCCTTTATGCCTAAGTTAGCCTAAAACACAAGCGTACAGGCACTAGAACAACGAGATGGGCTGATTATGCAAGTTAAAGGGAAACAGGATAAGAAGGCAGAATTCTAGAAATGCTCTTGTTTTCACTTAAACAGAAGTGTTTGATGGTGTACAAATGAGGGAAGAGCAGGCTTCTATTTATAGTTGAGGCTCCAACTTACACTTAATGGCAATATCCCTAGAATAAAGGCTAAAATCATGGGATTATACAAATTACAATAAATCAGGATGCTAACTCCTGATTTTCAGGGTCAACCAAATCTGTCAGGATGTTGCTGCTGATCCTGTCTATTTTCAGAAGCTTCCCTTGTGTGTCCAGCACCTTGGGCCCTTCTAGAAGTGGTGCGAGCAGCTTGTTTGCCAGGTCTTGGTCTCACGGGTTGGCCTGCAAGTTGGGCGGGCATTCTGAACTCGTTTGCTAGGCTTTACACGCAAATACCCGCCAGCACGCCTGGTCTGCGGGCCTCAACCTCAGGCTCGCCTGCTGGTGCGCCTGATGTGCCTGGCGTACCTGCCCAGGGTGTAACATTCTCCCCCACCTAATTGCACAACTCCCTCATTGCATCTTTTGCATGGTACTACCTGATCTGGTCCCTGAACTGCCATAAGTCTACTGTTAGTTCCCAACTTGCCTCACTATCTGGAAGTCCCTTCCAATGCACCAAGTACTATTGTCTTGGCTGATAGTTCTTTTGTTTCACCTCCTGATCAGCTATGATGCTATGGACCTCCTTCTCATATGAAGCCCTTGCTCCCAATGGCACACACTTTGACTCTGCCCATCTTGGATCTCCCTCATCCTTATGAAACGGCTTGAGCATGCTCACATGGAACACCGGGTGTACCCTCGGTTTGGGTGGCATATCCAGCTTGTAGGCAACCTTGCCTACCCTTTTGACTACTCGAAAAGGTCCCTCATACCTCTGGACTAGGCCTTTGTGTAGCCCCCTATGGCGCACAATGGGATGCAGCTTCACCAACACCAAGTCTCCAACCTGGAATTGCACGTCCTGCCTATTTTGGTCTGCTCACTTTTTCGACCTCTTGGCCGTCTTGTGTAGACAAACTCTGGCCAAGTCAGTTTGGTCCTGCCATGCCTTGGTAAACTTGTATGTTGTTGGATTTCGCCCTGTATAACCTGCAACAATCGAACTGGGTGTTAGTGGTTGTTGCCCTATCACAACCTCAAATGGGCTCTAGTTCGTTACCTCGCTTCTTTGCAAGTTGTAGGAAAACTGTGCAATATCTAGCAACTTTGGCTAGTCCCTTTGTGTGGCACTCACATAGTGCCTGAGGTAGACCTCCAATAGTCCATTCACTCATTCTGTCTGCCCATCGATCTGTGGATGCATGCTGGTGGAAAAGTTCAAGTCTGACCCCAACAGCTTGAACAACTCAGTCCAGAACCTGCCCGTGAAACACCCGTCCCAATCACTAACAATGGTCCTCGGCACCCCCAGCACTTAACCATGTTCTTCAAGAACAATCGAGCTGCCTCCTTGGTTGGGCACTCTTTGGTTGCTGGAATGAAGATTCCATACTTGGAAAACCTGTCCACCACTACCATGATGCTTCCAAACCCTTCTGCTTTGGGTAGACCGACTATAAATTCCAGAGAAACACTCTCCCATGGTCACTCTGGCAATGGCTCCAAGAGACCGCCTGGTTTCTTGAGCTCCACCTTGTCCTATTGGCACACAAGATAAGTCTTCACATAGGCCTCCAAATCATCCCTCATGTGCGGCCAGTAGTACTGATCCTCGATCAACACCAAGGTACTGCTCACTCCGGGGTGTCCAGCCCACCTTGAATCATGGCATTCTTGCAAAACTTCCTTGCGGAGCTTTCCGTGCTATGGCATAAACAGTCTACTACCCCTGGTGTACAGCAAGCCATCTTGTAACCAAAACTGCCTAGTCTTACCTTACTGGGCATACTCCATCAAAGCCTTGGTTGTAAGATCATGCGCAAGTCCCTCCTTGATGCATGGCACCAGTGACCCCTCTGGTTGGCTAATGGCAGCAAGGTTAGCCTTCCTGCTCAGGGTGTTGCCACTAGGTTCATCCGCCCCGACTTGTACTCCATCTGGAAATCAAATTCCATAAGAAAATCTTGCCATCTCGCCTGTTTGAAAGACAGCTTCTTCTGCGTTTGGAAATAGCTAGTTGCCACATTGTCCATCCTAACCATGAACCTCGACCCCAACAGGTAATGGCACCAAGTGCGCAAGCAGTGCACCACTGCAGTCATCTCCTTCTCTTGGACCGTGTACTTGCGCTCAGTCTCATTCAGCTTCCTACTCTCGAACGTGATTGGACATCCCTCCTGTATCAACACGCCTCCTATGGTAAAGTTTCATGCATCCGTATGCACCTCATACGGCTTGGGATGGTCTGGCAAGGCCAAGATTGGCTCATCGATCATAGCCCGCTTTAACTTGTCAAAGGCTTCCTGGCACCCTGTGCTCCACTCCCATGCTTTCCCTTTCTTGAGCAAGTTAGTCAATGGTGTGGCTATTGCTGAGTGACCTTTGATGAAGCACCTGTAGTAGTTGACCAGCCCAAGGAATGATCTCAACTCAGTGACCTTGGCCGGTGGTTGCCACTTTAGGATGGAGTGTATCTTGCCTTCATCCATGCGTATCCTGCCACCTCCCACTATGTGGCCAAGGAACGGGATCTCCTGCTGGGCGAATGAGCACTTCTCCCTCTTGACAAACAGCTTGTGCGCCCGTAACACCTCGAACACCTGTCTCAAGTGCTCCTCCAAAGTCTAGCTATAGATCACAATGTCATCCAAATAAACCACAACAAACCGATCAAGGAATGACTAAAGTACCTTGTTCATAAGGGTGCAGAATGTTGCTGGGGCATTTGTGAGTCTGAAAGGCAACACCAAGAACTCATACAAACCATACCGAGTGACACATGCTGTCTTTGGCTCATCTCCCTCCACGATCCTGACTTGATAGTAGCCTGACCTCAAATCCAGCTTGGTGAACCACCTTGCGCTCCCAAGTTGATCGAACAAGTCTGCAATGAGTGGAAAGGGTACTTGTTCTTGATGGTCAGCTTGTTCAAAGCCTGGTAGTCTATGCACAACTGCAACGACCCATCATGCTTGCGCTGAAATAGAATCGGTGCACCATAGGTTACCTTCGATGGCCTGATGAAGCCGGCATCAACTAACTCTTTGAGCTGCTTCCTCAACTCCTCTAACTCTGGTGGAGACATTTGATAAGGGGCTCTAGCTGGTGGCTTGGCCTCGGACACCAACTCGATCTTGTGGTCCACCTCCCTCTTAGGTGGTAGCTTGCTAGGGAGCTTTACGGGCATCACATCACTAAAGGTCTTCAGCACCTTTAGCACCTCCAAGGGTGACTCGGTCTCCTTCTCCCTTGGCTCATCATATTTCAGGGCTGCCAAGAAGGTGTCTTCTTGTCTGCTTACCGCCTTGGCAAATTGGATGGCTGACACCACCCACGACCCAACTCCAGACCCTCTCCTCAATGGCACTAGGCATTGGCACCATGCATCCAAGAAGCAAACACAATCGACAAAAGGCACAAGGAGGGCGTTAATCCGAACAAGGAAATCCAACCCAATCACAAACTCATAGTCGTCAAGGGGTATTACCTCAATGGTCTCCTTTCCTTTCCAGTCTCCAAGCTGCAACTCCACTCCCCACGCTACTCCAATGGCTGGAACTTCATTAGAGTTCACCGTTTTGATGGTACCAGTCCCTTTCTACACCTTTAGTCCAAGCTTCCGGGCTCTATCACCTGAAATAAAAAGATGTGAGGCACCTGTGTCCACCAGTGTGCTCACCTTCTGACCTACAACCATCAGATCCGCAATCATCAAGCCCTTTGGCTTGCAGCTCCCCTTACTCTGGACAGCATTGAGCACCAACGAACCAAGCTTTACTACCCTTGACTCTGGCTCCTCATCAGACTCCTTGTCTACAGCAGCCAGCTTGCCCTTCTACGGGCAATTGCACGCTATGTGGCTCCCTCCACATAGGTAGCATGCTAGTGGCTCTACGTCCCCCTCTGCTTTCCACTTGCCTGCTGGTGGCTTCCTCTCGCCATCCTTGGTTGAACGGTCTTGGTTTCCATCCTTGGACTCTTGGTCATGGTCCTTCCCCTTGGATTGCTTCTTTCGGTCCCTATCGTCCCTGCCTTTACCCTTGGGCTTGGTAGACTCGAACTTGTTCAGAGGCTTGAACTCTATCAAGGCCTCGACAGTAGTCATGGCTTTATTGGCCTTTATATTGGCCCCCTATCCCTCATCAAACCTCGAGAACTCACACCCCCTTAAAGAGCATTTGAGATTTTATAGGTTTTTTGCCAATAGCCATTAAAGTGTCTAAAATGGGGACACTTTTTTCAAACGGTCACAAAATCTTCTCCACTATGACCTTTTAGCTGAATGTTTTTGTGCATGCCAACAAAAATACAAGGATCACCTCTACCAAATTTGGGGACAAAACTCTTTCTAAAAAAATTTTAAAAAATCTCGAACCGTAAAAAGTTTCAAAAATCGTGAAAAATAGAAAATGGTTCATCTTGCCACGAAACTTCACATGAAGGCTTAGGGGACCATTGTATGAATTTACAAGCCATAAAAATGGCATTGGCATGGCAGCAATATAAAGATGTGCTTGAACCCACCTACCACAAGTTCGATCCCCGGCTTACGCATCCTGCCTTTCTGGTCGGCTGAGCATCCGCACGCTCGTTTCATGGGTTGACTTAGGCATACGGAGTTCATCCCCAGTCTAAGCATACGGAGTTCATTCCTACTTTAAGATCGGATCGAATCGAGGGTTACGGTAGCAGGATCGACAGCACATAGGGGGGATCGAGCCAATCCCCGGCTTGCACATTCTGCCTTTCCGACCGGCTGAGCGCCCGCACGCTCGTTTTATGGGTTGGCTTAGGCGTAGGGAGTTCATTCCATGTCTAAGTCCCAGTCAGACCAAGGGTTGTGGCAGCAGGATCGACAGCACGCAAAGGGGGACCGGGCCGATCCCAGGCTTGCACATTATGCCTTTCCGGCCAGCAGCGTCCGCACGCTCATTTCGTGGGTTGACTTAGGCATACGGAGTTCATTCCCAATCTCAGATCAGACTGGACTGAGGGTTACAGCAGTAGGATCGACAGCACACAGGCGGGAATCCTGTCGATCCCCAGCTTGTGCATTCTGCCTCTCTGGCCGGCTGGGCGCCCGCATGCTCGTTTCATGCGTTGGCTTAGGCATACGGAGTTCATTCCCAGTTTAAGATCGGACCGGACCAAGGGTTGCAGCAGTAGGACCAGCAGTAGGATCGACAGCATGTAGGAGGGGATCGGGCCGATCCCCGATTTACGCATTCTGCCTCTCTGGTTGGCTGAGCACCTGCACGCTCGTTTCACGGGTTGGCTTAGGCATACGAAGTTCATTCCATGTCTAAGCCCCAGTTGGACTGAGGGTTGTGGCAGCAGGACCGGCAGCGGGATCGGCAGCGCAGAGAGGGATCGGGATGATCCCCGGCTTGCGCATTATGCCTCTCCGATCGGTTGAGCGCCCGCACGCTTGTTTCGTGGGTTGACTTAGGCATACGGAGTTCATCCCCAATCTAAGCATACAGAGTTCATTCCCAGTCTAAGATCAGACCAGACCGGTGGTTGTGGCAGCAAGATCGACAGGACGCAGGGGGGACTAGGTCGGTCCTCGATTTGCGCATTCTACCTCTCTGACCGACTGAGCGCCCGTATGCCCATTTTATGGGTTGGCTTGGGCATAGAGAGTTCATTCCATGTCTAAGCCCCAATCGAAATGAGGGTTGTGGCAGGGAACTGGCAGGATGCAGAGGGGGACCGGGTCGATCCTCGGCTTGTGCATTATGCCTCTTCGGCCGGCTCAGCACCCGCACGCTCGTTTCATGGGTTGACTTATGGATACGAAGTTCATTCCCAGTCTAAGATCATACTGGACCAAGGGTTGCGGTAGTAGGATCGACAGAATGTAAGAGGGGACTGGGCCGATCCCCGGCTTGCACATTGTGGCTCTCCGACCGACTCAGTGCCCGCACGTTCGTTTCGTGGGTTAGCTTAGGCATATAGAGTTCATTCCATGTCTAAGCATATGGAGTTCATTCCCAGTCTAAGTTTTGAGCCACGATGCACATGTTGGGCTTGGGCATGTGCTGGTGCCGCATTTTTTTTCGCTCGGGGCACCATTATCGGATAGCCTAACTGGCGGCATTGGAGGTTCCGACGATTGAGGGGCTTGGGGGGTGTTCACACTTGATGTGCAATGGGTGCTGGTAATTGGCCTTATATTGGCCCCCTATCCCTCATCAAACCTCGAGAACTCACACCCCCTTAAAGAGCATTTGAGATTTTATAGGTTTGCTGCCAATAGCCATTAAAGTGTCTGAAATGGGGACACTTTTTTCAAACGATCACAAAATCTTCTCCACTTCAAGTTTTTAGCTGAATTTGTTTGTGCATGCCAACAAAAATAAAAGGATCATCTCTACCAAATTTGGGGACAAAACTCTTTCTAAAAAAATTTTAAAAAATCCCGAACCGTAAAAAGTTTCAAAAATAGTGAAAAATAGAAAATAGGCCGTCTTGCCACGGAACTTCACATGAAGGCTTAGGGGACCATTGTATGAATTTACAAGCCATAAAAATGGCATTGGCATGGTAGAAATATGAAGTAGTGCTTGAACCTACCTACCACCCGTTCGATCCCTGGCTTGCGCATCCTGCCTCTCCGGTCGGCTGAGCGCCCGTACGCTCGTTTCATGGGTTCGCCTAGGCATACGGAGTTCATTCCATGTCTAAGCATACGGAGTTCATTCCCAGTCTAAGATTGAATCGAACCGAGGGTTGCAGCAGAAGGACCAACATTAGGATCAACAGCACGTAGGAGAGGACCAAGCCGATCCTCGGCTTGCGCATTCTGCCTCTCCGAAATGCTGAGCGCCCGCACGCTCATTTCGTGGGTTGACTTAGGCATAAGGAGTTCATCCCCAATCTAAGCATAAGGAGTTCATTCCCAATCTAAGATCGAATCGGACTGAGGGTTACAACAGTAGGATCGCAGCACGCATGGGGGACCTGGCCGATCCCCGGCTTGCGCATTCTGCCTCTCCGGCCGACTGAGCGCCCGTATGCCCGTTTCATGGGTTGGCTTAGGCATAGGGAGTTCATTCCATGTCTAAGCCCCAACCGGACCGAAGGTTGTGGTAGCGGAACTGGCAGCACGCAAAGAGGAATCGGGCCGATCCCCGACTTGCAAATTCTACCTCTCCGGTCGGCTGAGCGCCTGCACGCTCGTTTTGTGGGTTGGCTTAGGCATACGAAGTTCATTCCATGTCTAAGCATATGGAGTTCATTCCCAGTCTAAGAGTTTGAGCCACAGTGCACATGCTGGGCTCAGGCATGTGCTGGTGCTGCATTTTCTTCACCCGGGCACCATCGGCGGGGCATCGCCAGAGCTTCACCGGAGAGCCTAACCGGCGGCATTGGGGGTTCCAGTGATTGGGGGGCCGGGGGTTGTGTGCACATGATGTGCAATGGGTGCTGGTACTAGGCCCTTATATTGGCCCCCTATCCCTCATCAAACCTTGAAAACTCACACCCCCTTAAAGAGCCTTTGAGATTTTATAGGTTTACTGCCAGTAGCCATTAAAGTGTCTGAAATGGGGACACTTTTTTCAAACGGTCACAAAATCTTCTCCACTTCGAGTTTTTAGCTTAATTGTTTTGTGCATGCCATCAAAAGTACAAGGATCACCTCTACCACATTTGGGGACAAATCTCTTTCTAAAAAAATTTAAAAAAATCCCGAACCGTAAAAAGTTTCAAAAATTGTGAAAAATAGAAAACGGATCATCTTGCCACGAAAATTCACATGAAGGCATAGGGGACCATTGTATGAATTTACAAGCCATAAAAATGGCTTTGGCACGACAGAAATATAAAGATGTGCGTGAACCCACCTACCACCCGTTCGATCCCCGGGTTGCGCATCTTGTCTATCTGGTTGGCTGAGCGTTCACATGCTCGTTTCGTGGGTTAACTTAGGCATACGAAGTTCATCCCCAGTCTAAGCATACGGAGTTCATTCCCAGTCTAAGATCGAACCAGACCGAGGGTTGTGACAACAGGATCGATAGCATGCAGGGTTGATTGGGTCGATCCCCGGCTTACACATTCTGCCTCTCTGATCGGCTGAGCGCCCGTACGCACGTTTAATGGTTTGGCTTAGGCATAGGGAGTTCATTCCATGTCTAAGCCCCAATCGGACTGACAGCATGCAAAGGCGGATCGGGCCGATCCCCGGATTGCGCATTATCCCTCTTCGGCCGGCTTATCACCCGCACACTCGTTTTGTGGGTTGACTTTGGCATACAGAGTTCATTCCTAATCTAAGATCAGACCGGACCGAGGGTTGTGGCAGTAGGATCGATAGCTCGTAAGGAGGGACCAAGCCAATCCCCGGCTTGCGCATTCTGCCTCTTCGACTGGCTGAGCGCCCGCACGCTCGTTTTGTGGGTTGGCTTAGGCATACGGAGCTCAATCCATGTCTAAGCCCTAATCGGACAGAGGGTTGTGGTAGTAGGACCAGCAGCGAGATCGATAGCACGCAGAGGAGGACCAGGCTTATCCCCGGCTTGCGCATTATGCCTCTCCGACCGGCATCTCCGACCGACTGAGTGCTCGCACGCTCGTTTTGTGGGTTGACTTAGGCATATGGAGTTCATCCCCAGTCTAAGCATACAAAGTTCATTCCCAGTCTAAGATCGAACCGGACCGAGGGTTACGGCAGCAAGATCGGGAGCACGTAGGGGGGACCAGGCCGATCCCCGGGTCGCACATTCTACCTCTCCGACCAGCTGAGCGCCCGCACGCCCGTGTCATGGGTTGGCTTAGGCATAGGGAGTTCATTCCATGTCTAAGCCCCAGCCGGACGGAGGGTTGTGGTAGCAGGACCGGCAGTACGCAAAGGGGGATTGGGTCGAACCACGGCTTGCGCATTATGCCTCTCCAACCGGCTCAACGCCCGAACGCTTGTTTTGTGGGTTGACTTAGGCATACGGAGTTCATTTCCAGTCTAAGATCGGATCGGACTGAGGGTTGTGGCCGCAGGATCGATAGCACATAGGGGGGATCGGGCCGGTCCCCGGCTTACGCATTCTACCTCTCCGGCCATCTGAGCACCTAGATGCTCGTTTCATGGGTTGGCTTAGGCATACGGAGTTCATTCCATGTCTATGCATACAGAGTTCATTCCCTGTCTAAGATTGAACCGGATCGAGGGTTACGGCAGCAGGACCAGCAGCAGGATCGACAGCACGCAGGGGGGATCGGGTCGATCCCTAGCTTGTGCATTCTGCCTCTCCAATCGATTGAGCACCCGCACGCTCGTTTCATGTGATGACTTAGGCATACGGAGGTCATCCCCAGTCTAAGCATACAGAGTTCATTCCCAGTCTAAGATCGAACCAGATCGAGGGTTGCGACAGCAGGATCGGTAGCACGTAGGGGGGATCGGACCGATCCTCGACTTACGCATTCTGCCTCTCTAATCGGTTGAGCACCCACACGCCCGTTTCGTGGGTTGACTTAGGCATAGGGAGTTCATTCCATGTCTAGGCCCCAACCGGACTGAGGGTTGTGGCGGTGGGATCAGCATCACGTAGAGAGGGATCGGGTTGATCCTCGGCTTGCACATTATGCCTCTCCGATCGGCACAGCATCCGAACGCTCGTTTCGTGGGTTGACTTAGGCATACAGAGTTCATTCCCAATCTAAGATCAGACCAGACCGAGGGTTACAGCAACAAGATCGACAGCACGCAGGGGGGACTGGAGCATCGTCAGAGAGCCTAACCGATGGCATTGGGGTTTTCGATGATTGGGGGGGCCAGGGGGTGTGCGCACATGATGTGCAATGGGTGCTAGTACTTGGCCCTTATATTGGCCCCCTATCCCTCATCAAACCTTGAGAACTCGCACCCCCTTAAAGAGCATTTGAGATTTTATAGGTTTGCTGCCAGTAGCCATTAAAGTGTTTGAAATGGGGACACTTTTTTTGAAACAGTCACAAAATCTTCTCCACTTCGAGTTTTTAGTTGAATTTTTTTTGCATGCCAAAAAAAATACAGGGATCAACTCTATCAAATTTGGGGGCAAAACTCTTCCTAAAAAAATTTTTAAAAATCTGAAACCGTAAAAAGTCTTGAAAATCATGAAAAATAGAAAATGGGTCGTCTCGCCACGAAACTTCACATGAATGCTTAGAGGACCATTGTATGACTTTACAAGCCATAAAAATGGCATTGGCATGGCAGAAAGATGAAGATGTGCTTGAACCCACCTACCACCTGTTCGATCCCCGGCTTGTGCATCCTACCATTCTAGTCGATTGAGCCCTCGCACGCTCGTTTCGTGGGTTGACTTAGGCATACGGAGTTCATCCCCAGTCTAAGCATACGGAGTTCATTCCCAGTATAAGATCAGACCGGACTGAGGGTTTCGGCAGCAGGATCGGTAGCACGCAGGGGGATCGGGCCGATTCTCGGCTTGCTCATTCTGCCTCTCCGGTCGGCTGAGCGTCTGCACACCCATTTCGTGGGTTGGCTTAGGCATAGGAAGTTCATTCCATGTCTAAGCCCCAGCCGAACCGAGGGTTGTGGCAGTGGGATCGACAGCACATAGAGGGGGACCGGGGTGATTCTCGGCTTGCGCATTATGCCTCTCGGATGGCTCAGCGCCCGCACGCTCATTTCGTGGGTTGACTTATGCATACGGAGTTAATTCCCAGTCTAAGATCAGACCAGACTGAGGGTTGTGGTAGCAGGATCGACAACACATAGGGGGGACTAGGCCGATCCCCGACTTGTGCATTCTGCCTCTCCGGCCTGCTGAGCGCCCGCATGCTCGTTTCATGGGTTGGCTTAGGCATACGGAGTTCATTCCATGTCTAAGCATACGGAGTTCATTCCCATTCTAAGATTTTGAGCCACGGTGCACATACTGGGCTCCGACATGTGCTGGTACCACTTTTTTTTCACCCGAGGCACAATAGCCGAAGCATCGCAGGAGAGCCTAACCGACGACATTGGGGGTTCCGGTGATTGGGGGGTCGGGGGGTGTGCGCACATGATGTGCGATGGGTGTTGGTACTTGGCCCTTATATTGGCCCCCTATCCCTCATCAAACCTCGAGAACTCACACCCTCTTAAAAGGCATTTGATATTTTATAGGTTTGCTGCCAGTAGCCATTAAAGTGTCTGAAAAGGGGACACTTTTTTCAAACGGTCACAAAATCTTCTCCACTTCGAGTTTTTAGCTGAATGTTTTTGTGCTCCAACAAAAATACAAGGATCACCTCTACCAAATTTGGGGACAAAACTCTATCTAAAAAAATTTTAAAAAATCTGGAACCGTAAAAATTTTAAAAATCATGAAAAATATAAAACGGGTCGTCTTGCCACGAAACTTCACATGAAGGCTTAGGGGACCATTGTATGAATTTACAAGTCATAAAAATGGCATTGGCATGGCAGAAATATGAAGATGTGCTTGAACACACCTACCACCCGTTCGATCCCCGGCTTACGCGTCCTGCCTCTCTGGTTGACTGAGTGCCCGCACGCTGGTTTCATGGGTTGACTTAGGCATACAGAGTTCATCCCCAGTCTAAGCATACAAAGTTCATTTTCAGTCCAAGATCGGACCGGACCGAGGGTTATGGCAGCAGGATCGGCAGCACACAGGGGGGACCGGGTCGATCCCCGACTTGCGCATTCTGCCTCTTCGACCGGCAGAGCACCCGCATGCCCGCTTTGTGGGTTGGCTTAGGCATAGGGAGTTCATTCCATGTCTAAGCCCCAGCCGAACCGAGGGTTGTGGTAGTGGGACCGATAGCACACAAAGGTGGACCGGGCCAATCCCTGGCTTGCGCATTATGCCTCATCGGCCGGCTCAGTGCCCGTACGCTCATTTTGTGGGTTGACTTAGGTATACAGAGTTCTTTCCCAGTCTAAGATCAGACTGGATCGAGGGTTGCAGCACACGGGGGGGACCGATCTGATATTCGGCTTGCGCATTCTGCCTTTCTGGCATGCTGAGTGCCCGCACGCTCATTTCATGGGTTGGCTTAGGCATATGGAGTTCATTCCATGTCTAAGCATACGGAGTTCATTCCCAGTCTAAGATTGGATCGGATTGAAGGTTGCGGCAGCAGGACCAGCAGCACGCAGGAGGGGCCGGGTCGATCCCCAGCTTGCACATTTTGCCTTTTCGGCTGACTGAGCACCCGCACGCTCGTTTCGTGGGTTGGCTAAGGCATACGGAGTTCATTCCATGTCTAAGCCCCAATCGGACCGAGAGTTGTGGCAGCAGGACCGGTAGCGGGATCGACAGCATGCAGATGGGGACCGAGCTAATCCCCGACTTACGTATTATGCCTCTCCGGTCGGTTGAGCGCCAACATGCTCGTTTCATGGGTTGACTTAGGCATACGAAGTTCATCCCCAGTCTAAGCATACAGAGTTCATTCCCAGTCTAAGATCGGATAGGAATGAGGGTTGCGGTAGTAGGATTGACAGCACGCAAGGGGGATCAGGCTGATCCCTGGCTTGTGCAGTCTGCCTCTCTGACCGATTGAATGCTCGTACACCCATTTCGTGGGTTGGTTGAGGCATAGGGAGTTCATTCCATGTTTAAGCCCTAGTCGGACCAAAAGTTGTGGCAGCGGGACCGGCAGCACGTAGAGGGGGATTGGGTCAGTCCTCAGCTTGCGCATTATGCCTCTTCGACCGGCTTGGCGCCTGCACACTCGTTTCGTGGGTTGACTTATGCATACGAAGTTCATTCCCAGTCTAAGATCAGATCCGATCGAGGGTTGCGGTAGCAAGATCGATAGCACGTAGGGGTGATCGGATCGATCCCCGGCTTGCGTATTCTACTTCTTCGGTCGGCTGAACGACCGCACGCTCATTTCGTGGGGTGACTTAGGTATACGGAGTTCATTCCATGCCTAAGCATATAGAGTTCATTCCCAGCCTAAGATTTTGAGCCACGGTGCACATGCTGGGCTTGGGCATGTGCTGGTGCCGCATTTTTTTCGCTCGGGGCACCATCACCCAAGCATCGCCGGAGAGCCTAACCGGCGGCATTAGGGGTTTCGACGATTGGGGGGGTCGGGGGTGTGCGCACATGATGTGCGATAGGTGCTGGTGCTTGGCCCTTATGTTGGCCCCCTATCCTTCATCAAACCTTGAGAACTCACACCCCCTTAAAGAGCATTTGAGATTTTATAGGTTTGCCGCCAGTAGCCATTAAAGTGTCTGAAATGGGGACACTTTTTTCAAACGGTAACAAAATCTTCTGCACTTCGAGTTTTTAGCTGAATTTTTTTGTGCATGCCAAAAAAAATACAAGGATCACCTCTACCAAATTTGGGGACAAAACTCTTTCTGTAAAAATTTAAAAAAATCCCGAACCACAAAAAAGTTTCAAAAATTATGAAAAATAGAAAACGGGTCGTCTTGCCACGAAACTTCACATGAAGGCATAGGGGACCATTGTATGAATTTACAAGCCATAAAACTGGCATTCGCATGGTAGATATATGAAGATGTGCTTGAACCTACCTACCACCCGTTCGATCCCCGGCTTGCGCATCCTGCCTCTCTGGTTGGCTGAGCGCCCGCACGCTCGTTTCGTGGGTTGACTTAGGCATACGGAGTTCATCCCCAGTCTAAGCATACGAAGTTCATTCCCAGTCTAAGATCGAACCGGGCAGAGGGTTACGACAATAGGATCAGTAGCACGCAGGGGGGACCGGGCCGATCCCCGACTTGCGCATTCTGCCTTTTCAGTTGGCTGAGCACCCGCACACCCGTTTCAAGGTTGGCTTAGGCATAGAGAGTTCATTCCATGTCTAAGCCCCAGCCGGACCGAGGGTTGTGGCAGCAGGATTGGCGACACGCAGAGGGGGACCAGGTCGATCCCCGGCTTACGCATTATGCCTGATCGGTCGATTCAGCACCAGCACGCTTGTTTCGTGGGTTGACTTATGCATACGGAGTTCATTCCCAGTCTAAGATCAGATCGGACCGAAGGTTACACAAGCAGGATTGAAAGCACGCAGGAGGGACCGGGTCGGTCCCCGACTTGCGCGTTCTGCCTTTTCGATTGGCTAAGCAACCGCACGCCCGTTTCAAGGTTGGCTTAGGCATAGAGAGTTCATTCCATGTCTAAGCCCCAGCCGGATCGAGGGTTGTGGCAGCAGGACCGACAGCACGCAGAGAGGGACCGGGTCGATCCCCAGCTTGCGCATTATGCATCTTCGATCGACTCAGCACCCGCACACTCATTTCGTGGGTTAACTTAGGCATACAGAGTTCATTCCCAGTCTAAGATCAGATCAGACTGAAGGTTGCGGCAGCAGGATCGACAGCACGCAGGGGTGATCGGGCCGATCCCTGGCTTGTGCATTATGCCTCTCAGGTCGGATTCTTCGATCGGCTGAGTGCCCACACGCTCGTTTCATGGGTTGACTTAAGTGTACAGAGTTGATCCCCAGTCTAAGCATACAAAGTTAATTCCCAGTCTAAGATCGAACCAGACCGAGGGTTACAGCAGCAGGATCGACAGCATGCAAGGGGGACCGGGCCGATCCCCGGCTTGTGCATTCTACCTCTCCGATCGGCTGAGCGCCTACATGCCCGTTTCGTGGGTTGACTTAGGCATAGGGAGTTCATTCCATGTCTAAGCCCCAGCCAGACCGAGGGTTGTGGCAGCAGGACTGGTAGCACGCAGAGGGGGACCAGGTCTATCCCCGGCTTATGCGTTATGCCTCATCGATCGGTTCAGCACCCGCACGCTCGTTTCGTAGGTTGACTTATGCATACGGAGTTCATTCCCAGTCTAAGATCAGATCGGACTGAGGGTTACACAAGCAGGATTGAAAGCACATAGGGGGGACCGGGCCGATCCCTGGCTTGCGCATTCTACCTCTCCAGTCGGTTGAACGCCCGCACGTTCATTTCGTGGGTTGGCTTAGGCATACAGAGTTCATTCCATGTCTAAGCATACGGAGTTCATTCCCAGTCTAATATTTTGAGCCACGGTGCACATGATAGGCTCAGGCATGTGCTGGTGCCGTATTTGTTTCGCCCGGGCCACCATCGCCGGAGCATCGCTGAAGAGCCTAGCCGACAGCATTGGGGGTTCTGACGATTGGGGGGCCGAGGGGTGTGCGCACATGATGTACGATGGATGCTGGTACTTGGACCTTATATTGGCCCCCTATCCCTCATCAAACCTCGAGAACTCACACCCCTTTAAAGAGCATTTGAGATTTTATAGGTTTATTGCCAGTAGCCATTAAAGTGTCTGAAATGGGGACACGTTTTTCAAACAGTCACAAAATCTTCTCCACTTCAAGTTTTTAGCTGAATTTTTTTGTACATGCCAAAAAAAATACAAGGATCACCTCTACCAAATTTGGGGACAAAACTCTTTCTAAAAAAATTTTAAAAAGTCCCAAACCGTAAAAAGTTTCAAAAATCCTAAAAAATATAAAATGGGTTGTCTTGCCACAAAACTTCACATGATGGCTTAGGGGACCATTGTATGAAATTACAAGCCATAAAAATGACACTGGCAGGGCAAAAATATGAAGATGTGCCTGAACCCACCTACCACCCGTTCGATCCCCGGCTTGTGCATCATGCCTCTCTGGTCGGCTGAACGCCCGCACGCTCGTTTCATGTGTTGACTTAGGCAAACGGAGTTCATCCCCAGTCTAAACATATGGAGTTCATTCCCAATCTAAGATCGGACTAGACCGAGGGTTTTAGCCGCAAGATCGGCAGCACGTAAGGGGGATCGGGTCGATCCCCAGCTTGTGCATTCTACCTCTCTGGCCTACTGAGCACCCGCACGTTCGTTTCGTGGGTTGGCTTAGGCATAGGGAGTTCATTCCATGTCTAAGCCCCAGCCAGACCGAGGGTTGTGGCAGTGGCACCGACAGCATGCAGAGGGGGATCGGGGTGATCCCCAGCTTGTGCATTATGCCTCTTCGACTGGCTCAACGCCCGCAAGCTAGTTTCGTGGGTTGACTTAGGCATACGGAGTTCATTCCCAATCTATGATCGGATCGGACTGAGGGTTACGGCAGCAGGATCGATAGCACGTAGGGGGGATCAGGTCGATCCCCTGCTTGAGCATTCTACCTCTCCGGTCAGCTAAGCACCCGCACGCTCATTTCGTGGGTTGGCTTAGGCATACGGAGTTCATTCCATGTCTAAGCATACAGAGTTCATTCCCAGTCTAAGATCGGATCGGACCGAGGGTTGCGGTAGTAGGATCGACAGCATGCAGGGGGGACCGAATCATCCCTGGCTTGTGTATTCTACCTTTTCGACTGGCTGAGCGCCCGCACGCTCGTTTCGTGGCTTAGCTTAGGCATACGGAGTTCATTCCATGTCTAAGCCCCAACCAAATCGAAGGTCATGGCAGCAGGACCGACAGCGGGATCGACAGCATACAAAGGGGGATCGGGCTGATCCCCAGCTTGCATATTATGCCTCTCCGGTCAGCTGAACGCCCGTACGCTCGTTTCGTCGGTTGACTTAGGCATACGGAGTTCATCCCCAGTCTAAGCAAACGGAGTTCATTCCCAGTCTAAGATCAAACCGGATTGAGGTTTGCGGCAGCAGGATCGACAGCACACAGTGGGGATCGGGTCGATCCCCAACTTGTGCATTCTGTCTCTGTGATCGGCTGAGCGCCCGCACGCCCGTTTCGTGGGTTGGCTTAAGCGTAAGAAGTTCATTCCATGTCTAAGCCCCAGTCGGACCGAGGGTTATGGCAGCGGGATCGACAGCAAGCAGAGGGGGACCGGGTTGATCCTCTTCTTGCACATTATGCCTCTTCGGTTGGCTCAGCACCCGTACGCTCATTTCATGGGTTGACTTATGCATACGGAGTTCATTTCCAGTCTAAGATCGGACTGGACTGACGATTGCGATAGCAGGAATGATATCACGCAGGGGGGACTAGACCGATCCCCGGCTTGAGCATTCTACCTCTCCGGTAGGATGAGCGCCCGCACGTTCATTTCATGTGTTGACTTAGGCATACAGAGTTCATCCCCAGTCTAAGCATACGGAGTTCATTCCCAGTCTAAGATCAGACTGAACCAGGGTTGCGATAGCAAGATCGACAACACGCAGGGGGGACCGGGCCGATCCCCGGTTTGTGCATTCTGCCTGTCGATCGACTGAGCAGTCTAAGCATACAAAGTTCATTCCCAGTCTAAGATCGGACCAGACCGAGTGTTGCTGACCGAATCGATGGTTGCGATAGTAGGATCAACAGCACACAGGGGGGACTGGGCTGACCCCGGCTTACGCATTCTGCCTTTCTGATCAGCCTAAGCATATGGAGTTCATTCCCAGTCTAAGATCAGACCAGACTGAGGGTTGCGACAGTAGGATCGACAGCACGCAGGGGGGACTGGGCCGATCCCCGGCTTGCGCATTCTACCTCTCTGGCCGACTGAGCGACTGCTCGTTCATTTCGTGGGTTGGCTTAGGCATACGGAGTTCATTCCATGCCTACGCACCAGCCAGATCAAGGGTTGTGGTGGCAGGACCGACAACGATATCGATAGCACACAAAGAGGGCTAGGGCTGATCCTCGGCTTACGCATTTTGCCTCTCTGACCGCCTCTCTGATCGGTTGAACGCCCGCACGCTCATTTCGTGGGTTGACTTAGGCATACGGAGTTCATCTCCAGTCTAAGCATACGGAGTTCATTCCCAGTCTAAGATCGAACCGGACAAGGGTTGCGGGAGCAGGATCGACAGCACGCAGAGGGGACCGGGTCGATCACCGGCTTGCGTATTTTGCCTCTCCGATCGGTTGAGCGCCCGCACGCCCGTTTTGTGGGTTGGCTTAGGCATAGGGAGTTCATTCCATGTCTAAGCCCCAACCAGACTGAAGGTTATGGCAGTGGAACCGATAGCACGCAGAGGGGGACCGGGCCGATCCCTGACTTGCACATTATGCCTCTTTGGCCAGCTCAGCGCCCACACGCTCATTTTGTGGGTTGACTTACGCATACGGAGTTCATTCACAGTCTAAGATCGATCGGACCAAGGGTTGTGGCAGCAAGATCGACAGTAAGTAGGGGGGATCGGGCTGATCCCAGGCTTGCGCATTCTGCCTCTCCGACTGATTGAGCGCCCGTACCCTCGTTCCGTGAGTTGGCTTAGGCATATGGAGTTCATTCCATGTCTAAGCATACGAAGTTCATTCCCAGTCTAAGATTTTGAGCCACGGTCCACATGCTGGGCTCGGGCATGTGCTGGTGCCGTATTTTTTTTGCCTGGGGCACCATCGTCGGAGCATCACCGGAGAGCTTAACCGACGGCATTAGGGGTTCCGATGATTAGGGGGACCGAGGGGGCGTGCGCACATGATGTGCGATGGGTGCTGGTATTTGGCCCTTATATTGGCCCTTATATTGGCCCCCTATCCCTCATCAAACCTCGAGAACTCACACCCCCTTAAAGAGCATTTGAGATTTTATAGGTTTGTTGCCAGTAGCCATTAAAGTGTCTGAAATGGGGACACGTTTTTCAAACAGTCATAAAATCTTCTCCGCTTCGAGTTTTTAGCTAAATTTTTTTGTGCATGCAAAAAAAAATACAGGGATCACCTCTACCAAATTTGGGGGCAAAAATCTTCCTTAAAAATTTTAAAAAATCCGGAACTGCAAAAAGTTTTGAAAATCATGAAAAATAGAAAACGGGTCGTCTTGCCATGAAACTTCACATGAAGGCTTAGGGGACCATTGTATGAATTTACAAGCCATAAAAATGGCATTGGAATGGTGGAAATATGAAGATGTGCTTGAACCCACCTACCACATGTTCGATCCCCGACTTGCGCATCCTACCTCTTTGGTCGGTTGAGCTCCCGCACGCTCGTTTCATGGGTTGACTTAGGCATACGGAATTCATCCCCAATCTAAGCATATAGAGTTCATTCCCAGTCTAAGATCAGACCGAACCAAGGGTTGCGACAGTAGGATCAGTAGCACGTAGGGAAATCAGGTCGATCCTCGGCTTACGGATTCTGCCTCTTCGACCGGCTGAGCGCCCGCACGCCCGTTTCATGGGTTGACTTAGGCATAGGAAGTTCATTCCATGTCTAAGCCCCAGCCAGACCGAGGATTGTGGTAGCGGGATTGGCAGCACACAAAAGGGGATCGGGCCGATTCTCGGCTTGCGCATTATGCCTCTTTGGATGGCTCAACGCCCGCATGCTCATTTCGTGGGTTGACTTATGCATACGGAGTTCATTCTCAGTCTAAGATCGGACCAGATCGAGGGTTACGATAGCAAGACCGACAGCACGTAGGGTGGGACCAGGCCGATCCCCGGCTTGTGCATTCTACCTCTCCGACCGACTGAGCGTCCGCATGCTCATTTCATGGGTTGGCTTAGGCATACGGAGTTCATTCCATGTCCAAGCATACAGAGTTCATTCCCAGTCTAAGATCGGACCGGACCGATGGTTGCGACAGTAAGACCAGTAGCAGGATCGGTAGCACGAATGAAGGATCGGGGCCCATCCCTCCTTGCACATTCTACCTCTTCAATCGGTTGAGCGCCCGCACGCTCGTTTCCTGGGTTGGCTTAGGCATACGAAGTTCATTCCATGTCTAAGCCCCAGCCGGATCGAGGGTTATGGTAGCAGGACCGGCAACGGGATCGACAGCACACAGAGGGGGACCTGGCTGATCCTTGACTTGTACATTATGTCTCTCTGATCGGCTAAGCGCCTACACGCTCGTTTCATGGGTTGACTTAGGCATACGGAGTTCATCCCCAGTCTAAGCATCCGGAGTTCATTTCCAGTCTAAGATTGGCTGAACCGAGGGTTACGGTAGCAGGATCGACAGCATGCAGAGGGGATTGGCTGATCCTCGACCTACGTATTATGCCTCTCCGATAGGCTGAGCACCCGTACATCCGTTTTGTGGGTTGGCTTAGGCATACAGAGTTCATTCCATGTCTAAGCCCCAGTCGGACTGAGGGTTGTGGCAGTGGGACTGGCAGCGCACAGATGGGGATCGAGCCGATCCCCGGCTTGTGCATTATGCCTCTTCGGTCGGCTCAGTGCCCGCACGCTCATTTCATGGGTTGACTTATGCATACGGAGTTCATTCCCAGTCTAAGATCGGACCGGACCAAGGGTTGTGGCAGCAGGATCGATAGCACGCAGGGGTGATTGGGTCGATCCCCGAGCATGAAACTTCACATGAAGGCTTAGGGGACCATTGTATGAATTTACAAGCCATAAAAATGGCATTGGCATGGCAGAAATATGAAGATGTGCTTGAACCCACCTACCACCCATTCGATCCGCAATTTACGCATCCTGCCTCTTTGGTCGGCCGAGCGCCCGTACGCTCGTTTCGTTGGTTGACTTACGGATACGGAGTTCATCCCCAGTCTAAGCATATAGAGTTCATTCCAAGTCTAGCATCGGACCGGATTGAGGGTTGTGGTAGTAGGATCGACAGCATGCTGGGGGGATCGATCGATCCTTGGCTTGCGCATTCTGCCTCTCTGGCCAACTGAGCACCCGCATGCCCGTTTTGTGAGTTGGCTTAGGCATAGGGAGTTCATTCCATGTCTAAGCCCCTACCGGACCGAGGGTTGTGGCAGCGGGACCGACAGTACGCAGAGAGGGACCAGACTGATCCCTGGCTTACGCATTATGCCTCTCCGGCTGGCTCAACGCCCGCATGCTCGTTTCAAGGGTTGACTTAGGCATACAGAGTTTATTCCCAATTTAAGATCGGACCGAACTGATGGTTGTGGTAGCAGGATCAACAGCACGCAAGGGGGGACTGTGCTGATCCCCGACTTGCACATTTTGCCTTTTCGGCGGGTTGAGCACCCGCACGCTTGTTTTGTGGGTTGGCTTAGGCATACAGAGTTCATTCCATGTCTAAGCCCCAGTCGGACCGAGGGTTGTGGCAACAGGACCAGAAGCGAGATCGGCAGCACGCAGAGAGGGATCGGGCTGATCCCCGACTTGCACATTATGCCTTTCCGGCCGACCCCTCGGTCGACTTAGCACCCGCACGCTCGTTTCGTGGGTGGACTTAGGCATACGGAGTTCAACCCTAGTCTAAGCATACGTAGTTCATTCCCAGTCTTAGATCGAATCGGATCGAGGATTGCGACAGTAGGATCGATAGCTTGCAGGAGGAACCGGGTTGACCCTCGACTTACGTATTCTGCCTCTCCGGTCGGCTGAGCACCCGCACACCCGTTTCATGGCTTGGCTTAGGCATAGGGAGTTCATTCCAGGTCTAAGCCCCAGTCGAATCGAGGGTTATGGTAGCAGGACTGGCAACACATAGAGGCGGATCGAGCCGATCCCCAACTTGCGCATTATGCCTCTCCGGTTGGCTCAGCGCCCGCACGCTCATTTTGTGAGTTGACTTAGGCATACAGAGTTCATTCCCTGTCTAAGATCAGATCAAACTGAGGGTTGTTGTAGCAAGACAAGTAGCAGGATCTGCAGCATACAGGGTGGGACTGGGCCGATCCTCAGCTTGCGCATTCTGCCTCTCCGATTGGCTGAGCGCCCGCACACTCATTTCGTGGGTTGGCTTAAGCATACGGAGTTCATTCCATGTCTACGCCCCAGCCGGACTGAGCGTTGTGGTAGCAGGACTGGTAGTGTGATCGACAGCATGCTGAGGGGGACTGGGCTGATCCTCGGCTTACGCATTATGCCTCTCCAACCGACTGAGCGCCCGCACGCTCGTTTCATGGGTTGACTTAGGCATACAGAGTTCATCCCTAGTCTAAGCATACAGAGTTCATTCCCAGTCTAAGATTAGACTGAACCAAAGGTTGCGGCAGCAGGATCGACAGCACGCAGGGGGGATCGGGTCGATCCCCGGCTTGCAAATTCTGCCTCTCCGACCGGTTGAGCACCCGCACACTCATTTCATGGGTTGGCTTAGGCATAGGGAGTTCATTCCATGTCTAAGCCCCAGTCAAACCGAGGGTTGTGGTAACATGACCGGTAGCACGCAGAGGGGGATCGAGCCGATCCCCGTCTTGCGCATTATGCCTCTTCAGCCGGCTCAGCGCCCGCACACTCGTTTCGTGGGTTGACTTATGCATATGGAGTTCATTCCCAGTCTGAGATTGGACCAGACCGAGGGTTGCAGTAACATGATCGACAACACGTAGGGGGGATTGGGTCGATCCTCGGCTTGCGCATTCTACCTCTCTGATCGGCTGAGCGCCCGTACGCTTGTTTCGTGGGTTGGCTTAAGCATATGGAGTTCATTTCATGTCTAAGCATACGTTGTGCATTCCCAGTCTAAGATTTTGAGCTACGGTGCACATGCTGGGCTCGGGCATGTGCTGGTGTCACCTTTTTTTCACTCGGGGTACCATCGTCGGAGCATCACCGGAGAGCCTAACCTGCGGCATTGGGGGGTTCCGACGATTGGGGGGGCCAGGGGGTGTGCGCAGATGATGTACGTGGGTGTTGGTAATTGGCCCTTATATTGGCCCCCTATCCCTCATCAAACCTCAAGAACTCACACCCCCTTAAAGAGCATTTGAGATTTTATAGGTTTGCTGCCAGTAGCCATTAAAGTGTCTGAAATGGGGACACTTTTTTCAAACGGTCACAAAATCTTCTCCACTTCAAAATTTTTAGCTGAATTTTTTTGTGCATGCCAACAAAAATACAAGGATCACCTCTACCAAATTTGGGGACAAAACTCTTGCTAAAAAAATTTAAAAATATCCCGAACCGTAAAAAGTTTCAAAAATCATGAAAAATAGAAAACGGGTCGTCTTGCCACAAAACTTCACATGAAGGCTTAGGGGACCATTATATGAATTTACAAGCCATAAAAACGGCATTGGCACGATAGAAATATGAAGATGTGCTTGAACCCACCTACTGCGCATCCTGTCTCAATGGTCGACTAAGCGCCCGCATGCTCGTTTCGTGGGTTGACTTAGGCATACGGAGTTCATCCCCAATCTAAGCATGTAGAGTTCATTCCCAATCTAAGATCAGACCGGATTGAGGGTTGCGGTAGCAGGATCGACAGCACACAAGGGGGACCGGGTCGATCCCCGACTTATGCATTTTACCTCTTCGGTCGGCTAAGCCCCCATACGTTTGTGGGTTGGCTTAGGCATACGGAGTTCATTCCATTTCTAAACCCTAGTCAGACCAAGGGTTGTGGTAGCAAGACCGGTAGCAAGATCAACAACATGCAGAGGGGGACCGGGCTAATCCCTGGCTTGCGAATTATGCCTTTTCGGTCGGTTGAGTGCCCGTACGCTCATTTTGTGGGTTGACTTAGGCATACGGAGTTCATCCCCAGTCTAAGCATACGAAGTTCATTCCCAATCTAAGATCGAACCGCATCGAGGGTTGCGATAGCAGGATCGACAGCACGCAAGGGGAACCAGGCTGATCCCCGACTTGCGCATTCTGCCTCTTCGATCGGCTGAGCACCCGCACGCCCGTTTCATGGGTTGGCTTAGGCATAGGGAGTTCATTCCATGTCTAAGCCCCAGTCAAACCGAGGGTTGTGGTAGCGGGACTGACAGCACACAGAGGGGGACCAGGCCGATCCCCAGCTTACGCATTATGCCTCTCCGATCGACTCAGTGTCGGTACGTTCATTTCGTGGGTTGGCTTAGGCATACGGAGTTCATTCCATGTCTAAGCCCCAACCGAACAGAGGGTTGTGGCAGCAAGACCGATGAACAGGATCTATAGCACGTACAGGGGGACTGGGTTAATCCCCGGCTTACGTATTATTCCTTTTCGGTCGGCCTCTCCGATTGGCTGAGCGCCCGTACACTCGTTTCGTGGGTTGACTTAGGAATACGGAGTTCATCCCCAGCCTAAGCATACGGAGTTCATTCCCAATCTAAGATCAGACTGAACTGAGGGTTACGATAGTAGGATCGGCAACATGCAAACGGACCGGGTCGATCCTCGGCTTGTGGATTCTGCCTCTCCGACCAGCTGAGTACCCGTACACCCATTTCATGGGTTGGCTTAGGCATAGGGAGTTCATTCCATGTCTAAGCCCCAGCCGGACCGAGGGTTGTGGTAGCGGGACCGATAGCACGCAGAGGGGGACCGGGCTGATCCCCAGCTTGTGCATTCTGCCTCTCCGGTAGGCTGAGCACCCGAACGCTCATTTTGTGGGTTGGCTTAGGCATACGGAGTTCATTCCACGTCTAAGCCCCCGCTGGATCGAGGGTTGTGGCAGCAGGATCGGCAGTGGGATTGATAGCACGCAGAGGGTTGAGCGCCTATACGCTCATTTCGTGGGTTAACTTAGGCATACGAAGTTCATCCCCAGTTCAATCATACAGAGTTCATCCCCAGTCTAAGATCAAATCAAACCGAGGCTTGCGACAGTAGGATCGACAACACGCAAGGGGGACCAGGTCAATCCCCGACTTGCGCATTCTGCCTCTCCGACCGACTGAGTGCCCGTACGCCCGTTTCGTGGGTTGGCTTAGGCATAGGGAGTTCATTCCATGTCTAAGCCCCAACTGGACCGAGGGTTGTGGTAGCGGGATCGACAGCACGTGGAAGGGGACCGAGCCAATCCCTGACTTACGCATTATGCCTCTCCGGTTGGCTCAGGCATACGAAGTTCATTCCATGTCTAAGCCCCAGTCGGACCGAGGGTTGTGGCAGCAAGAGCGGCAGCGGGATCGACAACACGCAGGGGTTGATCCCTGACTTTCGCATTATGCCTCTTCGATCAGCCTCTCCAGTCGATTGAGCACCCATACGCTCATTTCATGGGTTGACTTAGGCATACGAAGTTCATTCCCAGTCTAAGCATACAGAGTTCATTCCTAGTATAAGATCAAACCGGACTGGGGGTTGCAGCAGCAGGATCGACAGCACATAGGAGGGATTCGGTCGATCCCCGACTTACGCATTCTACCTCTCCGACCGGTTGAGTGCTCACATGCCCGTTTTGTGGGTTGGCTTATGCCTAGGGAGTTCATTCCATGTCTAAGCCCCAGTCGGACTGAGGGTTGTGGCAGCGAGATCGGTAGCACGCAGAGGGGGATCGGGCTAATCCCCGGCTTGTGCATTATGCCCCTTCAGCTGGCTCAATGCCCGTACGCTCGTTTCGTGGGTTGACTTATGCATACGAAGTTCATTCCCAAGGTAAGATCGCTCCAGATCGAGGGTTGCGGCAGTAGGATCGACAGTACGCAGAGGGGACTGGGTTGATCCTCAACTTGCGCATTCTACCTTTATGGCCGGTTGAGCACCCGTACGCTCGTTTCATGGGTTGGCTTAGGGATACAGAGTTCATTCCATTTCTAAGCATACAGAGTTCATTCCCAGTCTAAGATTTTGAGCCACGGTGCACATGCTAGGCTCAGGCATGTGCTGGTGACTCATTTTTTTCGCTCGGGCACCATCACTGGAGCATCGCCGGAGAGCCTAACCGGTAGCATTGGGGGTTCCGACGATTGGGAGGCCGGGGGGTGTGCTCATATGATGTGCGATGGGTGCTGGTACTTGGCCCTTATGCTGGCCCCCTATCCCTCATCAAACCTCGAGAACTCACACCCCCTTAAAGAGCATTTAAGATTTTATAGGTTTGCTGCAAGTTGCCATTAAAGGCTGAGCACCCGCACGCTCGTTTCTTGGGTTGGCTTAGGCATACGGAGTTCATTCCGTGTCTAACCCCCAACCAGACTGAGAGTTATGGCAGCAGGATCGGTAGCGAGATCGGTAGCATGCAGAGGGGGACCGGGTTGATCCCCGGCTTGCGTATTATGCCTCTCTGGTAGCCTGAGCGCCCGCACGCTCGTTTCATGGGTTGACTTAGGCACATGAAGTTGATCCCTAGTCTAAGCATATGGAGTTCATTCGTAGTCTAAGATCAGACTGGATCGAGGTTGCGGCAGCAGGATCGATAGCACGCAGGGGGGATCGGGCTGATCCCCGGCTTGCACATTCTACCTCTCCGGCCGGCTGAGCACCCACACGCCCATTTCATGGGTTGGCTTAGGCATAGGGAGTTCATTCCATGTCTAAGCCCCAACCGGATCGAGGGTTGTGGCAACAGGACCGGTAGCACGCAGAGGGGGATCGAGCCGATCCCCGGCTTGTGCATTATGCCTCTTCGACTGGCTCAGCGCCCGCACACTCGTTTCGTGAGTTGACTTATGCATATAGAGTTCATTCCCTGTGTAAGATCAGACCAGACCGGACCGAGGGTTGTGACAGCAGGATCGATAACACACGGGGGGGACCGGGTCGATCTCTGACTTGCGCATTCTGCCTCTCCGGTAGACTGAGAGCCCGAACGCTCGTTTCGTGGGTTGGCTTAGGCATACGGAGTTCATTCCATGTCTAAGCATATGGAGTTCATTCCCAGTCTAATATTTTGAGCCACGGTGCACATGCGGGCTCGGGCATGTGCTGGTGCCGCATTGTTTTCACCCGGGGCACCATCGTCGAAGCATCGCTGGAGCATCGCCGGAGAGCTAAACCAGTGGCATTTGGGGTTCTGATGATTGGGGGGCTGGGGGGTGTGTGCACATGATGTGCGATGGGTGCTGGTACTTGGCCCTTATATTGGTCCCCTATCCCTCATCAAAGCCGGAGAACTCACACCCCCTTAAAGAGCATTTGAGATTTTATAGGTTTGTTGCCAATAGCCATTAAAGTGTTTGAAATGGGGACACTTTTTTCAAACAGTCACAAAATCTTCTCCACTTCAATTTTTTAGCTGAATGTTTTTGTGCATGCCAAAAAAAATACAAGGATCACCTCTACCAAATTTGGGGACAAAACTCTTTCTAAAAAAATTTTAAAAAATCTCGAACTGTAAAAAGTTTTGAAAATCATGAAAAATAGAAAACTGGTTGTCTTGCCACGAAACTTCACATGAAGGCTTAGGGGACCATTGTATGAATTTACAAGCCATAAAAATGGCATTGGCATGACAGAAATATGAAGATGTGCTTGAACCCACCTACCACCCGTTCGATCCCCGACTTGCACATCCTGCCTCTCTGGTCGGTTGAGCATCCGCACGCTCCTTTTGTGGGTTGACTTAGGCATACGGAGTTCATCCCCAGTCTAAGCATATAGAGTTCATTCCCAGTCTAAGATCGAACCGGACTGAGGGTTGCGACAGCAGGATAGGCAGCACGCAGAAGGGACCGGGCCGATCCCCGGCTTGCACATTCTACCTATTCGGCCGACTGAGCATCCGCACGCCCATTTTGTGGGTTGGCTTAGGCATAGGGAGTTCATTCCATGTAAAAGTGTCATGCTCTGGGTGGGTGCACCAAGCACATCAAGTGCACCAGCGGGTGAGCCTGAGGTTAAGGCCCACAGACCAGGCATGCTGGTGGGTATCTGCGTGCAAAGCCTAGCAAACGAGTTCAGAATGCCCGCCCAACTTGTAGGCCAGCCCGTGAGACCAAGGCCTGGCATACATGCTACCCGCACCACATCCAAAAGGGCCCAAGGTACTGGACACGCAAGGGAAGCTTTTGGGAGCAGGCAGGATCAGCAGGAGCATCCTGGCAAATTTGGTTGACCCTGAAAATCAGGAGTTAGCATCCTGATTGATTGTAATCTGTATAATCCCTTGATTTTAGCCTTTATTCTAGGGATATTGCCATTAAGTGTAGCTGGAGCCTCAACTATAAATAGAGGGCTGCTCCACCCTCATTTGTACACCATCAAACACTTCTGTTTCAATGAATACAAGAGCATTTCCAGAATTCTGTCTTGTTCATCCTGTTTCTCTTTAACTTGCATAATCAGCCCTTCCCATTGTTCTAGTACCCGCAGGCTTGTGTTTTAGGCTGACTTAGGCATAAAGGAGGAGATTCCAAGCCTAAGGCCGCATGGTTTCTGAGTCTAACGTCGAAGCCCGTGACAGTTGGTATCAGAGCAAGTTTGATTCTGCGTGTTTGTGTTGTGCAGGTTAGATCATGATTGAGGAAATGGCATCCTAAAGCGACGTTGCTAGCCAACAACCAGAGGCCTAAGAGCATGGGTGTGGAACAGGCAAGAAAGTCAGTTCTAGAGATATCTGGTCTACCATGGACGGTCGGCTGGCCAAGGTGGAGGTGACCATGGGCGACATGGGAGAGAAGCTTGAGGAGGTAGAAACTCACATTGCATCGCTAGACTCCATGGGGGAGGAGATCCAAAGTGAGCTGGAAGCTACTCTTAACAAAGGAATGCATGTGATCACCCAGAAGAATCAGGCCTTGGAGGTTAAAGTGCTAACCTTGCACGATGGCATGGAGGCCATGCACCAGCGGATGGAAGAGCTTACTAGTGAGCTCGTTGCTTGCAAGACTGCCATTGGGAATGGCATGTTTGCCGGAGTGTCCAAATCCAGATTGGATGTCCCCAAGCCAAAGGAATTCAAGGGGACTAGGGTGGCTAAGGAAGTAGACAACTACCTTTGGGGTATGAAGCAGTATTTCCATGCCATGGGCATGCAAGATGAGGCGATAAAGGTAAGCACTGCTATTATGTATCTCACTGATGTAGCCTTATTGTGGTGGAGGCACAGGTGTGATGATGTCAAGCATGGGAGCACCAATTTTAGAACCTGGGCAGAGTTCCAAAAGGAGTTCAGAGAACAATTTTACCTGGAGTATGCCAATGATGAGGCACGAGCAAAGTTACGCCGGCTTAGCCAGCAAGGGGACATAAGGGAGTATGTCCAAAAATTCTCTGAACTAATGCTATAGATCTCAGATCTAGGTGAGAAGGATGCCTTATTTGCTTTCATGGATGGGTTGAAGCCATGGGTGAAGCATGAGCTACAATGGAGAGGAGTTCATGACTTGGCTAAAGTATTGACTATTACCGAGGCCATGATAGAGTTCAAGCCTCTGAACAAGTTCAAGTCTACCAAGACAAGGGTAAGGGCAGGGACGATAGGGATCGAAAGAAGTAGTCCAAGGGGAAGGATCGTGACCAAGAGTCCAACGATGGGGATCGAGACCGTTCAACCAAGGATGGCGAGAGGAAGCCACCAGCATGCAAGTGGAAAGCAAAAGGGGACCGAGAGCCACTAGCATGCTACCCATGTGGAGGAAGCCACATAGCGCGCAATTACCCGCAAAAGGGTAAGCTGGCTGCTGTAGACAAGGAGTCTGACGAGGAGCTAGAGTTAGGGGTAGCAAAGCTTGGGTTGTTGGTGCTCAATGCTATCCAGAGTAAGGGGAGCCACAAGCCAAAGGGCTTGATGTTTGTAGATCTAATAGTTACGAGTCAGAAGGTGAGCACACTGGTGGACACAGGTGCCTCACATCTTTTTATTTCAGGTGATGGAGCCTGAAAGCTCAGACTAAAGGTGCAGAAAGGGACTGGTACCATTAAAACGGTGAACTCCAAGGAAGTTCCAGCCATTGGAGTAACGCAGGGAGTGGAGTTGCAGCTTGGAGACTGGAAAGGCAAGGAGACCATAGTGGTAATACCCCTTGATGACTATGAGTTTGTGATTGGGTTGGATTTCCTTGTTCGAATTAACGCCCTCCTTGTGCCGTTTGCCAATTGTGTTTGCATCTTGGATGCACGGTGCCAATGCCTAGTGCCATTGAGGAGAGGGTCTGGAGTTGGGTCATGGGTGGTGTCAGCCATCCAATTTGCCAAGGTGGTAAGCAGACAAGAAGACACCTTCTTGGCAACCTTGAAATATGATGAGCCAAGGGAAAATGAGATCGAGTCACCCTTGGAGGTGCTAAAGGTGCTAAAGACCTTTAGTGATGTGATACCCGTAAAGTTGCCTAGCAAGCTACCACCTAAGAGGGAGGTGGACCACAAGATCGAGCTGGTGTCCGAGGCCAAGCCACCAGCTAGAGCCCCTTACCGAATGTCTCCACCAGAGTTGGAGGAGTTGAGAAAGCAGCTTAAAGAGTTAGTTGATGCTGGCTTCATTAGGCCATCGAAAGCACCCTATGGTGCATCGGTTCTATTCCAGCGAAAGCATGATGGGTCATTACGACTGTGCATAGACTACCGGGCTTTGAACAAGTTGACCATCAAGAACAAGTACCCCATCCCACTCATTGCGGACTTGTTCGATCGACTTGGGAGCGCAAAGTGGTTCACCAAGCTGGATTTGAGGTCAGGCTACTATCAAGTCAGGATCACAGAGGGAGATGAGCCAAAGATAGCATGTGTCACTCGGTATGGTTCGTATGAGTTCTTGGTGATGTCTTTCAGACTTATGAATGCCCCAGCAACATTCTACACCTTTATGAATAAGGTACTTCAGTCATTCCTTGATCGGTTTTGTTGTGGTTTATTTAGATGACATTGTGATCTACAGCCAGACTTTGGGAGAGCATGTAGACCACTTGAGATAGGTGTTCGAGGTGTTACGGGCACACAAGCTGTTTGTCAAGAGGGAGAAGTGCTCATTCACCCAGCAGGAGATCCCGTTCCTTGGCCACATAGTGGGAGGTGGTAGGATACGCATAGATGAAGGCAAGATACACGCCATCCCGGAGTGGCAATCACCAGCCAAGGTCACTGAGTTGAGATCGTTCCTTGGGCTGGTCAACTACTACAGGCACTTCATCAAAGGTCACTCAGCAATAGCCACACCATTGACTGACTTGCTTAAGAAAGGGAGAGCATGGGAGTGAAGCGCAGGGTGCCAGGAAGCCTTTGATAGGTTGAAGCGGGCTGTGATCGAAGAGCCAGTCTTGGCCTTGCCAGACCATGCCAAGTCGTATGAAGTGCATACAGATGCATCAGACTTTGCCATAGGGGGCGTGTTGATGCAGGAAGGACGTCCAGTCGCATTCGAGAGTAGAAAGCTAAATGAGACTGAGCGCAAGTACATGGTCCAAGAAAAAGAGATGACTGTAGTGGTGCACTGCTTGCGCACTTGGTGCCATTACCTGTTGGGGTCGAGGTTCATGGTGAGGACAGACAATGTGGCGACCAGCTACTTCTAGATGCAGAAGAAGCTATCCCCTAAGCAGGCGAGATGGTAAGATTTTCTTACGGAATTTTACTTTCGAATGGAGTACAAGCTAGGGTAGGTGAACCTAGTGGCAGACGCCCTGAGCAGGAAGGCTAACCTTGCTGCCATTAGCCAACCAGAGGGGTCACTAGTGCCATGCATCAAGGAGGGACTTGCGCATGATCCTACAACCAAGGCTTTGATGGAATACGACCAGCAAGGTAAGACTAGGTGGTTTTGGTTATAGGATAGGTTGTTGTACACCAAGGGTAGTAGACTGTTTGTGTTGAAGCACAGAAAGCTTCGCAAGGAAGTTTTGCAAGAATGTCATGATTCAAGGTGGGCTGAACACCCCGGAGTGAGCCGTACCTTGGCGTTGATCGAGGACCGATACCGCACATGAGGGACAATGTGGAGGCCTATGTGAAGACTTGTCTTATGTGCCAACAGGACAAAGTGGAGCTCAAGAAACTAGACGGTCTCTTGGAGCCATTGCCAGTGCTAGAGCGACCATGGGAGAGTGTTTTTCTGGACTTTATAGTCAGTCTACCCAAAGTAGAAGGGTTTGGAAGCATCATGGTAGTGGTGGACAGGTTTTCCAAGTATGGAATCTTCATTCCAGCAACCAAGAAGTGGCCAGTCGAGGAGGCAGCTTGATTGTTCCTAAAAAGCATGGTTAAGTACTGGGGAGTGCCGAGGACCATTGTTAGTGATGGGACGGGTGTTTCACGGGTAGGTTTTGGACTGAGTTGTTCAAGCTGTTGGGGTCAGACTTGAACTTTTCCACCAGCATGCATCCGCAGACCGATGGGTAGACAGAGCAAGTAAATGGACTATTGGAGGTTTACCTCAAGCACTATGTGAGTGCCACACAAAAGGACTGGCCAAAGCTGCTAGATATTGCGCAGTTTTCCTACAACTTGCAAAGGAGTGAGGCAATAAACTAGAGCCCATTTAAGGTTGTAACAAGGCGACAACCACTAACACCCGGTTCGATTGCTATAGGTTATACAGGGTCGAATCCAGTAGCATACAAGTTTGCCAAGGCATGGCAGGAGCAAACTGACTTGGCCAGAGTTTGTCTACACAAGGTGGCCAAGAGGTCAAAGAAGTGGGCAGACCAGAATAGGCGGGACGTGTAATTCCAGGTTAGAGACTTGGTGTTTGTGAAGCTGCATCCCATTGTGCACCATAGGGGGCTACACAAAGGCCTAGTCTAGAGGTATGAGGGACCTTTTTGAGTAGTCAAGAGGGTAGGCAAGGTTACCTATAAGCTGGATATGCCACCCAAGCTGAGGGTACACCCGATGTTCCATTTGAGCATGCTCAAGCCGTTCCATGAGGATGAGGGAGATCCAGGACAAGCAGAGTCAAAGCGTGCGCCATTGGGAGCAAGGGCCTCATATGAGAAGGAGGTCCATAGCATCATAGCTGACCGGGAAGTGAGACGGATGAACTATCAATGAAGATAAGAGTACTTGGTGCACTGGAAGGGACTTCCAAATAGTGAGGCAAGCTGGGAACCAGCAAATGACTTATGGCAGTTCAGGGACCAGATCAAGCAGTACCATGCAGAAGACACAACAAGGGCGTTGCACAATCAGGTGGGGGAGAAAGTCACACCCTGGGCGGGTGCGCCCGGCACATCAGGTGCACCAGTAGGTAAGCCAGAGGTTAAGGCTCGTAGGCCAAGCTAAGCGCCCGCACGCCCGTTTCATGGGTTGGCTTAAGCATAGGGAGTTCATTCCATGTCTAAGCCCCAGCCGGACCAAGGGTTGTGGCAGCGGGATCGGCAGCGCGTAGAGGGGGACTAGGCCGATCCCCAGCTTTCGCATTATGCCTCTCTGGGCGGCTTAGTGCCCACACGCTCATTTCGTGGGTTGACTTAGGCATATGGAGTTCATTCCTAGTCTAAGATCAGACCAGACCGAAGGATGCAGTAGCAGATTCGACAGCATGCAAGGGGGGACTGGGCCGATCCCCAGTTTGTGCGTTCTGCCTCTCCGATCGATTTAGCGCTCGTACGCTCGTTTCATGGGTTGGCTTAGGCATACGAAGTTCATTCCATGTCTAAGCATACGGAGTTCATTCCCAGTCTAAGATCAGATTAGACTGAAGGTTGTGGCAACAAGACCAGCAGCAGGATTGGCAGCACACAGGGGGGTCGGGCCGATCCCTGGCTTGCGCATTCTGCCTCTCCGATCGGTTGAGCGCCTGCACGCTCGTTTCATGGGTTGACTTATGCATACAGAGTTTATTCCCAGTCTAAGATCGGATCAGACAGGGGGTTGCGATAGCAAGATCGACAGCACACAAGGGGGGATCGGGCTAATCCCCGGCTTACGCATTCTGCCTCTCCGACCGGCTGAGCGCCTGCACGCTCGTTTCATGGGTTGGCTTAGGCATACGGAGTTCATTCCATGTCTAAGCCCCAGTCGGACCAAGGGTTGTGGCAGCAGCACCGGTAGCGGGATCGTCAGCACGCAGAGGGGGACTGGGTAGATCCCCGGCTTGCACATTATGCCTCTCCGACCAGCCTCTCTGGTCGACAGAGGGCTCGCACGCTCGTTTTGTGGGTGGACTTAGGCATACGGAGTTCATCCCCAGTGCTAGTACTTGGCCCTTATATTGGCCCCCTATCCCTCATCAAACCTCGAGAACTCACACCCCTTTAAGAGGCATTTGAGATTTTATAGGTTTGCTGCCAGTAGCCATTAAAATGTCTGAAATGGGGACACTTTTTTCAAACGGTCACAAAATCTTCTCCACTTCGAGTTTTTAGCTGAATTTTTTTGTGCATGCCAACAAAAATACAAGGATGACCTCTACCAAATTTGTGGATAAAAATCTTTCTAAAAAAATTTTAAAAAATCTCGAACCGCAAAAAGTTTCAAAAATTATGAAAAATAGAAAACGGGTCGTCTTGCCACGAAACTTCACATGAAGGCTTCAGGGACCATTGTATGAATTTACAAGCCATAAAAATGGCATTGGCATGGCAGAAATATGAATATGTGCTTGAACCCACCTATCATCCGTTCGATCCCCGACTTGCGCATCGTGCCTCTCTGGTCGGCTGAGTGCCCACACACTCGTTTCGTGGGTTGAGTTAGGCATACGGAGTTCATCCTTAGCCTAAGCATACAGAGTTCATTCCCAGTCTAAGATCAGATCAGACCGAGGGTTGCGGCAGCAGGATCGGTAGCACGCAGGGGGGACCGGGCCGATCCCTGGCTTACACATTCTACCTCTTCAACCGGCTAAGCACCCACACGCCCGTTTCATGGGTTGACTTAGGCATAGGGAGTTCATTCCATGTCTAAGCCCCAGTTGGATCGAGGGTTGTGGCAGCAGGACCGATAGCACATAGAGGGGGAGCAGGCCAATCCTCAGCTTGCGCATTATGCCTCTCCAGTCGGCTCAGTGCCCACACGCTCATTTCATGGGTTGGCTTAGGCATACGGAGTTCATTCCATGTCTAAGCATACGGAGCTCATTCCCAGCCTAAGATCAGACCAGATTGAAAGTTGCGGCAGTAGGACCAGCAGCAGGATCAGTAGCTCACAGGGGGTGATCAGGCTGATCCCCGGCTTACGCATTCTACCTCTCCGGCCAACTGAGCCCCCGTACGATCATTTCGTGGGTTGACTTAGGCATACGGAGTTCATTCCTTGTCTAAACCCCAATCGGATCGAGGGTTATGGTAGCAGGACTGGCAGAACGTAGAGGGGGACCGGATTGATCCCTGACTTATGCATTATGCCTCTTCAGTCAGCCCCTTCGGCCGGCTGAGCGCCCGCACGCTCGTTTCGTGGGTTGACTTAGGCATACGGAGTTCATCCCCAGTCTAAGCATACGGAGTTCATTCCCAGTCTAAGATCGAACCGGACTGAGGGTTACGGTAGCAGGATCGACAACACGCAGGGGGGACCAGGCCGATCCTCGACTTACGCATTCTACCTCTTTGGCCGGTTGAGCACCCTCATGCCCATTTCATGGGTTGGATTAGGTATAGGGAGTTCATTCCAAGTCTAAGCCCCAGTCGGACTGAGGGTTGTGCCAGCGAGATCGACAGCACGCAAAAAGGGATCGGGTCGATCCCCGACTTACGCATTATGCCTCTTCGGCCGGCTTAACGCCCGCACGCTTGTTTCGTGGGTTAACTTATGCATACTAAGTTCATTTCTAGTCTAAGATCAGACCAGACTAAGGGTTACAGCAATAGGATCGACAGCACGCAGGGGGGATCAGGTCGACCCCCAGCTTGCGCATTCTGCCTCTCTGACCGACTGAGCGCCCGTACGCTCGTTTCATGGGTTGGCTTCGGCATACGGAGTTCATTCCTTGTATAAGCGTATGAAGTTCATTCCCAGTCTAAGATTTTGAGCCACGGTGCACATGCTGGGTTCGGTCATGTGCTGGAGCTACATTTTTTTCGCCCGGGGCACCATCACCGGAGCATCGCCGGAGAGCCTAACCGATGGCATTAGAGGTTCTGACGATTTGAGGGGCCGGGGGGTGTGCACACATGATGTGCAATGCATGCTGGTACTCGGCCCTTATATTGCCCCCTATCCCTCATCAAACCTCGAGAACTCACACACCCTTAAAGAGCGTTTGAGATTTTATAGGTTTGCTGCCAGTAGCCATTAAATTGTCTAAAATGGGGACACTTTTTTCAAACGGTCACAAAATCTTCTCCACTTCGAGTTTGTAGCTGAATGTTTTTTGTGCATGCCAAAAAAAATACAAGGATCACCTCTACCAAATATGGGGACAAAATTCTTTCTAAAAAAATTTAAAAAATCCCGAACCGTAAAAAGTTTCAAAAATCATGAAAAATAGAAAACGGGTCGTCTTGCCACGAAACTTCACATGAAGGCTTAGGCGACCATTGTATGAATTTACAAAACATAAAAATGGCATTGGCATGGCAAAAATATGAAGATGTGCTTGAACCCACCTACCACCCGTTCGATCCTCGGCTTGCACATCCTGCCTCTCCGACCGACTGAGCGCCCGCACGCTCGTTTCGTGGGTTGACTTAGGCATACGGAGTTCATCCCCAGGATAAGCATACGGAGTTCATTCCCAGTCTAAGATTGGACTGGACTGAGGGTTATGACAGCAGGATTGGCAGCACGCAGGGGGGACCGGGCCGATCCTCGGCTTGCGCATTCTGCCTCTCCGGCCGACTCAGCGCCCGCACTCTCGTTTTGTGGGTTGACTTATGCATACGGAGTTCATTCCCAGTCTAAGATCAAACCGAACCAAGGGTTGCAGTAGCAAGATCGACAGCACGCAGGGGGGGACCGGGTCAATCCCCAGCTTGCGCATTCTACCTCTCTGGCCGGCTGAGCGCACGCACGCTCGTTTCGTGGGTTGGCTTACGTATATGGAGTTCATTCCATATCTAAGCTTACGAAGTTCATTCCCAGTATATGATTTTGAGCCACGGTGCACATGCTATGCTCAGGCATGTGCTGGTGTCGCATTTTTTTCGCCAGGGGCATCATCGTCGAAGCATCATCGGAGCATCGCCGAAGAGCCTAACCGGCGGCATTGGGGGTTTCGACGATTGGGGGGGCCGGTGGGTGTGCACACATGATGTGCGATGGGTGCTGGTACTTGGCCCTTATATTGGCCCCCTATCCCTCATCAAACCTCGAGAACTCACACCCCCTTAAAGAGCATTTGAGATTTTATAGGTTTGCTGCCAGTAGCCATTAAAGTGTCTGAAATGGGGACACTTTTTTCAAACGGTCACAAAATCTTCTCCACTTCGAGTTTTTAGCTGAATTTTTTTGTACATACCAACAAAAATACAAGGATCATGTCTACCAAATTTGGGGACAAAACTCTTTCTAAAAAAATTTTAAAAAATCCTGAACTGCAAAACATTTTGAAAATCATGAAAAATAGAAAACGGGTCGTCTTGCCACGAAACTTCACATGAAGGCTTAGGGGACCATTGTATGAATTTACAAGCCATAAAAATGGCATTGGCATGACAGAAATATGAAGATGTGCTTGAACCCACCTACCACCCATTCGATCCCCGGCTTGCGCATCCTGCCTCTCTGGTCGACTGAGCGCCTGCACACTCGTTTCGTGGGTTGACTTAGGCATATGGAGTTCATCCCCAGTCTAAGCATATGGAGTTCATTCCCAGTCTAAGATCAGACTGGACCGAGGGTTACGGTAGCAGGATCGACAGCACGTAGGAGGGATCGAGCCGATCCCCGGCTTGCACATTCTGCCTCTCCGATCGGCTGAGCGCCCGCATGCTCCTTTCATGGGTTGGCTTAGGCATACGGAGTTCATTCCATGTCTAAGCCCCAGTCAGACCGAGCGTTGTGGCAGCAGGACCGGTAACAGGATCGACCGCATGTAAAGGGGGACCAGGCTGATCCCCGACTTACACATTATACCTCCCCTACCGACCTCTCCAGCCGACTGAGCACCCGCACGCTCGTTTCATGGGTTAACTTAGGCATACGGAGTTTATCCCCAGTCTAAGCATACAGATTTCATTCCCAATCTAAGATCAGATCAGACCGAGGGTTGCAGCAGCAGGATAGGCAGCACACAGGGGGGACCGGGTCGATCCCTGGCTTGCATATTCTGCCTCTCAGATCGACTGAGCACCCGCACACTCATTTCATGGGTTGGCTTAGGCATACGGAGTACATTCCATGTCTAAGCCCTAGCCGAACTGAGAGTTGTGGTAGTAGGACCGACAAATGGGATCGATAGCATGCAGAGGGGGACCAGGCTGATCCCCGATTTGCACATTATCCCTTTTCGACCGACTGAGTACCCACATTCTCGTTTCATGGGTTGACTTAGGCATACGGAGCTCATCCCCAGTCTAATCATACGGAGTACATTCCCAGTCTAAGATCAAACCGAATCGAGGGTTGCGGCAGCAGGATCGACAGCACATAGGGGGGATCGGGCCGATCCCCAGCTTGTGCATTCTACCTCTCCGACCTACTGAGCGCCCGCACGCTCATTTCGTGGGTTGGCTTAGGCAAACAAAGTACATTCCATGTCTAAGCCCTAGCCGAACCGAGGGTTGCGGCAGCAAGATTGGTAGCGGGATCGACAGTACGCAGAGGGGGACTAGGCTGATCCCCAACTTGTGTATTATGCCTCTCCGATCGGCCTCTCTGATTGACTGAATGCCCGTACGCTCGCTTCGTGGGTTGACTTAGGCATACGGAGTTCATCCCTAGTCTAAGCATACAGAGTTCATTCCTAGTCTAAGATTGGATCGGATCGAGGGTTGTGGTAGTAGGATCGACAGCACGCAGGGGGGACTGGGTCGATCCTCGGCTTACGTATTCTGCCTCTCCGGTCGGCTGAGCGCCTGCATGCTCGTTTCGTGGGTTGGCTTAGGCATAGAGAGTTCATTCCATGTCTAAGCCCCAGCCGGACCGAGGGTTATGGTAGCGGGATTGAAAGCACGCAGAGGGGGACCGAGAGATCCCCAGCTTGTGCATTATGCCTCTTCAATCAGCTCAGTGCCTGCACGCTCATTTCGTAGGTTGACTTATGCATACAGAGTTCATTCCTAGTCTAAGATCAGACCAGATCGGACCAGACTGAAGGTTGCGAAAGCAGGATCGGTAGCACGCAGGAGGGACCGGGCCGATCCCTGGCTTGCGAATTTTGCCTTTCCGGTCGATGGAGTGCCCGCACAGTCATTTCGTAGGTTGTCTTAGGCATACGGAGTTCATTCCATGTCTAAGCATACGGAGTTCATTCCTAGTCTAAGATTTTGAGCAACGGTGCACATGCTGGGCTCGGGCATGTGCTGGGGCAGTATTTTTTTCGCTCGGGGCACCATCGCCAGAGCATCATCGGAGAGCCTAACCGGCGGCATTGGGCGTTTCGATGATTGGGGGGACTGGGGGGTGTGCACACATGATGTGCGATGGGTGCTGGTACTTGGCCCTTATATTGGCCCCCTATCCTTCATCAAACCTCGAGAACTCACACCCCCTTAAAGAGCATTTGAGATTTTATAGGTTTGCTGCCAGTAGCCATTAAAGTGTCTGAAATGGGGACACTTTTTTCAAACGGTCACAAAATCTTCTCCAGTTCGAGTTTTTAGCTGAATTTTTTTATGCATGCCAAAAAAAATACAAGGATCACCTCTACCAAATTTGGGGACAAAACACTTTCTAAAAAAAGTTTAAAAAACCCAAAAAGTTTTGAAAATCGTGAAAAATAAAAAACGGGTCGTCTTGCCATGAGACTTCACATGAAGGCTTAGGGGACCATTGTATGAATTTACAAGCCATAAAAATGGCATTGGCATGGCAGAAATATGAAGATATGCTTGAACCCACCTACCACTCGTTCGATCCCCGACTTGCGCATCTTGCCTCTCTGGTCAACTGAGCATCCGCACGCTCATTTCATGGGTTGACTTGGGCATACAGAGTTCATTCCCAGTCTAAGCATATGGAGTTCATTCCCAGTCTAAGATCTGATCGGGTCGAGGGTTGTGGCAGTAGGATCGGCACCACGCAGGGGGGATCGAGCCAATCCCCGGCTTGCGCATTCTGCCTCTCCGGCCGATTCAACACCCGCACACTCGTTTCGTGGGTTGGTTTAGGCATACGGAGTTCATTCCATGCCTAAGCCCCAGTTGGACTGAGGGTTGTGATAGCAAGACCGGCAACAGGACTGGCAGCACGCAGAGGGGGATCGGGCTGATCCTTGGCTTATACATTATGCCTCTCCGGTCGGCTGAGCGCCCGCACGCTAGTTTCATGGGTTGACTTAGGCATATGGAGTTCATCCCCAGTCTAAGCATATGGAGTTCATTCCCAATCTAAGATCGGATCAGACCGAGGGTTGCGGTAATAGGATCGGTAGCACGCAGGGGGAGCGGATCGATCCCCCGCATACACATTTTGCCTCTCCGATCGGTTGAGCACCTGCATGCCCGTTTCATGGGTTGGCTTAGGCATGGGGAGTTCATTCCATGTCTAAGCTCCAGCCAGACCGAGGGTTCTGGCAGCGAGATTGGCAGCACGCAGAAGGGGACCGGGCCGAACGCCGGCTTACGCGTTATGCCTCTTCGACTGGCTCAGCACCCGCATGCTCATTTCATGGGTTGACTTATGCATACGAAGTTCATTCCCAGTCTAAGATCGAATCGGATCGAGGGTTGCAGTAGTAGGATCGACAGCACGCAGGGGGGATCGGATAGATCCACGGCTTGCGCATTCTGCCTCTTCGGTCGGTTGAGTGCCCGCACGCTCGTTTTGTGGGTTGGCTTAGGCATACGGAGTTCATTCCCAGTCTAAGATTTTGAACCACAGTGCACATACTGGGCTCGGGCATGTGCTGGCGCCACATTTTTTTTGCCTGGGGCACCATCGTCGGAGCATCGTCGGAGAGCCTAACCGGTGGCAATGGGGGTTCCGACGATTAGGGGGGCCGGGGGGTGTGCACACATCATGTACGATGGGTGCTGGTACTTGGCCCTAATATTGGCCCCCTATCCCTCATCAAACCTCGAGAACTCACACCCCCTTAAAGAGCATTCTGCCAGTAGCCATTAAAGTGTCTAAAATGGGGATACTTTTTTCAAACGGTAACAAAATCTTCTCCACTTTGATTTTTTAGCTGAATTTTTTTGTGCAAGCCAAAAAAAGTACAAGGATCACCCCTACCAAATTTCGGTACAAAACTCTTTCTGAAAAAATTTTAAAAAATCCCGAACCCCAAAAAGTTTCGAAAATTGTAAAAAATAGAAAACGGGTCGTCTTGCCACGAAACTTCACATGAAGGCTTAGGGGACCATTGTTTGAATTTACAAGCCATAAAAATGGTATTGGCATGGTAGAAATATGAAGATGTGCTTGAACCCACCTACCACTCGTTCGATCCCCGACTTGCGCATCCTGCCTCTCTGGTCGACTGAGCGCCAGCACGCTCGTTTCGTGAGTTGACTTAGGCATAAGAAGTTCATTCTAATCTAAGATCAAACTAGATCAAGGGTTGTGGCAGGAAGATCGACAGCATGTAGGGGGGACTGGGTCGATCCCCGGCTTACATATTTTGCCTCTCCGGTCGGCTGAGCACCCACACGCTCATTTTGTGGGTTGGCTTAGGCATACGAAGTTCATTCCATGTCTAAGCCCCAGCCAGACCAAAGGTTGTGGTAGTAGGACCGACAACAGGATCGACAGCACGCAGAAGGGGATTGAGCTGATCCCTGGCTTGCACATTATGCCTCTCTGACTGGCTGAGAGCTCGTACGCTCGTTTCATGGGTTAACTTAGGCATACAGAGTTCATCCCCAGTCTTAGCATACGAAGTTCATTCCTAGTCTAAGATCGGATCAGACCGAGGGTTGCAGTAGTAGGATCAACAGCACGCAGGGGGATCGGGCTGATCCCCGACTTGCGTATTCTGCCTCTCCGGTCGGCTGAGTGCCCGTACGCCCGTTTTATGGGTTGCCTTTGGCATAGGGAGTTCATTCCTTGTCTAAGCCCCAGCTGAACCGAGGGTTGTGGTAGCAGGATCGGTAGCACGCAGAGGGGGACCGGGTCGAACGCCGGCTTGCGCATTATGCCTCTTCGGTCGGCTCAGCGCCCGCACGCTCGTTTCGTGGGTTGACTTATGCATACGAAGTTCATTCTAGTCTAAGATCAGACCAAACTGAGGGATGCAGTAGTAGGATCGACAGCACGCAGGGGGGACCCGATCGATCCTCGGCTTGTGCATTCTGCCTCTCTGATTGGCTGAGCACCCGCACATTCGTTTCGTGGATTGGCTTAGGCATACAGAGTTCATTTCATGTCTAAGCATGCGAAGTTCATTCCCAGTCTTTGATTTTGAGCCATGGTGCACATGTTGGGCTCGAGCATGTGTTGGTGCCACATTTTTTTCACTCGGGGCACCATCACCGAAGCATCGTCGGAGAGCCTAACCGACGACATTGGGGGTTCCAACGATTGGGGGGGTCGGGGGGTGTGCGCACATGATGTGCAATGGGTGCTGGTACTTGGCCCTTATATTGGCCCCCTATCCTTCATCAAACCTTGAGAACTCACACCCCCTTAAAGAGCATTTGAGATTTTATAGGTTTGCTGCCAGTAGCCATTAAAGTGTCTAAAATGGGGACACTTTTTTCAAACGGTAACAAAATCTTCTCCACTTCGAGTTTTTAGCTGAATTTTTTTGTCCCTACCAAAAAAATACAAGGATCACCTCTACAAAATTTGGTGACAAAAATCTTTCTAAAAAAATTTGAAAAAATCTCGAACCACAAAAAGTTTCAAAAATCATGAAAAATAAAAAACAGGTAGTCTTGCCATGAAACTTCACTTGAAGGCTTAGGGACCATTGTATGAATTTACAAGCCATAAAAATGGCTTTCGTACGACAGAAATATGAAGATGTGCTTGAACCCACCTACCACCCGTTCGATCCCTGGCTTACGCATCCTGCCTCTTTGGTCGACTGAGCACCCGCACGCTCGTTTCATGGGTTGACTTAGACATACGGAGTTCATCCCCAGTCTAAGCATACGGAGTTCATCACCAGTCTAAGCATACGGAGTTCATTCCCATTCTAAGATCGGACCGGACCGAAGGTTGTGGTAGCAGGATCGACAGCATGTAGAAGGGACTGGGTCGATCCTCGGCTTGTGCATTCTACCTCTCCGGCCGACTGACAGCCCGTACGCTCATTTTATGGGTTGGCTTAGGCATACAGAGTTCATTCCATGTCTAAGCCCCAACCGGACCGATGGTTATGGTAGCAGGACTGGCGGTGGCATCAGCAGCACGGAGAGGGGGACCGGGCTGATCCATGGCTTACGCATTACGCCTCTCCGATTGGCCTTTACGTTCGGTTGAACGTTCGCACGCTCGTTTCATGAGTTGACTTAGGCATACGAAGTTCATCCCTAGTCTAAGCATACGGAGTTCAATCCCAGTCTAAGATCAGATCGGACCGAACGTTGCGACAGTAGGATCGGTAGCACGTAGGGGGGACCGGATCGATCCCTGATTTATGTATTTTACCTCTCTGACCGACTGAGTGCCCGCTCGCCCGTTTCATGGGTTGGCTTAGGCATAGGGAGTTCATTCCATGTCTAAGCCCTAGCTGGATCGAGGGTTATGGTAGCAAGACCGACAGCATGCAGAGGGGGACCGGGCCAATCCCTGGCTTGCGCATTCTGCCTCTTCGGCCCGCTCAGTGCCCATACGCTCGTTTCATGGGTTGACTTATGCATACAGAGTTCATTCCCAGTCTAAGATTGGATCAGATCGAGGGTTACTACAACAGGATCGATAGCACGTAGGGGGGGATCGGGTCGATCCGCAGCTTGCGCATTCTACCTCTCCGGTCGGCTGAGTGCCCGCACGCTCATATTGTGGGTTGGCTTAGGCATGCGGAGTTCATTCCATGTCTAAGCATACGGAGTTCATTCCCAGTCTAAGATTTTGAGCCACGGTGCACATGCTGGGCTCCGGCATATGCTGGTGCCGCATTTCTTTTACTCAGGGCACAATCACCGGAGCATCATCGGAGAGCCTAATCGGCAGCATTGGGGGTTCTGACAATTGGGTGGCCGGGGGTGTGCGCACATGATGTGCGATGGGTGCTGGTACTTGGCCCTTATATTGGGCCCCTATCCCTCATCAAACCTCGAGAACTCACACCCCTTTAAAGAGCATTTGAGATTTTATAGGTTTGCTGCCAGTAGCCATTAAAGTGTCTGGAATGGGGACATTTTTTTCAAACGGTCACAAAATCTTCTCCACTTCGAGTTTTTTGCTGAATTGTTTTGTGCATAGCAACAAAAATACAAGGATCACCTCTACCAAATTTAGGGACAAAACTATTTCTAAAAAAAGTTTAAAAAATCCCAAATCTAAAACAGTTTTGAAAATTGTGAAAAATAGAAAACGGGTCGTCTTGCCACGAAACTTCACATGAAGGCTTAAGGGACCATTGTATGAATTTACAAGCCATAAAAATGGCAATGGCATGGCAGAAATAAGATGGGCTTAGACATGGAATGAACTCCCTATGCCTAAGCCAACCCACAAAACGGGCGTGCGGGCGCTCAGTCGACCGGAGAGACAGAATGCACAAACCGGGGATCGGCTTGGTCCCCCCGGCATGCTACCGATCCTGTTGTTGCAACCATTGGTCCAATCTGATCTTAGACTGGGAATGAACTCCATATGCCTAGACTGGGGATGAACTCTGTATGCCTCAGTCAACCCACAAAACGAGCGTACGGGCGCTCAGTCAACCAGGGAGGCAAGATGCGCAAGCCGGGGATCGAACGGGTGGTAGGTGGGTTCAAGCACATCTTCATATCTCTACCATGCCAATGAAATTTTTATGGCATGTAAATTCATACAATGGTCCCCTGAGCCTTCAAGTGAAGTTTCGTGGCAAGACGACCCATTTTCTATTTTTCACGATTTTTGAAACTTTTTACGGTTCGGGATTTTTTAAAATTTTTTTAGAAAGATTTTTGTCACCAAATTTGGTAAAGGTGATCCTTGTATTTTTGTTGGCATGTACAAAAAAATTCAGCTAAAAACTCAAAGTGGAGAAGATTTTGTGATCGTTTGAAAAAAGTGTCCCCATTTTCAGACACTTTAATGGCTACTGGCAGCAAACCTATAAAATCTCAAATGCTCTTTAAGGGGGTGTGAGTTCTCGAGGTTTGATGAGGGATAGGGGGCCAATATAAGGGCCAAGTAGCAGCACCCATCATACATCATGTGCGCACAGCCCCCAGCCCCTCCAATTGCCGGAACCCCCAATGCCACCGGTTAGGCTCTCCGGTGATGCTCCAACGATGGTGCACCGGGTGAAAAAAATGTGGCACCAGTACATGCCCGAGCCCAACATGTGCACCGCGGCTCAGAATCTTATACTGGGAATGAACTCCGTATGCTTAGACATGGAATGAACTCCGTATGCCTAAGCCAACCCATGAAACGGGCGTGCGAGCGCTCAACCGACCGGAGAGGCAGAATGTGCAAGTCGGGGATACACCTGGTCCCTCCTGCATTTTGTCAATCTTGTTGCCACAATCCTTGATCTGGTCCAATCTTTGATTGGGAATGAACTCCGTATGCATAAATCATCCCATGAAATGAGCGTGCGGGAGCAGAGCCGGTCGATGAGGCATAATGCGCAAGCCGGGGATCAGCCCGATCCCCTTCTATGTGTTGTCAATCCCGCTGCCACAACCCTCTATCCAGCTAGGGCTTAGACATGGAATGAACTCCCTATGCCTAAGCCAACCCATGAAATAGACGTGCGGGCGATCAGCCGATCGGAGAGGCAGAATGCACAAGCCAGGGATCGGCCCAGTGCCCCCAGCGTGCTGCTGATCCTGCTGCTGCAATCATCGATCCGATCTGATCTTAGACTGGTAATGAACTCCATATGCTTAGATTGGGGATGAACTCTGTATGCCTAAGTCAACCCATGAAACGAGCCGATCGGAGAGGACGGTCGGAGAGGCATAATGCGTAAGTCAGGGATTAGCCTGGTCCCCCTTTGCGTGCTACCGGTCTTGCTGCCACAACCCTCAGTCCGGCTGGGGCTTAGACATGGAATGAATTTCGTATGCCTAAGCGAACCCATGAAATGAACGTGCAGGCACTCAGTAGGTCGGAGAGGCAGAATGAGCAAGCCGGGGATCGGCTCGATCCCCCCTGCGTGCTGTCGATCCTGCTGCTGTCGATCTGATCTTAGACTGGGAATGAACTCCATATGCTTAGACTGGGGATGAACTTCATATGCCTAAGTTAACCCAAGAAACGAGCGTGCGGGCACTCAGTCGACCAGAAAGGTGGGATGCGCAAGCTGGGGATCGAACGGGTGGAAGGTGGGTTCAAGCACATCTTCATATTTCTGTCATGCCAATGCCATTTTTATGGCTTGTAAATCTCAAATGCTCTTTAAGGGGGTGTGAGTTCTTAAGGTTTGATGAGGGATAGGGGGCCAATATAAGGGCCAAGTACCAGCACCCATCGTACATCATGTGTGCACCCCCCCCGGCCCCTCTAATCACCGGAACCCCAATGTCGTCGATTAAGCTCTCTGACTATGCTCTGACTATGCTCTGGCGATGGTGCCCCGGGTGAAAAAAATGTGGCACCAGCACATGCCCGAGCCAAGCATGTGCACCGTGGCTAAAAATCTTAGACTGGGAATGAACTCCGTATGCTTAGACATGGAATGAACTCAATATGCATAAGTCAACCCATGAAACGAGCGTGCGGTTGTTGAGCCGATCGAAGAGGCATAATGTGCAAGTCGGGGATCAGCTCGGTCCCCCTCTACGTGCTGCCGGTCTCACTACCACAACCCTCGGTCTAGCTGGGGCTTAGACATGGAATGAACTCCCTATGCCTAATCCAACCCATGAAACGGGCGTGCGGGTGTTCAACCGGCCGAAGAGGTAGAATGCTTAAGTCGGGGATCGGCCCGGTCCCCCCTGCATGCTGTCGATCCTACTGCTGGTCCTACTGTCGCAATCCTGGATTCAGTCTGAGCTTAGATTGGGAATAAACTCCGTATGCTTAGACATGGAATGAACTCCGTATGCCTAAGCCAACCAATGAAACGAGGGTATGGGTGCTCAGTCGACCGGAGAGGTAGAATACGCAAGCCGGGGATCAACCTAGTCCCCCCCTGCGTGCTGTCAATCCTGCTGTCGCAACCCTCGATTCGGTCCAATCTTAGACTGGGAATGAACTCCGTATGCCTAAGTCAACCCATGAAACGAGCATGTGGGCACTGAGCCAACTGGAGAGGCAGAATGCATAAGTTGAGGATCGGCCCGGTCCCCCTCTGCATGCTGTCGGTCTCGTTGCCACAACCCTCGGTCCGTCTAGGGCTTAGACATGGAATGAACTCCCTATGTCTAAGCCAACCCACAAAATGGGTGTGCGGGTGCTCAGCCAACTGGAGTGGCAAAATGCATATGCTGGGGATCGGCCAGGTCCCCCCTACGTGCTGTCACAACCCTCGGTCCGATTCGATCTTAGGCTGGGAATGAACTCCGTATGCATAGACTAGTCCCGCTGTCGGTCCTACTGCCACAACCCTCGGTCTAGCTAGGGCTTAGACATGGAATGAACTCCGTATGCCTAAGCCAACCCACAAAACGAGCGTGCTAGTACTCAATCGGCCGGAGAGGCATAATGAGCAAGCCAGGGATCAGCCCGATCCCCCTCTACGTGCTATCGATCCCGCTACGGGTCCTACTGCCATAACCCTCGGTTCGATTGGGGCTTAGACATGGAATGAACTCCGTATGCCTAAGCCATCCCATGAAACGAGCGTGCGGGTGCTCAGTCGGTCAGAGAGGCAAATGTTTAAGTCAGGGATCGGCCCGATCCCTCCTGTGTGCTATCGATCCTACTGCCCAACCCTCGGTCCAGTCTGATCTTAAACTATGAGTGAACTCCGTATGCTTAGACTGGGGATGAACTCCGTATGCCTAAGTTAACCCACGAAACAAACGTGCGGGCCCTCAGCCGACCAGAGAGGTAGGATGCACAAGCCAGGGATCAAACGGGTGGTAGGTGGGTTCAAGCACATCTTCATATTTCTGCCATGCCAATGCCATTTTTATGGCTTGTAAATTCATACAATGGTCCCCTAAGCCTTCATGTGAAGTTTCGTGGCAAGACGACCCGTTTTATCCCCTCTACGTGCTGTCGATCCCCCTCTGCGTGCTGTCGATCCCACTACCGATCCTGCTGCCACAACCCTCATTCGGTTGGGGCTTAGACATGGAATGAACTTCGTATGCCTAAGCTAACCCATGAAACGAGCGTGCGGGCACTCAACCGGCTGGAGAGGCAGAATGCACAAGCTGAGGATCGACCTGATCCCCCTTGCATGCTGTCGATCCTGCTACTGTGACCCTTGGTTCGATCTGATCTTACACTGGGAATGAACTTCGTATGCATAAGTCAACGCATGAAACGAGTGTACGGGCGCTGAGCCGGCCGAAGAGGCATAATGCACAATCTGGGGATCATCCCGGTCCCCCTCTGCGTGCTGTCGGTCCCGCTACCACAACCTTTGATCTGACTGAGGCTTCGACATGGAATGAACTCCCTATGCCTAAGCCAACTCATGAAACTGGCGTACGGGCGCTCAGTCAGCCAGAGAGGCAGAATGCGTAAGCCGAGGATCAGCCCAATCCCCCCTGCATACTGCCAATCCTACTGTCACAACCCTCGGTCCGGTTTGATCTTAGACTGGGAATGAACTTCGTATGCTTAGACTGGGGATGAACTTCGTATGCCTAGGTCAACCCATGAAACAAGTGTATGGGCACTCAGTCGACCAGAGAGGCCGCCCGGAGAGGCATAATGCACAGCCGGGGATCAACCCGGTCCCCCTCTATGTGCTGTCGATCCCGCTGCTGGTCCTGCTGCCACAACCCTCGGTCCGACAGGGGCTTACATATGGAATGAACTCTGTATGCCTAAGCCAACCCATGGAACGAGCGTGCGAGCGTTGAGCCGGTCGGGGAGGCATAATGCGCAAGCCGAGCATCGGTCCGATCCCCCTCTGCGTGCTGTCGATCCCGCTACCACAACCCTCGGTCCGGCTAGGGCTTAGACATGGAATGAACTCCTTATGCCTAAGCCAACCCACGAAACGGGTGTGCGGGCGCTCAGTCGGTTGGAGAGGTAGAATGCGCAAGCCGGGGATTGACCTGATCCCCCCTGCGTGCTGCCGATCCTGCTGCCACAACCCTCGATCTGGTCAAATCTTAGACCGGGAATGAACTCCATATGCTTAGATTGGGGATGAACTCCATATGCCTAAGTCAACAAACGAAACAAGTGTGCGGGCACTCAGTCGACCAAAGAGGCAGGATGCGCAAGTCGGGGATCAAACGGGTGGTAGGTGGGTTCAAGCACATCTTCATATTTCTGCTGTGCCAATGCCATTTTTATGGCTTCTAAATTCATACAATGGTCGCCTAAGCCTTCATGTGAAGTTTCATGGCTAGACGACCCGTTTTCTATTTTTCATAATTTTTGAAACTTTTTACTGTTCAGGATTTTTTAAAATTCTTTTAGAAAGTGTTTTGTCCCCAAATTTGGTAGAGGTGATCCTTGTATTTTTGTTGGCATGCACAAAAACATTTGGCTAAAAACTCGAAGTGGAGAAGATTTTGTGACCGTTTGAAAAAGGTGTCCCCAATTCAAACACTTTAATGGCTACTGGTAGCAAACCTATAAAATCTTAAATGCTCTTTAAAGGGGTGTGAGTTCTTGACGTTTGATGAGGGATAGGGTGCCAATATAAAGGCCAAGTACCAACACCCATCGTACATCATGTGTGCACATCCCCCCGGCCCCCCCAATTGTCGGAACCCCAGTGCCACCAGTTAGGCTCTCCGACGATGCTCCGATGATGGTGCCCCGGGTGAAAACAATGCGGTACCAACACATGCCCGAGCCCAGCATGTGCACCGTGGCTCAAACAGTTAGACTGGGAATGAACCCCGTATGCTTAGACATGGAATGAACTCCGTATGCTTAGACATGGAATGAACTCCGTATGCCTAAGACAACCCATTAAACGAGCGTGTGGGCATTCAGCAGGCCGGAGGGACAGAATGCGCAAGCTAGGGATTGGCCCGGTCCCCCCCTGAGTGCTGTCGATCTTGCTGCCACAACCTTCGGTCCGATCCAATCTTAGATTGGGAATGAACTCCGTATGCATAAGTCAACCCACGAAATGAGCCTGCGAGCACTGAGCAGGCCGAAGAGGCATAATGCGTAAGCCGAGGATTGGCCCGGTCCCCCTCTGCGTGCTGCCGGTCCCGCTGCCACAACCCTCGGTCCAGCTGGGGCTTAGACATGGAATGAACTCCCTATGCCTAAGCCAACCCACGAAACAGGCGTGCGGGCACTCAGTCGACTGGGGAGGCAAAATGCGCAAGCCGAGGATCGGCCTGGTCCCCCCTGCGTACTACTGATCATGCTACCGCAACCTTCAGTCTAGTTCGATCTTAGACTGGGAATGAACTCTATATGCTTAGACTGGGGATGAACTCCGTATGCTTAAGTCAACCCACGAAACGAGCGTGCAGGCACTCAGCTGGTTAGAGAGGCATAATACGCAAGCCAGGGATCAGGCCGGTCCTCCTCTGCATGCTGCCAATCCCACTATCGATCCTGCTACCACAACCCTCGATCCGACTGGGGCTTAGACATGGAATGAACTTTGGATGCCTAAGACAACCCATGAAATGAGCGTGCGGGTGCTCAGCCGATCGGAGAGGCAGAATGCGAAAGCCGAGGATCAACCCAGTCGCCCCCTGTGTGCTGTCGATCCTGCTGCTGGCCTTGTTGCTGCAACCCTCGGTCTAGTCCAATCTTAGACTGGGAATGAATCCATAAGCTTAGACATGGAATGAACTCTGTATGCCTAAGCCAACCCATAAAACGAGCGTGTGGGTGCTCAGTCAGTCGGGGAGGCAGAATGCGCAAGCTGGGGATCGGCTCAGTCCCCCCTACGTATTGTCGATCCTGCTGCTGTAACCCTCGATCCGGTCCGATCTTAGACTGGGAATGAACTCCGTATGCTTAAGTCAACCCACGAAATGAGCGTGCGGGCATTGAGCAGGCCGGAGAGGCATAATGTGCAAGCTGGGGATCGACCCGATCCCCCTCTGCGTGCTGTCGATCCCCCCTACATGCTGTCGATCCTGTTGTCGCAACCATCGGTCTGGTCCGATCTTAGACTGGGAATGAACTACGTATGCATAAGTCAACCCACGAAATGAGCGTGCGGGCACTGAGCCGGCTGAAGAGGCACAATGCGCAAGCCAGGGATCAACCCGGTCCCCCTCTACGTGCTGCGGGTCCCGCTCCCACAACCCTCGGTCTGGTTGGGGCTTAGACGTGGAATGAACTCCTTATGCCTAAGCCAACCCACGAAATGGGTGTACGGGTGCTCAACCGGCCGGAGAGGTAGAATACACAAGCCAGGGATCAGCCCAGTCCCCCCTACGTGCTATCGATCCTGTTGTCGTAACCCTTGGTCCAATTCGATCTTAGACTGGGACTGAACTCCGTATGCTTAGACTGGGGATGACCTCCATATGCCTAAGTCAACCCACGAAACGAGCGTGCGGGCGCTCAGTCGGTCGGAGAGGCCGACCGAAAAGGCATAATGCGTAGGCCGAGGATTAACCCGGTCCACCTCTGCATGCTGCTTATCCCACTGCTAGTCTTGTTCCCACAACCCTTAGTCCGGCTGGGGCTTAGACATGGAATGAACTCCGTATGCCTAAGCCAACTCACAAAACGAGGGTATGGGTGCTCAGCCAGTCGGAGAGGCAGAATGCGCATGCCGAGGATCGGCTCAGTCCCCTCTGTCGATCCTGCTACTACAACCCTTGGTCTGGTCTGATCTTAGACTGGGAATGAACTCTGTATGCATAAGTCAACCCATGAAACGAGCGTGCCAGCACTGAGCCAACCGAAGAGGAATAATGCGCAAGCTGAGGATCAGCCCGATCTCCCTCACATGCCGTCGGTCCCTTTGCCATAACCCTCGGTCCGGCTAGGGCTGAGAGATGGAATGAACTCCCTATGCCTAAGCTAACCCACGAATCGTGTGCGCGGGCGCTCAGCCGGTCAAAGAGGCAAAATGCGCAAGCCGGGGAACGACCTGGTCCCCCCTGCGTGCTGCCGATCCTGCTATCACAACCCTCGGTCCGATTCGATCTTAGACTGGGAATGAACTCTGTATGCTTAGACTAGGGATGAACTCCGTATGCCTAAGTCAGCCCACGAAATGAGCGTGCGAGCGCTCAGTCGGTCGGAAAGGCAGAATGCGTAAGCTGAGGATCGACCCGATCCCCTACATGCTGTCGATCCTGCAGCCACAACCCTCAGTCCGATCCAATCATAGACTGGGAATGAACTCCATATGCCTCAGTCAACCCACGAAACGAGCGAGCAGGCGCTGACCCGGTCGGAGAGGCATAATAAGCAAGCCGGGGATCGACCCAGTCCCCCTCTATGTGCTGCCGATCGCACTGCCACAACCCTCAGTCCAACTGGGGCTTAGACATTGAATGAACTCCCTATGCCTACGCCAACCCACGAAATGTGTGTGCGGGTGCTCAACCGGCCGAAAAGGTAGAATACGTAAGCTGAGGATCGGCCCGATCCCCCTTACGTGCTACCGATCCTGCTACCGTAACCCTCGATCCGGTCTAATCTTAGACTGGGAATGAACTCTGTATGCTTAGATTGGGGATGAACTCTGTATACCTAAGTCAACCCATGAAACGAGGGTGCGGGCGCTCAGCCGACTAGAGAGGCAAGATGCGCAAGCCGGGGATCGAACGGGTGGTAGGTGGGTTTAAGCACATCTTCATATTTCTGCCAAGCCAATGCTATTTTTATGGCTTGTAAATTCATAAAATGGTCCCCTAAGCCTTCATGTGAAGTTTCGTGGCAAGACGACCCATTTTCTATTTTTCATGATTTTTGAAACTTTTTGCGGTTTGGGATTTTTTAAAATTTTTTTTGAAAGACTTTTGTCCCCAAATTTGGTAGAGGTGATCCTTGTATTTTTGTTGGCATGCACAAAACATTAAGCTAAAAACTCGAAGTGGAGAAGATTTTGTGACCGTTTGAAAAAAGTGTCCCCATTTCAGACATTTTAATGGCTACTGGCAACAAGCCTATAAAATCTCAAATGCTCTTTAAGGGGTGTGAGTTCTTGAGGTTTGATGAGGGATAGGGGGCCAATATATGGGCCAAGTACCAGCACCTATCGCACATCATGTCCGTACACCCCCTGGCCCCCCTAATCACCGGAACCCCCAATGCCGACGGTTAGGTTCTCTGGCGATGCTCCGACGATGGTGCCCCAAACGAAAAAAATGCGGCACCTGCACTTGCCCGAGCGTAGCATGTGCACCGTGGCTCAAAATCTTAGACTGGGAATGAACTCCGTATGCTTAGACATGGAATGAACTCCATATGCCTAAGCCAAGACACGAAAGGAGCGTGCGGGCGCTCAGTCAGCCATAGAGGCAGAATGAGCAAGCCGGGGATCGACTCGGTCCCCACCTGCATGTTGTCGATCCTGCTGCCACAACCCTCGGTCCGGTTCGATCTTAGACTAGGAATGAACTCCGTATGCATAAGTCAACCCATGAAACGAGCGTACGGGCGTTTAGCAGGCCGAAGAGGCATAATACGCAAGTCAGGGATCGGCCCGGTCCCCCTCTGCATGCTGTTGGTCTCGCTGCCATAACCCTCAGTCTGACTGGGGCTTAGATATGGAATGAACTCCATATGCCTAAGCCAACCCACGAAACGGGCGTGCGGGCACTCAGTCGGCCGGAGAGGAAGAATGCGCAAGCCGGGGATCGGCCCGGTCCCCCCTGCAGGCTATCGATCCTGCTGTTGCAACCCTCGGTTCGGTTCGATCTTAGACTGGGAATGAACTCCGTATGCTTAGACTGGGGATGAACTTCGCATGCCTAAGTCAACCCACGGAATGAGCGTGTGGACGCTCCGCGGACCAGAGAGGCAGGATGCGCAAGCCAAGGATCGAACGAGTGGTAGGTGGGTTCAAGCACATCTTCATATTTCTATCGTGTGAATGCCATTTTTATGGCTTTTAAATTCATACAATGGTCCCCTAAGCCTTCATGTGAAGTTTCGTGGCAAGACGACCCGTTTTCTATTTTTCATGATTTTTGAAACTTTTTATGGCTCGGGATTTTTTAAAATTTTTTTAGAAAGAGTTTTGTCCCCAAATTTGGTAGAGGTGATCCTTGTATTTTTGTTGGCATGCACAAAACAATTCAGCTAAAAACTCAAAGTGGAGAAGATTTTGAGATTGTTTGAAAAAAGTGTCCCCATTTCAGACACTTTAATGGCTACCGGCAGCAAACCTAAAAAATCTCAAATGCTCTTTAAGGGGGTGTGAGTTCTTGAGGTTTGATGAGGGATAGGGGGCCAATATAAGGGCCAAGTACCAGCATGCATCGTACATCATGTGTGCATACACCCCGACCCCCCCAATCATCGAAACCCCCAATGCCGTCGGTTAGGCTCTCCGGCGATGGTGACCTGGGCGAAAAAAATGCGGCACCTGCACATGCCTGAGCCTAGCATGTGCACCATCACTCAAAATCTTAGACTGGGAATGAACTTCGTATGCTTAGACCTGGACTGAACTCCGTATGCCTAAGCCAACCCATGAAACGAGCGTGCGGGCACTCAACCGACCAGAGAGGCAGAATGCGTAAGCCGGGGATCAGCCCAGCCTTCCCTATGTGCTGTCGATCTTGCTGCCATAACCCTCGGTCCGGTCTGATCTTTGACCGAGAATGAACTCCGTATGCATAAGTCAACCCATGAAATGAGCGTACGGGCGCTGAACCGACCGAAGAGGCATAATGCGCAAGCCAGGGATCGACCCGGTCCCACTCTGCATGCTGCCCGTCCCGCTACCACAACCCTCGATCTAGCTGGGGCTTAGACATGGAATAAACTCCCTATGCCTAAGCCAACCCACGAAACTGGTGTGCGGGCACTAAGCCGACCGGAGAGGCAGAATGCGCAAGCCGGGGATCGACCCGATCCCCCCTGCATGCTGTCGATCTTGCTACCGCAACCCTCGATCCAGTCCGATCTTAGACTGGGAATGAACTTCGTATGCTTAGAGTAGGGATGAACTCCGTATGCCTAAGTCAACCCACGAAATGAGCGTGCAGGCGCTCAGCCGACTGGAAAAGCCAGTCGGAGAGGCATAATGCGCAAGCCGAGTATCAGCTCGATCCCCTTCTGCGTGCTTCCGATCCTGTTGCTGGTCCTGCTGCTACAACCCTCGGTCCGGTTGGGGCTTAGACATGGAATGAACTTCGTATGCCTAAGCCAACCCACGAAACAAGCGTACAGGCCCTCAGCCGGTTGGAGAGGCAGAATACGCAAGCCAGGCATCGACCCGATCCCCCCTAGGTGCTACCGATCTTACTGTCGCAACCCTTTGTCCAGTCCGATCTTAGACTGGGAATGAACTCCGTATGCTTAGACATGGAATGAACTCCGTATGCTTAAGCCAACCCATGAAACGAGCGTGCGGGCACTCAGTCAGATGGAGAGGCAGAATGCACAAGCCAGGGATTGGCTCGGACCCCCCTGCGTGCTATCAATCCTACTGTCGCAACCCTTAGTCCAATCTGATCTTAGACTAGGAATGAACTCCATATGCCTAAGTCAACCCATGAAATGAGCGTGCAGGCGTTGAACCGGTCAGAGAGGCATAATGCGCAAGCCGGGGATCGACTCGATCCCCCTATACGTGCTGTCTGTCCCGTTGCCACAACCCTCGGTCCGGCTGGGGCTTAGACATAGAATGGACTCCCTATGCCTAAGCCAACGCATGAAACGGGCATGCGGACACTCAGTCGGTGGAAGAGGCAGAATGCGTAAGCCGAGGATAGGCCCAGTCCCCTCTACGTGCTGCCGATCTTGTTGTCGCAACCCTCGGTCCGGTCCGATCTTAGACTATGAATGAACTCTGTATGCTTAGACTGGGGATGAACTCTGTATGCCTAAGTCAACCCATAAAATGAGCGTGCAGGCACTCAGTCGACTAGAGAGGCAGGATGCGTAAGCCGAGGATCGAACGGGTGGTAGGTGGGTTCAAGCACATCTTCATGTTTCTACCATGCCAATGCCATTTTTATGGCTTGTAAATTCATACAATGGTCTCCTAAGCCTTCATGTGAAGTTTCGTGGCAAGATGACCCGTTTTCTATTTTTCATGATTTTCAAAACCCTCGATCGAGCTGGGGCTTACACATTGAATGAACTCTCTGTGCCTAAGCCAACCCACGAAACAGGCATGCGGGTGCTCAACCGACTGGAGAGGCAGAAAGTGCAAGTCGGGGATCGACTCGATCCTTCATGCGTGCTGCCGATCTTGCTGCCGCAACCCTTGGTCCGATCCGATCTTAGACTGGGAATGAACTCTATATGCTTAGACTGAGGATGAACTCCGTATGCCTAAGTCAACCCATGAAACGAGCATGCGGGCGTTTAGCTGACCAGAGAGGCAGGATGTGCAAGCCGAGCATCGAACGGGTGGTAAGTGGGTTCAAGCACATCTTCATATTTCTGTCATGCCAATGCCATTTTTATGGCTTGTAAATTCATACAATGGTCCCTTAAGCCTTCGTGTGAAGTTTCGTGGCAAGACGACCCGTTTTCTATTCTTCACGATTTTCAAAACTTTTTGTGGTTTGGGATTTTTTTAAATTTTTTTAGAAAGAATTTTGTCCCCAAATTTGGTAGAGGTAATCCTTGTATTTTTGTTGGCATGCACAAAAAAATTCAGCTAAAAACTCGAAGTGGAGAAGATTTTGTAACCGTTTGAAAAAAGTGTCCCCATTTCAGACACTTTAATGGCTACTGGCAGCAAACCTATAAAATCTCAAATGCTCTTTAAGGGGGTGTGAGTTCTCAAGGTTTGATGAGGGATGGGGGGCCACTATAAAGGCCAAGTACCAGCACCCATCACACATCATGTTCGTGCACCCCCCGGCCCCCCCAATCGTCAAAACCCCAATGTTGTCGGTTAGGCTCTCCGGCGATGCCCCAGCAATGCTCTGACGATGGTGCCCCGAGCGAAAAAAATGTGGCACCAGTACATGCCCAAGCCCAGCATGTGCACCGTGGGTCAAAATCTTAGACTAGGATTGAACTCCGTATGCTTAGACATGGAATGAACTCCGTATGCCTAAGCCAACCCACGAAACGAGCGTGCGGGCGCTCAGCCGGTCAGAGAGGCAGAATGCGAAGCCGGGGACCGACCCGATCACCCTTGGCATGCTGTCGATCCAGCTATGTGCTGTCGATCCCACTGCGACAACCCTTGGTCCGGCTAGGGCTTAGACATGGAATGAACTCCCTATGCCTAAGCCAACCCACGAAACGGGCGTGCGGGCTCTCAGTCGATCAGAGAGGAAGGATGCGCAAGCTGAGGATCGGCCCGATCCCTCTGCGTGCTACCCATCCTGCTGTCGCAACCCTCGATCTGATCCAATCTTAGACTGGGAATGAACTCCGTATGCTTAGACTGGGGATCAACTCCGTATGCCTAAGTCAACCCACGAAATGAGCAGACGGGCGCTCAGTTGGTCGGAGAGGCAGAATGCGCAAGCCGAGGATCGGCCCAGTCCCCCCGTGTGCTGTCAATCTTGCTACTGCAACCCTCAGTCTGATCCGATCTTAGACTGGGAATGAATTTCATATGCATAAGTCAACCCACAAAACAAGCGTGCGGGCACTGAGCCAGTCGAAGAGGCATAATGCGTAAGCCGAGGATCAGCTCGGTACCCCTCTATGTGCTGTCGGTCCCGCTGCCACAACCCTTGGTCCAGCTGGGGCTTAGACATCGAATGAACTCCCTATACCTAAGCCAATCCACGAAATGGGCGTGCGGGCGCTCAGTCGGTCGGAGAAGTAGAATGCGCAATGCGAGGATCAGCCTGATCCCCCTGCGTGCTGTCGATCCTGCTGCCGTAACCCTTGATCCGATCTGATCTTAGACTGGGAATGAACTCCGTAAGCTTAGATTGGGGATGAACTCCGTTTGGCTAAGTCAACCCATGAAACGAGCATGCGGGTCCTTAGCCGGTCAGAGAAGCTGGCCAGAGAGGCATAATGCGCAAGCCAGGGATCAGCCCGGTCCCTCTCTGGGTGCTGCTGATCCCGCTGCCAGTCTTGCTGCCACAACCCTCGATCCGGCTGGGGCTTAGACATGGAATGAACTCTGTATGCCTAAGCCAACCCATGAAATGAGCATGCACGTGCTCAGCCGACCGGAGAGGCAGAATACGTAAGCCAGAGATTGCCCGGTCCCCCACTGCGTGCTGCCGATCCTACTGGCACAACCCTCGGTCTGGTCCAATCTTAGATTGGGAATGAACTCCGTATGCTTAGACATGGAATGAACTCCGTATGCCTTAGCCAACCCATGAAACGAGTGTGTGGACGCTCAGCAGGCCGAAGAGGCAGAATGCACAAGCCGGGGATTGGTTCGATCCCCCCTGCGTGCTATCGATCCTGCTGCCGCAACCCTCGGTCCGGTCCGATCTTAGACTGGGAATGAACTCCGTATGCTTAGACGGGGGATGAACTCCATATGTCTAAGTCAACCCACGAAACGAACGTGCGGGTGCTCAGCCGACCAGAGAGGTAGGATGCGCAAGCCGGGGATGGAACGGGTGGTAGGTGGGTTCAAGCACATCTTCATATTTCTGCCATGCCAATGCCATTTTTATGGCTTGTAAATTCATACAACAGCCCCCTAAGCCTTCATGTGAAGTTTAATGGTAAGACGACCCGTTTTCTATTTTTCACGATTTTTAAAACTTTTTGCGGTTCAGGATTTTTTAAAATTTTTTTAGAAAGAGTTTTGTCCCCAAATTTGGTAGAGGTGATCCTTGTATTTTTGTTGGCATGCACAAAAATATTCAGCTAAAAACTCGAAGTGGAGAAGATTTTGTGATCGTTTGAAAAAGTGTCCCCATTCTAGACACTTTAATGGCTACTTGCAGCAAACCTATAAAATCTCAAATGCTCTTTAAGGGGGTGTGAGTTCTTGAGGTTTGATGAGAGATAGGAGGCCAATATAAGGGCCAAGTGCAAGCACCCATCGAACATCATGTGCGCAGATCCCCCGGCCCCCCAATCGTCGGAACCCCCAATGCCGTCGATTAGGCTCTCCGGCGATGTTTCGGCGATGCTCTGGCAATGGTACCCCAGGCGAAAAAAATGCGGCACCAGCACATGCCCAAGCCCAGCATGTGCACCGTGGCTCAAAATCTTAGACTGGGAATGAACTTCGTATGCTTAGACATGGAATGAACTCCGTATGACTAAGCCAACCCACGAAACGAGCGTGCGGGCGCTCAGCCGACCGGAGAGGTAGAATGCACAAGCCGAAGATCGACCCAATCCCCCCTACGTGCTATTGATCCTGCTGCTGTACCCCTCGGTCTGGTCTGATCTTAGACTAGGAATGAACTCAGTATGCATAAGTCAACCCATGAAACGAGCGTGCGGGCGTTGAGCTGGCCGAAGAGGCATAATGCTCAAGCCGAGGATCAACCCGGTCCCCCTTTGCATGCTGCCTGGCCCGCTGCCATAACCCTTGATCTGATTGGAACTTAGACATGGAATGAACTCCCTATGCCTAAGCCACCCCACGAAACGAGCGTGCGGGTGCTCAGCCGACTGGAGAGGTAGAATGCGCAAGCTAGGGATTGGCTCGGTCCCCCCTACGTGCTGTCGATCCTGCTACCGCAACCCTCGGTCTGATTTGATCTTAGACTGAGAATGAACTCCGTATGCTTAAACTGGGGATGAACTCTGTATGCCTAAGTCAACCCACGAAACGAGCGTGCGGGTGCTCAGCCGACCAGAGAGGCAGGATGCGCAAGCCGGGGATCGAACGGGTGGTAAGTGGGTTTAAGCACATCTTCAAATTTTTGCCATACCAATGCCATTTCTATGACTTGTAAATTCAGAGAATGGTCCCCTAAGCCTTCATGTGAAGTTTCGTGGCAAGACGACCCGTTTTCTATTTTTCACGATTTTCAAAACTTTTTACGGTTCAAGATTTTTTAAAATTTTTTTAGAAAGATTTTTATCCCCAAATTTGGTGGAGGTGATCCTTGTATTTTTTTTGGCATGCACAAAAAAATTCAAGTAAAAATTCGAAGTTGAGAAGATTTTGTGACCATTTGAAAAAAGTGTCCCCATTTCAGACACTTTAATGGCTACGGGCAGCAAACCTATAAAATCTCAAATGCTCCTTAAGGGGGTGTGAGTTCTCGAGGTTTGATGAGCGATAGGGGGCCAATATAAGGGCCAAGTACTAGCACCGATCGCACATCATGTGTGCACACCCCTTGGCCCCCCCAATCATCGGAACCCCCAATGCCGTCGGTTAGGCTCTCCGGTGATGCTCTGGCAATGCTTCGGTGATGGTGCCCCGGGAGAAAAAAATGTGGCACCAGCACATGCCTGAGCCCAGCATGTGCACCGTGGCTCAAAATCTTAGACTGGGATGAACTTCGTATGCTTAGACATGGAATGAACTCCGTATGCCTAAGCCAACCCACGAAATTAACGTGCGGACGCTCAGTCGATCGAAGAGGCAGAATGCACAAGTCGAGGATCGACTCGGCCCCCCTGCGTGCTGTCGATCCTACTGCTGCAACCCTTGGTCTGGCCTGATCTTAGACTGGGAATGAACTCCATATGCTTAGACTGGGGATGAACTCCATATGCCTAAGTCAACCCACGAAACGGGTGTGCTGGCTCTCAGCCGACCAGAGAGGCAGGATGCGTAAGCCGGAGATCGAACGGGTGGTAGGTGGGTTCAAGTGTCATACCCTGGGCAGGCACGCCAAGCACATCAGGTGCACCAGCAGGTGAGCCAGAAGTTAAGGCCCGCAAACCAGGCACGCTGGCGGGTATCTACGCGTAAGGCCTAGCAAACGAGTTCAGAACACCCGTCTGACTTGCAGGCCAGCCCGTGAAATGAAGGCCTGGCATACAAGCTGCCTGCACCATATCCAGAAGGGCCCAAGGTGCTTGACACGCAAGGGAAGCTTCTGGAAGCAGGCAGGATCAGCAGGAGCATCCTGGCAGATTTGGTTGACCCTGAAAATCAGGAGTTAGCATCCTGATTGATTGTAATCCCATGATTTTAACCTTTATTCTAGGGATATTGCCATTAAGTTGTAGCTGGAGCCTCAACTATTAATAGAGGGCTGCTCCACCCTCATTTGTACACCATCAAACACTTCTATTTCAGTGAATACAAGAGCATTTCCAGAATTCTATCTTGTTCATCCTATTTCTCTTTAACTTGCATAATCAACCCTTCCCATTGTTCTAGTGCCCGCACGCTTGTGTTTTAGGTTGACTTAGGCACAAAAGAGGAGATTCCAAGCCTAAGGCCGCATGGATTCTGAGTCTAAAGTTAGAGCCCGTGACAGTTGGTATCAGAGCAAGTTTGATTCTACGTGTTTATGTTGTGTAGGTTAGATCGTGATTAAGGTGATGGCATCCCAAAGCGACATTGCTAGCCAACAACCAGAGGCCCAAGAGTATGGGAGTGGAAGAGGCAAGAAAGTTGGTTCTAAAGATATCTGGTCTACCATGGACGGTAGGCTGGCCAAGGTGGAGGTGACCATGGGCGACATGGGGGAGAAGCTTGAGGAGGTAGAGACTCATATTGCATGGCTAGACTCCATGAGGGAAGAGATCCAAAGTGAGCTGGAAGCTGCTCTGAACAAAGACATGGACGTGATCACCCAGAAGAATAAGGCCTTGGAGGCTGAAGTGCTGACCTTGCGCGATGGCATGGAGGCCATGCACCATCGGATGGAAGAGCTTACCGGTGAGCTCGTTGCTTGTAAGACTGCCATTGGGAATGGCATGTTTGCTGGAGTGTCCAAGTTCAGATTGGATGTCCCCAAGCCTAAGGAGTTCAAGGGGACTAGAGCGGCTAAAGAAGTAGACAACTTCCTTTAGGGTATGGAGTAGTACTTCCAGGCCATGGACATGCAAGACGAGATGATAAAGGTAAGCACCGCTGCTATGTATCTCACTGATGTAGCCTTATTGTGGTGGAGGCGCAGGTGTGATGATGTCAGGCGTGGGAGCACCAAGATTGGAACCTGGGCAGAGTTCCAAAAAGAGTTCAAAGAATAATTTTACCCGGAGTATGTCGATGATGAGGCATGGGCAAAGTTACGCAGGCTGAGCCAGCAAGGGAACATAAGGGAGTATGTCCAAAAATTCTCTAAACTGATGCTATAGATCTCGGATCTAGGTAAGAAGGATGCCTTATTTACTTTCATGGATGGGTTGAAGCCGTGGGTGAAGCATGAGCTACAAAGGAGGAGAGTTCATGACTTGGCTAAAGCCATGACTACTGTCGAGGCCTTGATAGAGTTCAAGCCTCTAAACAAGTTCGAGTCTTCCAAACCCAAGGGTAAGGGTAGGTATGATAGGGACCGAAAGAAGCAGTCCAAGGGGAAAGATCGTGATCGGGAGTCCAAGGATGGGGACTGAGATCGTTCAACCAAGGATGGTGAGAGGAAGCCACCAGCAGGCAAGTGGAAAGCAAAGAGGGACCGAAAGCCACTAGCATGCTACCTATGTGGAAAGAGCCACATAGCATGCAATTGCTCGCAGAAGGGCAAGCTGGCTGATGTAGACAAGGAGTGTGATGAAGAGCCAAAGTCAGGGGCAGCAAAGCTTGGGTCATGGTACTCAATGCTATCTAAAGTAAGGGGAGCTACAAGCCAAAGGGCTTGATGTTTGTGGATCTGATGGTTACGGGTCAGAAGGTGAGCGCACTAGTGGACACAGGTGCCTCACATCTTTTTATTTCAGGTGATGGAGCTCGAAAGCTCAGACTAAAGGTGCAGAAAGGGACTGGTACCATTAAAACGGTGAACTCCAAAGAGGTTCTAGCCATTGGAGTAGCACGGGGAGTGGAGTTGCAGCTGGAAAGGCAAGGAGACCATTGAGGTAATACCCCTTGACGACTATGAGTTTGTGATTGGGTTGGATTTCCTTGTTCGGATTAACGCCCTCCTTGTGCCTTTTGCCGATTGTGTTTGCATCTTGGATGCACGGTGCCAATGCCTAGTGCCATTGAAGAGAGGGTCTGGAGTTGGGTCACGGGTAGTGTCAGCCATCCAATTTGCCAAGGTGATAAGCAGACAAGAAGACACCTTCTTGGCAGCCTTGAAATATGATGAGCCAAGGGAGAAGGAGATTAAGTCACCCTTAGAGGTGCTAAAGGTGCTGAAGACCTTTAATGATGTGATGCCCGTAAAGCTACTTAACAAGCTACCACCTAAGAGAGAGGTGGACCAGAAGATCGAGCTGGTGTCCGAGGCCAAGCCACCAGCCAGAGTCCCTTACCAAATGTCTCCACCAGAGTTGGAGGAGTTAAGGAAGTAGCTCAAGGAGTTAGTTGATGCTGGCTTCATCGGGCCATCGAAGGCACCCTATGGTGCACTGGTTCTATTCCAGCACAAGCATGATGGGTCATTGCGACTGTGCATAGACTACTGGGCCTTGAACAAGCGGACCATCAAGAAAAGTATCCCATCCCACTCATTGTGGACTTGTTCGATCAACTTGGGAGCACAAGGTGGTTCACCAAGCTGGATTTGAGGTCAGGCTACTATCAAGTCAAGATCGTGGAGGGAGATGAGCCAAAGATAGCATGTGTCACTCGGTATGGTTCGTATGAGTTCTTGGTGATGCCTTTCAGACTCATTAATGCCCCAGCAACATTCTGTACCCTTATGAACAAGGTACTTTAGTCATTCCTTGATTGGTTGTTGTGGTTTATTTAGATGACATTGTGATCTATAGCTAGACTTTAGGAGAGCATGTAGACCACTTGAGACAGGTGTTCGAGGTGTTATGGGTGCATAAGCTGTTTGTCAAGAGGGAGAAGTGCTCATTCGCCCAGCAGGAGATCCCGTTCCTTGGCCACATAGTGGGAGGTGGCAGGATACGCATGGATGAAGGCAAGATACACGCCATCCTGGAGTGGCAACCGCCAGCCAAGGTCACTGAGTTGAGATCGTTTCTTAGGCTGGTTAACTACTACAAGCACTTCATCAAAGGTCACTCAGAGATAGCCACGCCATTGATCGACTTGCTCAAGAAAGGGAGAGCATGAGAGTGGAGCGTAGGGTGCCAGGAAGCCTTTGACAGGTTGAAGTGGGCTGTGACTGAGGAGCCAGTCTTGGCCTTGCCAGACCATGCCAAGCCGTATGAGGTACATACGGATGCATCAGACTTTGCCATAAGGGGTGTGTTGATACAGGAGGGACGTCCAGTCGCGTTCGAGAGCAGGAAGCTGAACGAGACTGAATGTAGGTACACAGTCCAAGAGAAGGAGATGACTGCAGTGGTGCACTACTTGTGCACTTAGCGCCATTACCTGTTGGGGTCAAGGTTCGTGGTGAGGACGAACAATGTGGCGACCAGCTACTTCTAGATACAAAAGAAGCTGTCACCCAAGCTAGTGAGATGGCAAGATTTTCTTGTAGAATTTGATTTCCAGATGGAGTACAAGCCAGGACAAGCGAACCTAGTGGCAGACGCCTTGAGCAGAAAGGCTAACCTTGCTGCCATTAGCCAACCAGAGGGGTCACTGGTGCCACACATCAAGGAGGGACTTGTGCATGATCCTACAGCCAAAGCTTTGATGGAGTGCACCCAGTAAGGTAAGACTAGGCAATTTTGGTTGCAAGATGGCTTATTGTACACTAGAGGCAATAGACTGTTTGTGCCGCAGCACGGGAAGCTCCGCAAGGAAGTTTTGCAAGAATGCCTTCATGCAAGGTGGGCTGGACACCCCGGAGTGAGTCGTACCTTGGTGCTGATCGAGGACTGATACTACTGGCTGCACATAAGGGACGATGTGGAGGCCTATCGAAAGACTTATCTTGTGTGCCAACAGGACAAAGTGGAGCTCAAGAAACCAGATGGTCTCTTGGAGCCATTGCCAGTGCCAGAGTGACCATGGGAGAGTGTTTCTCTGGACTTTATAGTCAGTCTACCCAAAGCAGAAGGGTTTGGAAGCATCATGGTAGTGGTGGACAAGTTTTCCATGTATGGAATTTTCATTCCAGCAATCAAGGAGTGCCCAGCCGAGGAGGTAGCACGATTGTTCCTGAAGAACATGGTTATGTACTGGGGAGTGCCGAGGACCATTGTTAGTGATCGGGATGGGTGTTTCATGGGTAGGTTCTGGACTGAGTTGTTCAAGCTGTTGGGGTCAGACTTGAACTTTTCCACCATCATGCATCCGCAGACCGATGGACAGACAGAATGAGTGAATGGACTATTGGAGGTCTACCTCAGGCACTATGTGAGTGCCACAGAAAGGGACTGGCCAAAGCTATTAGATATTGCACAGTTTTCCTATAACTTGCAAAGGAGCGAGGCAACAAACCAAAGCCCATTTGAAGTTGTGACAGGGCAACAACCACTAACACCCGGTTCGATTACTGCAGGTTATACAAGGCCAAATCCAGCAGCATACAAGTTTGCCAAGGCATGGCAGGAGCAAACTGACTTGGTCAGAGTTTGTCTACACAAGGCGGCTAAGAGGTCGAAGAAGTGGGCAGACCAAAAGAGGCGAGATTTCAGTGGCATCCCAGTGGGTCTACACAACCCAGCTTTTGTTGGTCCTCTCAGTGGCATCATTCAAAATTTCACAAGTTTGAAGAGGCTGGTTTTGACTGGAAATGGAATTTATAGGAGTATCCCAGATGGGATTGGTGATTTGGTTAACGTTGAAGAGATTACACTATCAAGAAACAAGCTTAGTGGACAGGTTTCCTTTAATTTTTCTAAGTTGAAGAAACTGAAAGTTCTGGACTTAAGTGGAAACGATGTTGATGGAAATGTCCCTTGTTCAGTTGGTAATCTCACTCAGCTTTTGAAGCTAGACTTGAGTTCAAATGGGTTTTTTGGTAAAATCCCAAAGAGCTTGAGTAACTTACAGGGTTTGGAGTTCTTGGATTTGAGTTTTAGCCGTTTCGGTAACTTTGGGATTCCTTTGTTTTTTGCTGAAATGCCCAGATTGAAGGAGGTGTATTTGAGTGGAAATTTACTATGAGGGGAGATACCAGAAATATGGGAAAAGCTAGGGGGTATTCTGGGGATAGGATTTTCTGGTATGGGATTGGTTGGGGGAATTCCAGCTTCCATGGGGGTGTATTTGACAAACTTGTGTTATTTAGTACTCGATAATAACAATCTTGAAGGGAAAGTGCCTGAGGAGTTTGGGTTCTTGGAATTTGTAAGTGAAATCAATTTGGAAAACAACAATCTAAGTGGAAGAGTTCCTTTCTCTGCTAAATTTACTGCTAAGGTTGGTGAAAAGTTAAGGTTAAAAGGTAATCCAGAACTGTGTGTTGATGAGAAATTGAGCCATGGTAAAAGCATTCATGGTAGCTTTGGAGAATTGAAGAAATGCAGCAAGCCGGACATTCCTAATCCTGTCCTCTTCATTGGTGGTTCTTATTCTGGTCTGTTATCATCTTCTTTTCATGTTTTGTTTCTATTTTGGGGGTTTTTGTGGTTTTGTTTTGATTGTTTATCATCAAAGAGCAAGGAAAAATACTGATAGATCTTACAGAAACAAGTTAATACTGACTCGTTAATAGGAATTTTTGGGTGTTTGTTGGCACTGTACTGCAGTGGTTAAAATGATGTAATTACTTTTGTTTTTCTGTTTGGTTTTGGTCAATGAATCAATGACAAGTAGTCATATTATTGTTTTGTTGCTAATTATCCACTTCACCAGCATTTTTTTTAAACAAAAAACAATTCGTATCTGGAGATGCTCCTATTATGGTAACTAATAGTCTGATAGAAATGAGTCAGGATATATATACTACAGTGAGTCAGGATATATATACTACTGATGAGTAGAAGTATCTATTTTGTGCAAAGTGAAAATGACCACCTTTAACCCTTTTGGTTTCAAATATTCATCAGTTTTCCATTTTATTTTAGACAGGAAATTGTTTAACTATGGATCAGCTTGCCTATTTATTTGATTTTTAGGGAAAAAAATAATTTTTTTTGCATTTTGCCAACTAGTTTTTGGTGTTAGATTTGCTTCAATCCTTCAGCTAACCCTTCTTTTCAATTTAGTTTTAGTTTTGAGGGAAAGTAGATATTATCAGGAGCAACCTAGTTTCGTTTTTCTTGTGATGCAACGCAAGCAGGAATAAAGTAGTAAGCTAACTAGATTCTGGCTCAGCCATTAAGACATACTTAGAGAAAGCATCGATATTTGTGTCATGACTTGATGCAACTCTCGAGAAAAAGCTGTTGTTTAAGAGCATTAATCATGATTCATGAAGGCTCAGCACAATATAAAAATTACGGAGTAATTGATGCATGCACCATGAAAAAAATTAATATTTCGCAATGAAACTTTTCCTTCATTGAAAACTGAATCACAGAATCAGTTCCAAGTTTCAACAATTAATTCCAATGGATCTTTGATCATACAAGGTTTCCCTGAGGTGGGAAAAGAAACAAAAAAAAAAGTATGTAACTCTTCTTCGTTTCCACTAAAGCAAAAGAGTCTAGCTAGTAGTGCCAATGTTTACCAACCAAAAACAATAATTTTCTCATGTACCTTCCCTTTCTTCAAAACCTGAAGCATTACTACGTCGTTCCTCTAGGGCGCCAGATACAGACCCTGACTCGGATCTAGAACCGAAGTCCTGGGTTCTGTGCCACCTGGAGGATCCATCAACAGAGGAGTCTTTGGACTTTTCCGCCGACCACTTTTCTTTAGGAGGCCAGGGAGGTCTTGCGAGGTTGAGTCAATTGCTTGGTTTGGATCCTTGGGTTTTCTATCCTTGGAAGAAGTAGTTTCAGGTTGGAGACTTGGTGTTGGTGAAGCTGCATCCCATTGTGCGCCATAGGGGGCTGCACAAACACCTAGTCCAGAGGTATGAAGGACCTTTCCGAGTAGTCAAGAGGGTAGGCAAGGTTGCCTACAAGATGGATATGCCACCCAAGCTGAAGGTACACCCGATGTTCCATGTGAGCATGCTCAAGCCATTCCATGAGGATAAGGGAGATCCAGGACGGGCAGAGTCAAAACGTGCACCATTGAGAGTAAGGGCCTCATATGAGAAGGAGGTCCACAGCATCATATCTAACCTAGAGGAGAGACGAAAGAATTATCAGCCAAGACAAAAGTACTTGGTGCACTGGAAGGGACTTCTAGAAAGTGAAGCGAGCTGGGAACCAGCAGATGACTTATGGTAGTTTGGGGACCAGATCAGGCAGTACCATGCGGAAGACGCAACAAGGGCATTGCGCAATCAAGTGGGGGAGAATGTCATGCCCTGGGTGGGCACACCAAGCACATCAGGCGCACCAACAGGCGAGCCAAAAGTTAAGGCCTGCAGACCTGGCATGCTGGTGGGTATCTATGCACAAAGCCTACCAAACGAGTTCAGAATGCCCGCCCGACTTGTAGGCCAGCCCGTGAGACTAAGGCCTGGCATACAAGCTGCCCGCACCACATCCAGAAGGGCCTAAGGTGTTGGACATGCATGGGAAGCTTTTGGAAGCAGGCAGACCAGCAGGAGCATCCTGGCAGATTTGGTTGACCCTAAAAATCAGGAGTTAGCATCCTGATTGATTGTAATCCCATGATTTTAGCCTTTATTCTAGGGATATTGCCATTAAGTTGTAGCTGGAGCCTTAACTATAAATAGAGGGTTGCTCCACCCTCATTTGTACACCATCAAACACTTCTGTTTCAGGGAATACAAGAGCATTTCTAGAATTCTGTCTTGTTCATCCTGTTTCTCTTTAACTTGTGTAATCAGCCCTTCCCATTGTTCTAGTGCCCGCACGCTTGTGTTTTAGGTTGACTTAGGTACAAAGGAGGAGATTCCAAGCCTAAGGCCGCACGGATTCTGGGTCTAAGGTCGGAGCCCATGACACAAGCACATCTTCATATTTTTGCCCTGCCAATGCCATTTTTATGGCCTGTAAATTCATACAATGGTCCCCTAAGCCTTCAAGTGAAGTTTCGTGGCAAGACGACCCGTTTTCTATTTTTCATGATTTTCGAAACTTTTTGCGGTTTGGGATTTTTTTAAATTTTTTTAGAAAGAGTTTTGTTCCCAAATTTGGTAGAGGTGATCCTTGTATTTGCGTTGGCATAATATGCAAGCTGGGGATCAGCTCGATGCCCCTCTGCGTGCTATCGATCCCGCTGCCGGTCCTACTAGCACAACCCTCAGTTCGGCTGGGGCTTAGGCATGGAATGAACTCCGTATGCCTAAGCCAACCCATGAAACGAGTGTGTGGGCGCTCAGCCGGCCAGAGAGGCAGAATGCGCAAGCTGGGGATGGCCCTGGTCCCCCCTGCGTGCTATCGATCCTGCTGTTGGTCTTACTGCCAAAACCCTCGGTCCAATTTGATCTTAGATTGAGAATGAACTCTATATGCTTAGACATGGAATGAACTCCGTATGCCTAAGCCAACCCACAAAACGAGTGTGCGGGTGCTCAGCCGACTGGAGAGGCAGAATGCGCAAGCCGGGGATGGCCTCGGTCCCCCCTACATGTTGTCGATCCTGCTGCTGGTCCTGCTACCGCAATCCTCGGTCCGATCCAATCTTAGATTGGGAATGAACTCCATATGCTTAGACATGGAATGAACTCCGTATGCCTGAGCCAACCCACGAAACGAGCGTGCGAACGCTCAACTGGCCGGAGAGGCAGAATACGCAAGCTATGGATTGGCCCAGTCCCCCCTGCGTGCTGTCGAACCTGCTCCTGTAACCCTCGGTCTGATCTGATCTTGGACTGGGAATTAACTCCGTATGCCAAAACCAACCCACGAAACGAGCGTGCGGGCGCTGAGCCAGCTGGAGAGGCATAACGCGCAAGTCGGGGATCGGCCCGATCCCCCTCTACGTGCTGCCAGTCCCGCTGCCACAACCCTCCGTCCGGCTGGGGCTTAGGCTTGGAATGAACTCCCTACGCCTATGCCAACCCATGAAACGGATGTGCGGGTGCTCAGTCGGTCGGAGAGGCAGAATGCGCAAGCTGGGGATCGGCCCGGTCCCCCTTACGTGCTACTGATCCTGCTGTCGTAACCCTCAATCTGGTCCGATCTTAGACTGGGAATAAACTTCGTATGCTTAGATTGGGGATGAACTCCGTATGCCTATGTGAACCCATAAAATGACCGTGCGGGCGCTCAATCGACTAGAGAGGCAGGATGCGCAAGCCAGGGATTGAATGGGTGGTAGGTGGGTTCAAGCACATCTTCATATTTTTGCCATTCCAATGCCATTTTTATGGCTTGTAAATTCATACAATGGTCCCCAAACCCTTCATGTGAAGTTTCGTGGCAAGACGACCCGTTTTCTATTTTTCACAATTTTTGAAACTTTTTGCGGTTCGGGATTTTTTAAAAATTTTTTAAAAAGTGTTTTGTCCCCAAATTTGGTAGAGGTGATCCTTGTATTTTTTTGGCATGCACAAAAAAATTCAACGAAAAACTCAAAGTGCAGAAGATTTTGTGACCATTTGAAAAAAGTGTCCCCATTTCAGACACTTTAATGGCTACTGGCAGCAAACCTATAAAATCTCAAATGCTCTTTAAGGGGGGTGTGAGTTCTCAAGGTTTGATGAGGGATAGGGGGCCAATATAAGGGCCTAGTACCAGCACCCATCGCACATCATGTGCGCACACCCCCCGGCCCTCTAATCACCGAAACCTCCAATGCCGCCGGTTAGGCTCTCCTGTGATGCTTCGACGATGGTGCCCTGGGCGAAAAAATGCGGCACCAGCACATGCTCGAGCCCAGCATGTGCACCATGGCTCAAAATCTTAGACTGAGAATGCACTCCATACCCTTAGATGTGGAATGAACTCCGTATACCTAAGCTAACCCACGAAACGAGCGTGCGGGCGCTTAGCCGGTCGAAGAGGCAGAATGCACAAGTCGGGGTCAGCACGGTCCACCCTGCATGCTGTCAATCCTGCTGCTGGTCCTGCTATCACAACCCTTAGTCTGATCCGATCTTAGACTGGGAATGAACTCCGTATGCTTAGACTGGGGATGAACTCCGTATGCCTAAGTCAACCCACGAAACGAGCGTGTGGGTGCTCAGCTGACCGGAGAGGATGTCCGAAGAGGCATAATGCGCAAGCCGGGGATCAGCTCTGTCCCCCTTTGTGTGCTGCCAATCCCGCTACCGGTCCTGCTGCCACAACCCTCGGTCCGATCCGATCTTAGACTGGGAATGAACTCCGTATGCCTAAGTCAACCCACGAAATGAAAGTGTGGGCACTGAACCGGTCGGAGAGGCATAATCGCAAGCCGAGGATCGACTTGGTCCCCCTCTGCGTGCTGCCAGTCTCGCTGCCATAACCCTTGGTCCAGCTACGGCTTAGACATGGAATGACCTCCCTATGCCTAAGCCAACCCACGAAACGGTCGTGCGGGCGTTCAGTCAATCGGAGAGGCAGAATGAGCAAGCCGGGGATCAGCTTAGTCCCCCCTGCGTGCTGCCGATCCTGCTGTCACAACCCTCGATCCAGTCCGATCTTAGACTGGGAATGAACTCTGCATGCTTAGACTAGGGATGAACTCCGTATGCCTAAGTCAACCCACGAAATGAGCATACGGGCTCTTAGCCGACCGGAGAGACCAGTCGGAGAGGCATATTACGAAAGTCGGGGATCAGCTCGATCCCCCTCTATGTGCTGTCGATCCCGTTACCGGTCCTGCTGCCACAACCCTCGGTTCGACTGGGGCTTAGACATGGAATGAACTTCGTATGCCTAAGCCAACCCACAAAATGAGCGTATGGGCGCTCAACCGACCGCAGAGGCAGAATACGCAAGCTGGGGATCGACCTGATCCCCCTACGTGCTGTCGATCCTACTGCTAGTCCTGTTGCTGCAACTATCGATCCGGTCTGGTCTTAGACTAGGAATGAACTCTGTATGCTTGGACATGGAATGAACTCCGTATGCCTAAGCCAACCCATGAAATGAGTGTGCGGGCGCTCAACCGACCGGAGAGGTAGAATGTCCAAGCTGGGGATCAGCCCAGTCCCCCCTACGTGCTTCGATCCTGCTACCGCAATGCTCGGTCCAATCCAATCTTAGATTGGGAATGAACTCTGTATGCCTAAGTCAACCCATGAAATGAGAGTGCGGGTGCTGAGCCGGTCGGAGAGGCATAATGCGCAAGCCAGGGATCGACCTAGTCCCTCTCTACATGCTGTCAGTCCCGCTACCACAACCCTTGGTCTGGCTGGGGCTTAGACATGGAATGAACTCCTTATACCTAAGCCAACCCACGAAACGGGCGTGCGGGTGCTCAGCCGACCGGAGAGGTAGAATGCGCAAGCCGGGGATCGGCCCGGTCCACCCTGCATGCTATCGATCCTGTTGCTGGTCCTGCTATCGCAACCCTCAGTTCGGTCCGATCTTAGACTGGGAATGAACTCTGGATGCTTAGACTGGAGATGAACTCCGTATGCCTAAGTCAACCCATGAAATGAGCGTATGGGTGCTTAGCCGACCGGAGAGGACGTTCGAAGTGGCATAATGTGCAAGCCGGGGATCAGCTCGGTCCCCCTCTACGTGCTATCGATCCCACTGCTGGTCCTGCTGCCACAACCCTCGGTCCGGTTGGGGCTTAGACATGGAATGAACTCCTTATGCCTAAGCCAATTCACGAAACGGGCGTGCGGGCACTCAGCTGACCGGAGAGGCAGAATGCGCAAGCTAGGGATTGGCTCAGTCCACCCTGCGTGCTGTCGATCCTACTGCTGGTCCTACTACCCCAACCCTCGATCCAGTCCGATCTTAGACTGAGAATGAACTCCGTATGCTTAGACTGGGGATGAACTCCATATGCCTAAGTCAACCCACGAAACGAGCGTATGGGCACTCAGTCGTCCGGAGAGGCCGTCCAGAGAGGCATAATGCGTAAGTCGAGGATCAGCCCGGTCCCCCTCTACGTGCTGCCGATCCCGCTGCCGGTCTTGCTGCCACAACCCTTAGTCTGACTGGGGCTTAGACATGGAATGAACTTCGTATGCCTAAGCCAACCCATGAAACAAGCGTGCGGCTGCTCAGTCGACCGGAGAGGCAGAATTCGCAAGCCGAGGATCGGCTCGATCCCCCCTTGCGTGCTATCGATCCTGCTGCTGGTCTTACTACCACAACCTTCGGTCCGGTACGATCTTAGACTGGGAATGAACTCCATATGCTTAGACATGGAATGAACTCCGTATGCCTAAACCAACCCACAAAACGAGTGTGCGGGCACCCAGCCAATCGGAGAGGCAGAATGCGCAAGTCGGGGATCGGTCCGGTCCCTTTCTGCGTGTTGTCGATCCTGCTACTGTAACCCTCGGTCCGGTCCGATCTTAGACTGGGAATGAACTCCATATGCCTAAGTTAACCCACGAAAAGAGCGTGCGGGTGCTGAGTCGGCCGAAGAGGCATAATGCGCAAGCCAGGGATCAGTTCGATCCCCTTCTGTGTACTGTCAGTCCCGCTGTCGCAACCCTTCGTTCGCTCTGATCTTAGACTAGGAATGAACTCTGTATGCCTAATTCAACCCACGAAATGAGCGTGCCGGAGAGGCCAACTGGAGAGGCATAATGCGCAAGATGGTGATCAGCCCGGTCCCCCTCTTCGTGCTACCGATCCCACTGTCGATCTTGCTACCACAACCCTCGGTCTGGCTAGGGCTTAGACATGGAATGAACTCTGTATGCCTAATCCAACCCATGAAACGAGCGTGCGGGTGCTCAGTCAGCTGGAGAGACAGAATGTGTAAGCCGGGGATCGACCCGATCCCCCATGCGTGTTGTCGATCCTACCACTGGTCCTGCTGCCACAACCCTTGATTCGGTCTGATCTTAGACTGGGAATGAACTCGGTATGCGTAAGCCAACCCACGAAATGAGTGTGCAGGCGCTCAGCTAGTCGAGGAGGTAGAATGCGCAAGTTGGGGATCGATCTGGTCCCCCCTGCGTGCTATCGATACTGCTGCTGCAACCCTCGGTCCGATTCGATCTTAGACTAGGAATTAACTTTGTATGCATAAATCAACCCATGTGCGGGCACTAAGCCTGCCGAAGAGGCATAATGCACTAGTCGGGGATCGGTCCGGTCCCCCTTTGTGTGCTACTGATCTCGCTGCCACAAACCTCGATCAGACTGGGGGTTAGACATGGAATGAACTCCCTATGCCTAAGCCAACCCACAAAACGGGCGTGCAGGCGCTCAGCCGACCGGAGAGGCAAAATGCGCAAGCCGGGGATCGACCCGATCCCTCCTGCGTGTTGCCGATCCTGTTATCGTAACCCTCAGTCCGATCCGATCTTAGACTGGGAATGAACTCCGTATGCTTAGACTGGGGATGAACTCTGTATGCCTAAGTCAACCCACAAAACGAGTGTGCGAGCGCTCAGCTGACCAGAAAGGTAGGATGCGCAAGTTAGGGATTGATCAGGTGGTAGGTGGGTTCAAGCACATCTTCATATTTCTGCTGTGCCAATACCTTTTTTATGGCTTGTAAATTCATACAATGGTCCTCTAAGCCTTCATTTGAAATTTCGTGGCAAGATGACCCATTTTCTATTTTTCACGATTTTCGAAACCTTTTACGATTCGGGACTTTTAAAAATTTTTTTAGAAAGAGTTTTGTCCCCAAATTTGGTCGAGGTGATCCTTGTATTTTTGTTGGCGTGGATAAAAACATTCAGCTAAAAACTTGAAGTGGAGAAGATTTTGTGACCGTTTGAAAAAAGTGTCCCCATTTTAGACACTTTAATGGCTACTGACAGTAAACCTATAAAATCTCAAATGCTCTTTAAGGGGGTGTGAGTTCTCGAGGTTTGGTGAGGGATAGGGAGCCAATATAAGGGCCAAGTACCAGCACCATCGCACATCATGTGTGCACACCCACCCAATCGCCGGAACCCCCAATGCCACCAGTTAGGCTCTCCGACGATGCTCCGGTGATGCTCCGGCGATGGTGCCCCGAGCAAAAAAAATGTGACACCAGCACATGCCCGAGCCCAGCATGTGCACCGTGGCTCAAAATCTTAGACTGGGAAAGAACTCCGTATGCCTAAGCCAACCCACGAAACAAGCGTGCGGGCGCTCAGTCGGCCGGAGAGGCAGAACGCGCAAGCTGGGGATTGGCCCGGTCAACCCTGCATGCTGTCGAACCTACGCCGCACCCCTCAATCCAGTCTGATCTTAGACTGGGAATGAACTCCGTATGCATAAGTTAACCCATGAAACGAGCGTGCGAGCACAAAGTCGGTCGAAGAGGCATAATGCGCAAGCCGGGGATCGACCCAATCCCCCTCTGCGTGCTGTCGGTCCCGTTGCCACAACCCTCGGTCCGGTTGGGGTTTAGACATGGAATGAACTCCCTATGCCTAAGCCAACCCATGAAACGGGTGTGCAGGCGCTCAACCAATCGGAGAGACAGAATGCTCAAGTCGGGGATCGACCCGGTCCCCCCTGTGTGTTGCAGGTCCAGCTGCCACAACCCTGGGTCCGACGGGGGCTTCGACATGGAATGAACTCCCTATGCCTCAGCCAACCCACGAAAAGGGCGTACGGGTGCTCAGCTGATCAGAGAGGTAGAATGCGCAAGTCGGGGATCGGCCCGGTCCCCCCTTACATGCTGTCGATCTTGTTATCGCAACCCTCGATCTGATCCGATCTTAGACTGGGAATGGATTTCGTATGCTTAGATGGGGATGAACTTCGTATGCCTAAGTCAACCCATGAAACGAGCGTGCGGGCGCTGAGCCGGTCGGAGAGGCATAATGCGTAAGTCAAGGATCGAACTGGTCCCCTTCTACGTGCTGTTGGTCCCGCTACCACAACCCTCGGTCCGACTTGAGCTTAGACATGGAATGAACTCCCTATGCCTAAGCCAACCCACGAAATGGGCGTACGGGCGCTCAACCGACAGAAGAGGCAGAATGCACAAGCCAGGGATCGACCCAGTCCCCCTTGCGTGTTGCCGCTTCTACTGCCCTCGGTCCGATCCGATCTTAGATTGGGAATGAACTCCGTATGCTTAGATTGGGGATGAACTTCGTATGCCTAAGTCAACCCATGAAACGAGCGTGCGGGCGCTGAGCCGATCGAAGAGGCATAATGCGTAAGTCGAGGATCAACCTGGTCCCTCTCTGTGTGCTATCGGTCCCGCTGCCACAACCCTCGATCCGGTTGGGGCTTAGACATGGAATGAACTCCCTATGCCTAATGCCTAAGCCAACCCACGAAACAGGCGTGCGGGCACTCAGTCGACTGGAGAGGCAGAATGCGCAAGCTGGGGATCAGCTCGACCCCCCTACGTGTTACCGATCCTGCTGTAGCAACCCTCAGTCCGGTTTGATCTTAGACTAGGAATGAACTCCGTACGCTTAGACTGGGGATGAACTCTGTATGCCTAAGTCAACCCATGAAACAAGCATGCAGGCACTCAGCCAGTCGGAGAGGTCGGCCGGAGAGGTATAATGCGCAAGCCGAGGACCAGCCAGGTCCCCTTCTGCGTGCTATCAATCCCCCTGCTAGTCATGCTCCCACAACCCTCGGTCTTGTTGGGGCTTAGACATGGAATGAACTCCATATGCCAAAGCCAACCCACGAAACAAGCGTACGGGCCCTCAACCAACTAGAGAGGCAAAATGCACAAGCCAGGGATCGGCATGGTCCTCTTTGCATGCTGTCGATCCTGTTGCTGGACCTGCTGCCACAACCCTCAGTTCGGTCTTATCTTAGACTGGGAATGAACTCCGTATGCCTAAGCCAACCCACAAAATGAGCGTGCGGGCGCTCAGCTGGCCGGAGAGGCAGAATGCGCAAACCAGGGATCAAATTGGTCCCCCCTACGTGCTATCGATCCGACTACCGTAACCCTCAGTCCTATCTTATCTTAGACTGGGAATGAACTCCATATGCCTAAGTCAACCCACAAAATGAGCATGCAAGCGCTCAGCCGACCAAAGAGGCAGGATGGGTAAGCCGGGGATAGAACAAATGGTAAGTGGGTTCAAGCACATCTTCATATTTCTACCATGCCAATGCCATTTTTATGGCTTGTAAATTCATACAATGGTCCCCCAAGCCTTCATGTGAAGTTTCGTGGCAAGACGACTCATTTTTTATTTTTCATGATTTTTGAAACTTTTTACGGTTTGGGATTTTTTAAAATTTTTTTTAGAAAGGGTTTTGTCCCCAAATTTGGTAGAGGTGATCCTTGTATTTTTTTCTTGCTTGCACAAAAAAATTCAGCTAAAAAATCGAAGTGGTGAAGATTTTGTGATCATTTGAAAAAAGTGTCACCATTTCAGGCACTTTAATGGCTACTGGCAGCAAACCTATAAAATCTCAAATGCTCTTTAAGGGGGTGTGAGTTCTCGAGGTTTGATGAGGGATAGGGGGCCAACATAAGGGCCAAGTACCAGCACCCATCGCACATCATGTGCACACACCCCCCCGCCCCCCCAATCGTCGGAACCCCTAATGCTGCCGGTTAGGCTCTCGACGATGCTTTGGCAATGCTCCAGCAATGGTGCCCTGAGCAAAAAAAATGCGGCACCAGCACATGCCCGAGCCCAGCATGTGCACCATGGCTCAAAATCTTAGACTGGGAATGAACTCCGTATGCTTAGATATGGAATGAACTCCGTATGCCTAAGCCAACCCACGAAACGAGCGTGTGGGCGCTCAGCTGACCAGAGAGGCAAGATGTGCAAGCCAGGGATCAAACAGGTGGTAGGTCAGTTCAAGCACATCTTCATATTTCTGGCGTGCCAATGCCATTTTTATGGATTTGTAAATTCATACAATGGTCCCCTAAACCTTCATGTGAAGTTTCATGGCAAGACAACCCGTTTTCTATTTTTCATGATTTTCAAAACTTTTTACGGTTCGGGATTTTTTAAACTTTTTTTAGAAAGGGTTTTGCCCCAAATTTTGGTAGAGGTAATCCTTGTATTTTTTTTGGCATGTACAAAAAATTCAGCTAGAAACGCGAAGTGGAGAAGATTTTGTGACCGTTTGAAAAAAGTGTCCCCATTTCAGAAACTTTAATGGCTACTGGCAGCAAAGCTACAAAATCTCAAATGCCCTTTAAGGGGGTGTGAGTTCATGAGGTTTGATGAGGGATAAGGGGTCAAAATAAGGGTCAAGTACCAGCACCCATCACACATCAAGTTCGCACACCCCCCAACCCCCCCAATCGTCGGAACCCCAGTGTCACCGGTTAGGCTCTCCCGCGATGGTGCCCCAGACGAAAAAAATGTGGCACCAGCATATGCCCAAGCCCAGCATGTGCACCGTGGCTCAAAATCTTGGACTGGGAATGAACTTTGTATACTTAGACATGGAATGATCTCCGTATGCCTAAGCCAACCCACGAAACAAGCGTGCGGGTGCTTAGCCAGTCGGAAAGGCAGAATGTGCTAGCAGGGGATCGGTCTGGTCCCCCTACATGCTGTCGATCCTGCTGCTGCAACCCTCGGTTCGATCCAATCTTAGACTAGGAATGAACTCCGTATGCATAAGTCAACTCATAAAATGAGCGTGCGGGCGCTGAGCTGACCGAAGAGGCATAATGTGCAAGCCGAGGATCGGCCCGATCCCCGTCTACGTGCTACCAATCCCACTGTGACAACCCTCGATTCGGCTGGGGCTTAGACGTGGAATGAACTCCCTATGCCTAAGCCAACCCACGAAATGGGCGAACGGGCGCTCAGCCAGTCGAAGAGGCAGAATGCGCAAGTCGAGGATCGGCCCGGTCCCCCCTGCATGCTACCGATCCTACTACCACAACCCTCAGTCTGATCTAATCTTAGACTGGGAATGAAGTCCGTATGCCTAAGTCAACCTACAAAACGAGCATGCGGGCGCTCAGCCGACCAAAGAGGCAGGATGCGCAAGCCAGGGATCGAATAGGTGGTAGGTGGGTTCAAGCGCATCTTCATATTTTTGCCATGCCAATGCCATTTTTATGGCTTGTAAATTCATACAATGGTCCCCCAAGCCTTCATGTGAAGTTTCGTGGCAAGACGACCCATTTTTTATTTTTTGCAATTTCTGAAACTTTTTACGGTTTGGGATTTTTAAAAATTTTTTTAGAAAGGGTTTTGTCCCCAAATTTGGTAGAAGTGATCCTTGTATTTTTTCTGGCTTGCACAAAAAAATTCAGCTAAAAAATCAAAGTGGGGAAGATTTTGTGATCGTTTGAAAAAAGTGTCACCATTTCAGACACTTTAATGGCTACTAGCAACAAACCTATAAAATCTCAAATGCTCTTTAAGGGGGTGTGAGTTCTCGAGGTTTGATGAGGGATAGGGGGCCAATATAAGGGCCAAGTACCAGCACCCATCGCACATCATGTGCGCACACCCACCGGCCCGCCAATCGTCGGAAGCCCCAATGCCGCCGTTTAGGCTCTCCGGGGATGCTCCGACAATGGTGCCCCGAGCGAAAAAAATGTGGCACCAGCACATGCCCGAGCCCAACATGTGCACCGTGGCTCAAAATCTTAGACTGGGAATGAACTCCGTATGCTTAGACATGGAATGAACTCCATACGCTTAAGCTAACCCATGAAACAAGCGTGCGGGTGTTGAGCCGACCGAAGAGGCATAATGCGCAAGCCGAGGATTAGCCCGATCCCCCTCTACGTGCTGTCGATCCCACTGCCGGTCTTGCTACCACAACCCTCGGTCCAGCTGGGGCTTAGACATGGAATGAACTACGTATGCCTAAGCCAACCCACGGAATGAGCGTACAGGCGCTCAGCCGGCCGGAGAGGCAGAATGCGCAAGCTGGGGATCGGCCCGGTCCCCCTTGGTTTTGTCGATCCTGCTATTGGTCCTATTGCCGCAACCCTCAGTCTGATCCAATCTTAGACTGGGAATGAACTTTGTATGCTTAGACATGGAATAAACTCCGTATGCCTAAGCCAACCCACGAAACAAGCGTGCGGGCACTCAGCCGGCCGGAGAGGCAGAATGCGCAAGCCAGGGATCATCCCGGTCCCCCTCTACGTGTTGCCGTCCCACTGCCACAACCCTTCGTTCGACTGGGGCTTCGACATGGAATGAACTCCCCATGCCTAAGCCAACCTACAAAACGGGGTGCAGGCGCTCAGCCGATCGAAGAGGCAGAATGCGCAAGCCAGGGATCGGCCCGATCCCCCATTGCGTGCTGTCGATTCTACTGCCGCAACCCTCGATCCGATCTGATCTTAGACTGGGAATGAACTCCCTATGCCTAAGTCAACTCACGAAATGAGCGTGCGGGCACTGAGCCGACTGAAGAGGCATAATGCGTAAGCCGAGGATTGGCTCGGCCCCCCTCGACGTGCTGTCGGTCCCGCTACCACAACCCTTGGTCCGGCTGGGGCTTAGACATGGAATGAACTCCCTATGCCTAAGCCAACCCATGAAACGGGCGTGCAGGTGCTCAGTCGACGAAGAGGTAGAATACGCAAGACAGGAATCAGCCCGGTCCACCCTGCGTGGTACCGATCCTACTGCCGTAAACCTTGGTTTAGTTTGATCTTAGACTGGGAATGAACTCCGTATGCTTAGACTGGGGATGAACTCCATATGCTTAGACTGGGGATGAACTCCGTATGCCTAAGTCAACCTATGAAACAAGCGTGCGGGTGCTCAACCGGCCGGAGAGGCATAATGCGAAAGTCGGGGATCAACCCGACCCCCTTCTGTGTGGTACCGATCCCGCTGTCGATCCTGCTGCCACAACCATCGGTCTGGTTGGGGCTTAGACATGGAATGAACTCTGTATGCCTAAGCCAACCCATGAAACGAGCGTGCGGGCGCTCAGCCGGTCGAAGAGGCAAAATGCGCAAGCCGGGGATCGAACCGGTCCCTCCTGCATGCTGTCGATCCTACTGTCGCAACCCTCAGTCTGGTCTGATCTTAGACTGGGAATGAACTCCGTATGCGTAAGTCAACCCATGAAACGAGTGTGCGGGTGCTGAGCCGACCAAAGAGGCATAATGCGCAAGCTGGGGTTTGGCTCGGTCCCCCTCTGCGTGCTACCGGTCCCGCTGCCACAACCCTCAGTCTGGCTGGGGCTTAGACAAGGAAAAAACTCCCTATGCCTAAGCCAACCCATGAAACGGGTGAGCGGCTGCTCAACTGATCGAAGAGGCAAAATGCGCAAGCTGGGGATCGGCCCGATCCCCCCTGCGTGCTACCAATCCTGTTATCGAAACCCTCATACGGTCTAATCTTAGACTGGGAATGAACTTCGTATGCCTAAGTCAACTCATAAAACGAGCGTACGAGCGCTAAACCGGTCAGAGAGGCATAATGCGCAAGTAGGGGATCGACCTGGTCCCCCTCTGTGTGCTGCTAGTTCCGCTGCCACAACCCTTAGTCCAGGTGGTGCTTAGACATGGAATGAACTCCCTATGCCTAAGCCAACCCACGAAACGGGCGTGCAGACGCTCAGCCGGGCGAAGAGGCAGAATGTGCAAGCCGGGTATCGGCTCGATCCCCCCCGCGCGCTGTCGATCCTACTGCCGCAACCCTTGGTCCGATCTGATTTTAGACTGGGAATGAGCTCCGTATGCTTAGACTGGAATCAACCAACGAAATGAGAGTACGGGCGCTCAACCAACCAGAGAGGCAAGATGCGCAAGCCAGGGATCGAACGGGTGGCAGGGGGTTCAAGCACATCTTCATATTTCTGCCATGCCAATGCCATTTTTATGGCTTGTAAATTCATACAATGGTCCCCTAAGCCGTCATGTGAAGTTTTGTGGCAAGACGACCTGTTGTCTATTTTTCATGATTTTTGAAATTTTTTGCGGTTCGAGATTTTTTAAAATTTTTTTAGAAGTGGAGAAGATTTTGTGATCGTTTGAAAAAAGTGTCCCCATTTCAGACACTTTAATGGCTACTGGCAGCAAACCTATAAAATCTCAAATGCTCTTTAAGGGGGTGTGAGTTCTCGAGGTTTGATGAAGGATAGGGGGCCAATATAAGGGCCAAGTGCCAGCACCCATCACACATCATGTGTGCACACCACCCCGGCCCCCCAATCGTTGGAAACCCCAATACCGCCGGTTAGGCTCTCTGACGATGCTTGATGATGGTGCCCCGTGTGAAAAAAATGCGACACCAGCACATGTCCGAGCCCAGCATGTGCACCGTGGCTCAAAATCTTAGACTGGGAATGAACTCTGCATGCTTAGACATGGAATGAACTCCGTATGCCTAAGGCAACACATGAAACGAGCATGCGGGTGCTCAGCATGCTGAGAGGCAGAATGCGCAAACTGGGGATTAGCCTGGTCCCCCCTACGTGCTGTCGATCCTATTGCTGCAACCCTCGGTCTGATCCGATCTTAGACAGGGAATGAACTTCGTATGCATAAGTCGACCCACGAAATGAGCGTACGATCGTTGAGTTGGTCGAAGAGGCATAATTCACAAGTCGAGGATCGGCTCGGCCCCCCTATGTGTGCTGTCGATCCTGCTACCATAACCCTCGATCTGGCTAGGGCTTAGACATGGAATGAACTCCCTATGCCTAAGCCAAATCATGAAAAGGGTGTACGGGCACTCAGCCAGCTAGAGAGGCAGAATGCGTAAGCCAGGAATCAATCCGGTCCCCCCTGCGTGTAGTTGATCCTGCTGCCACAACCCTCGGTCCGGTCCTATCTTAGACTAGGAATGAACTTCGTATGCCTAAATCAACCCATGAAATGAGCGTACAGGCACTCAGCCAGTCAGAGATGCATAATGTGCAAGCCGAGGATTGGCCGATCCCCCTCTGCGTGCTACCAATCTGGCTGTTGGTCCTGCTGCCACAACCCTCGATCCGGCTGGGGCTTAGACATGGAATGAACTCTGTATGCCTAAGCCAACTCATGAAACGAGCGTGCGGGCGCTCAACCAGTCAGAGAGGCAGAATGCACAAGCCGAGGATCGGCCCAGTCCGAACCTGCGTGCTACCGATCCTGCCGCTGGTCCTACTACCGCAACCCTCGGTCCGGTCCGATCTTAGACTGGGAATGAACTCCGTAAGCCTAAGCCAACCCATAAAATGAGCGTACGGGTGCTCAACCGATCGGAGAGGCAAAATGCACAAGCCAGGGATTGGCTTGATCCCCCCTATGTGCTGTCGATCTTGCTGCTGGTCCTATTGCCGTAACCCTCGGTCTGGTCTGAGCTTAGACTAGGAATGAACTCCGTATGCTTAGACATGGAATGAACTCCGTATGCATAAGTCAACCCACGAAACGAGCGTGCGGGTGTTGAGCTGACCAAAGAGGCATAATGCGCAAGCTGGGGTTCAGCCCGGTCCCCCTCTACGTGCTGCCAGTCCCGCTGCCACAACCCTCGGTCTGGCTAGGGCTTAGACATGGAATCAACTCCCTATGCCTAAGCCAACCCACGAAATAGGTGAGTGGCCACTCAGCCGGTCAGAGAGCAGAATGCACAAGCCGGGGATCGGCTCGATCCCCCCTGCGTGCTACCGATCCTACTATCGAAACCCTCGTACAGTCTGATCTTAGACTGGGAATGAACTCCGTATGCCTAAGTCAACCCACGAAACGAGCGTGTGGGTGCTGACCCAACCGAAGAGGCATAATGCGCAAGCCAGGGATCAGCCCGATTCCCCTCTGCGTGCTGTCGGTCCCGTTGCCATAACCCTCGATCCGGCTGGGGCTTTGATATGGAATGAACTCCCTATACCTAAGCTAACCCATGAAACGGGAGTGCGGGCGCTAAGCCGGCTGGAGAGGTAGAATGCACAAGCCGAGGATCAGCTCGATCCCCCTTACGTGCTGTCGATCCTGCTATCGTAACCCTTGATCCGGTTCGATCTTAGACTGGGAATGAACCCGTATGCATAAGTCAACCCACGAAACGAGCGTGCAGGCGCTGAGCCAGCCGAAGAGGTATAATGCACAAGCCGAGGATCGGCCCGGTCCCCTCTACATGTTGTCGATCCTACTGCTGGTCTTACTGCCATAACCCTCAGTCCGGTCTGAGCTTAGACTAGGAGTGAACTCTGTATGTTTAGACATAGAATGAACTCCGTATGCCTAAGCCAACCCATGAAACAAGCGCGCGAGTGCTTAGCTGGCCGGAGAGGTAGAATGCGTAAGCCGAAGACCGACCCGAAGTCGCCCTGCGTGCAGTCAATCCTGTTGCCACAACCCTCAGTCTGATCTGATCTTAGACTGGGAATGAACTTCGTATGCCTAAGTCAACCCGCGAAACGAGCGTGCGGGCGCTGAGCAGGCCGGAGAGGCATAATGTGTAAGCCGGGGATAAGTTCGATCCCTTTCTGCGTGCTGCCAGTCCCGCTGCCACAACCCTCGATCTGGCTGGGACTTAGACATGGAATGAACTCCCTATGCCTAAGCCAACCCACGAAACGGACGAGCAGCCGCCCAGCCGATCGAAGAGGGAGAATGCACAAGTCGGGGATCAGCCCGATCCCCCCTGCATGCTACCGATCCTACTATCGAAACCCTCATATAGTCTGATCTTAGACTGGGAATGAACTCCGTATGCCTAAGTCAACCCATGAAATGAGTGCGCTGGCGCTGAGTCGGCCGGAGAGGCATAATGCACAAGTTGGGGATTGGCTCGGTCTCCCTTGACGTGCTGCCGGTCCTGCTGCCACAACCCTCGGTCCGGTTGGGGCATAGACATGGAATGAACTCCCTAAGCCTAAGCCAACCCATGAAATGGGCATGCAGGCACTCAACCGTTCGGACAAGCAGAATGCGCAAGTTGGGGATCGGCCCGGTCCCCCCTACGTGCTGCCGATCTTACTACTGCAACCTTCGATATGGTTCGATCTTAGACTGGGAATGAACTCTATATGCTTAGACTGGGGATGAAATCCGTATGCCTAAGTAAACCCACGAAACGAGCGTGGGAGCACTCATACGACCGAAGAGGCCGGTCGGAGAGGCATAATGCATAAGCCGAGGATCAGCTCGATCCCCTTCTACGTGTTGTCGATCCTGCTGCCAGTCCTGCTACCACAGCCCTCGATCCAGCTGGGGTTAGATATGGAATGAACTCTGTATGCTTAATCCAACCCATGAAATGAGGCAGAATGCGTAAGCCAGGGATCCGGTCCCCCCTGCGTACTGTTGATCCTGCTGACGTAACCCTCGATCCGATCCGATCTTAGCTGGCCGAAGAGGCATAATGTGCAAGCCGGGGATCAGCCCGGTCCCCTTCTGTGTGCTACTTGTCGTGCTGCCACAACCCTCGGTCTGGCTGGGGCTTAGACATGGAATGAACTCGCTATGCCTAAGCCAACCCACGAAATGGGTGTACGGGTGCTTAGTCGGTCGGAGAGGCAAATTACGTAAGCCGGGGATCAACTTGATCCCCCCTGCATGTTGTTGATCCTGCTGCTGGTCCTACTATCGTAATCTTCAGTCCGGTCCGATTCGATCTTAGACTGGGAATGAACTCCATATGCTTAGACATGGAATGAACTCCGTATGCCTAAGCCAACCAACGAAATGAGCGTGTGGGCGCTTAGTCGACCGGAGAGGCAGAATGCACAAGCCGGGGATCGACCCGGTCCCCCCTACGTACTGTCGATCCAGCTATCGCAGCACTCGATTTGGTCTGATCTTAGACTAGGAATGAACTCTGTATGCCTAAGTCAACCCACAAAATGAACGTGCAGGCGCTGAGCTGGCCGGAGAGGCATAATGCGCAAGCTGGGGATTGGCCCGATCCCCCTCTGTGGATGTCGATCTCGTTGCCACAACCCTCAGTCCAGTTGGGGCTTAGACATGGAATGAAATCCCTATGCCTAAGCCAACTAATGAAACGGGCGTGCGGGTGCTCAACCGACCGGATAGGCAAAATGCGCAAGCTGGGAATCGGCCCTCGGTCCGATCCGATCTTACTGGGAATGAACTCCGTATGCTTAGACTGGGGATGAACTCCGTATGCCTATGTCAACCCACGAAACAAGCGTGTGGGCACTCAGCAGACCAGAGAGGCAGGGTGCGCAAGCCCAGGATCGAACGGGTGGTAGGTGGGTTCAAGCACATCTTCATATTTTTGCCATGCCAATGCCATTTTTATGGCTTGTAAATTCATACAACGGATTTTTTAAAACTTTTTTAGAAAGATTTTTGTCCCCAAATTTGGGAGAGGTGATCCTTGTATTTTTGTTGGCATGCATAAAAAAATTCAACTAAAAACTCAAAATGGAGAAGATTTTGTGACTGTTTGAAAAAAGTGTTCCCATTTCAGACACTTTAGTGGCTACTGGCAACAAACCTATAAAATCTGAAATGCTCTTTAAGGAGGTGTGAATTCTCGAGGTTTGATGAGGGATAGGGGGCCAATATAAGGGTCAAGTACCAGCACCCATCGTACATCATGTGCGTACACCCCCTAGCCCTACCCAATCGTCGGAACCCCCAATGCCGTCGGTTAAGCTCTCCGACGACGCTCCGACGATGGTGCCCCGAGCGAAAAAAATGCGGCACCAGCATGTGCACCGTGGCTCAAAATCTTAACTGAAATGAACTTCGTATGCTTAGACATGGAATGAACTCCGCATGCTTAAGCCAACCCATGAAACAAGCGTGCGGGCACTCAGCCGGTCGGAGAGGCAGAATGTGCAAGCCAGGGATCAACCCGGTCCCCCTTGCGTGCTGTCAATCCTGCTACCGCAACCCTTGGTCCGGTCCGATCTTAGACTAGGAATGAACTCCGTATGCATAAGTCAACCTATGAAACGAGCGTGCGGGCGCTGAGCTGACCGAAGAGGTATAATGGGCAAGCTGGGATCGGCCCAGTCCCCCTCTACGTGATATCGGTCCCGCTACTACAACCCTTGGTCCGGTAGGGGCTTAGACATGGAATGAACTCCCTATGCCTAAGCCAACCCATAAAATGGGCGTACGGGCACTCATTCTGCCTCAGAGGCAGAATGCACAAGCTGGGGATCGGCCCGATCCCCCCTGTGTGCTGTCGATCCTGCTACTGCAACCCTCGATCCAGTCCGATCTTAGACTGGGAATGAATTCTGTATGCATAAGTCAACCCACGAAACGAGCGTACGAGCGCTGAGCCGGTCGAAGAGGCATAATGCGTAAGCCGGGATCGGTTCAGGCCCCTCTGCGTGCTGTTGGTCCCGCTGCCACAACCCTCAGTTCGACTGGGGCTTAGACATGGAATGAACTCCCTATGCCTAAGCCAACCTACGAAACGGGCGTGCGGGCGCTCAACCAATCGAAGAGGTAGAATGCGTAAGCCGGGGATCGACCTGATCCCCCCTACGTGCTGTCGATCCTACTGCCACAAACCTCGGTTCGGTCTGATCTTAGACTGGGAATGAACTCCGTATGCTTAGACTGGGGATGAACTCCGTATGCCTAAGTCAACCCACGAAACGAGCGTGTAGGCGCTCAGCTGGCCGGAGAGGCATAATACGCAAGTCGAGGATCAGCCTGGTCCGCCTCTGTGTGCTACCGATCCCACTGTCGATCCCGCTGCCACAACCCTCGGTCCGACTAGGGCTTAGACATGGAATGAACTCTGTATGCCTAAGCCAACCAACAAAATGAGCGTGCGGGCGCTTTGCTAACTGGAGAAGCAAAATGTGCAAGTCGGGGACTGGCCCGATCCCCCTCTGCGTGCTGTCGGTCCTGCTGCCACAACCCTTAGTCCGGTTTGGGCTTAGACATGGAATAAACTGCTTAAGCCTAAGCCAACCCATGAAACGGGCGTGTGGTCTCTCAGTCGGCCGGAGAGGCAGAATACGCAAGCCGGGGATCAGCCCAATCCCCTTTGCATGTGTCGATTTTGCTGTCGTAGCACTCGATCCGATCTGATCTTAGATTGGCAATGAACTCTGTATTATTACTCTGGGGATGAACTCCGTATGCCTAAGTCAACACACGAAACGAGCGTGCAGGCACTCAGTCGACCAGAGGGGCAAGATGCACAAGCCGGGGATCGAACGGGTGGTAGGTGGGTTCAGGCACATCTTCATATTTCTGCCATGCCAATGGCATTTTCATGGCTTGTAAATTCATACAATGGTCCGCTAAGCCTTCATGTGAAGTTTCGAGGCAAGACGACCCATTTTCTATTTTTCATGATTTTTGAAACTTTTTACGGTTTGGGATTTTTTAAAATTTTTTTAGAAAGATTTTTGTCCCCAAGTTTGGTAGAGGTGATCCTTGTATTTTTGTTAGCATGCACAAAAAAATTCAGCCAAAAACTAAAAGTGGAGAAGATTTTGTGATTATTTAAAAAAAGTGTCCCCATTTCAGATACTTTAATGGCTACTGACAGCAAACCTATAAAATCTCAAATGCTCTTTAAGGGGGTGTGAGTTCTCGAGGTTTGCTGAGGGATAGGGGGCCAATATAAGGGCCAAGTACCAGCACCCATTGCACATCATGTGCGCACACCCCCCGACCCCCCAATCACAAGAACCCCCAATGCCGCTAGTTAGGCTCTCCGACGATGCTCTGGCGATGGTGTTCGGGCGAAAAAAATGTGGCACCAGCACATGCTCGAGCTAGCATGTGCACCATGGCTCAAAATCTTAGACTGGGAATGAACTCTATATGCTTAGACATGGAATGAACTCCGTATGCCTAAGCCAACCCACGAAATGAGCGTACGGGCGCTCAACCGGTCGGAGAGGCAGAATGCGCAAATCAGGGATGGACCCGATCCCCCCTACGTGCTATTGATCCTACTGCTGCAACCCTCAGTCCGATCTGATCTTAGACTGGGAATGAACTCCGTATGTATAAGTCAACCCACGAAACGAGTGTGTGGGCACTGAGCCGACCGAAGAGGCATAATGTGCAAGTCATGGATCGACCCGATCCCCCTCTGTGTGCTACCGGTCTGGCTACCACAACCTTAGTCTAGGTGAGGCTTAGACTTGGAATGAACTCCCTATGCATAAGCCAACCCATGAAACGGACGTGCGGGCGCTCAGCCAGCCTGAGAGGCAGAATGCGTAAGCCGGGGATCAGCCCGGTCCCCCTTTCTTGCTGCCGATCCTATTGCCGCAAACCTTGGTCCGGTCTGATCTTAGGCTGAGAATGAACTCTGTTTGCTTAGACTAGAGATGAACTTCGTATGCAAAAGTCAACCCACAAAACGAGCGTGGGGGCACTGAGCTGGCTAGAGAGGCATAATACGTAAGCTGAGGATCGACCCGTCCCCCTCTGTGTGCTGTCGATCCCACTGCCACAACCCTAGGTCCGGCTGGGGCTTAGACATGTAATGAAGTCCCTATGCCTAAGCCAACCCGTGAAACGAGCGGGCGGGCTCTCAGCCGACCAAAGAGGCAGAGTGCGCAAGCCATGGATCGACTCGATCCCCCCTACGTGCTGTTGATCCTGCTGCCGCCGCCTTCGATCCGATCTGATCTTAGACTGGGAATGAACTCCGTATGCTTAGACTGGGGATGAACTCCGTATGCCTAAGTCAACCCATGAAACGAGCGTGTGGGCACTCAGTCGACCAGAGAGGCAGGATGCACAAGCCGGGGATCGAACGGGTGGTAGGTGGGTTCAAGCACATCTTCATATTTCTCCCATGCCCATGCCAATGCCCGAGCCCAGCATGTGCACCATGGCTTAAAATCTTAGACTGGGAATGAACTCCGTACGCTTAGACATGGAATAAACTCCATATGCCTAAGCCAACCAACAAAATGAGCGTGTGGGCACCCAGCTGGCCAGGGCGGCAGAATGCATAAGCCGGGGATCGACCCGATCCCTCCTGTGTGTTGTCGATCCTACTACTGCAACCCTTGGTCTGATCTAATATTAGACTGGGAATGAACTCTGTATGCATAAGTCAACCTACGAAATGAGCGTGCGGATGCTGAGCCGACCGAAGAGGCGTAATGCACAAGACGAGGATCAGCCCAGTCCCCCTTTACATGCTGTCGATCCCGCTGCCACAACCCTCGGTCCAGCTGGGGCTTAGACATGGAATGAACTCCCTATGCCTAAGCCAACCCACGAAACGGGCATGTGGGTGCTCAACCGATCAGAGAGGCGGAATGCGTAAGCCGAGGATCGACCCGATCCCCCCTGCTGCTGTCGATCCTACTGTCGTAACCCTCGGTCTGGTTCGATCTTAGACTGGAGTGAACTCCGTATGCTTAGACTGGAGTGAACTCCGTATGCTTAGACTGGGGATGAACTTCGTATGCCTAAGTCAACCCATGAAATGAGCGTGCGAGCACTGAGCCGGTCGAAGAGGAATAATGCACAAGCCGGGGATCGACCCGATCCTCTTCTGCGTGCTGTCAATCCCACTGCCACAATCCTCGGTCCGGCTAGGGCTTAGACATGAAATGAACTCCTTATGCCTAAGCCAACCCATGAAACGGGCGTACGGGCGCTCAGCTGGTCGGAGAGGCAGAATGCGTAAGCCGAAGATCGACCCGGTCCCCCCTGCGTGTTATCGATCCTACTTTTGCAACCTCGATCCAATCCAATCTTAGACTGGGAATAAGCTCCGTATGCTTAGACTGGGAATAAACTCTGTATGCTTAGACTGGGGATAACTCTGAATGCCTAAGTCAACCAATAGAACGAGCATGCACGAGGTCAGTTGGCCGAAGAGGCCGGTCGGAGAGGCATAAAGCATAAGCCGGGGATCAGGCCGGTCCCCCTCTGCATGCTACCAATCCCACTGCCGATCCTACTGCCACAACCCTCGGTTCGGCTGGGGCTTAGACATGGAATGAACTTCGTATGCCTAAGCCAACCCATGAAACGAGAGTGCTGGCACTCAGCCAGCCGGAGAGGCATAATGCACATGCTGGGGATCAGCCCAATCCCCCTCTACCTGCTGTCGATCCTGCTGTCGGTCCTGCTACCACAACCCTTGGTCCGGCTGGGGCTTAGATATGGAATGAACTCCATATGCCTAAGCCAACCCACGAAACGATCGTGCGGGTGCTCAGCAGGTCGGAAAGACTAAATGCGCAATCCAGGGATCAGCCCGGTCCCCTCTACGTGCTGTCAATACTGTTGCTGCAACCCTCGATCTAATCTGATCTTAGACTGGAAATTAACTCTGTATGCTTAGACTGGGGATGAAGTCTGTATGCCTAAGTCAACCCACGAAACGAGCGTGCGGGCGCTCAGTCGACCAGAAAGGCAAAATGCGCAAGCCGGGGATCGAACGGGTGGTAGGTGGGTTCAAGCACATCTTCATATTTCTGCCATGCCAATGCCAATTTTATGGCTTCTAAATTCATACAATGGCCCCCTAAGCCTTCATGTGAAGTTTCATGGCAAGACGACCCGTTTTTTTATTTTTCACGATGTTTGAAACTTTTTACGGTTCAGGATTTTTTAATATTTTTTTAGACAGATTTTTGTCCCCAAATTTGGTAGAGGTGATCCTTGTATTTTTGTTGGCATGTGCAAAAATATTCAGCTAAAAACTCAAAGTGGAGAAGATTTTGTGACCATTTGAAAAAAGTGTCCCCATTTCAGACACTTTAATGGCTACTGGCAGCAGACCTATAAAATCTCAAATGCTATTTAAGGGGGTGTGAGTTCTCGAGGTTTTATGAGGGATAGGGGGCCAATGTAAGGGCCAAGTACCAGCACCCAACCCATGAAATGAGCGTGCGGGCTCTCAGTCGATCGGAGAGGCAGAACGCGCAAGCCGGGGATCGACCCGGTTGCCCCCTACGTGCTGTTGATCCTGCTGCCGCAACCCTTGGTTTGATCCGGTCTTAGACTGGGAATGAACCTTGTATGCATAAGTCAACCCATGAAACGAGCGTGCAGGCACTGAGCTGACCGAAGAGGCATAATGCGCAAGCCAGGGATCGGCCGGTCCCCCTCTGCGTGCTGTCGGTCCCGCTGCCACAACCCTCGATCCAGCTGGTGCTTAGACATGGAATGAACTCCGTATGCCTAAGCCAAGCCACGAAACGAGAGTGCGGGCGCTCAATCGGCCAGAGAGGCAGAATGCGTAAGTCGGGGATCATCCTGGTCCCCCCCTGCGTGCTGTCGATCCTGCTGTCGCAACCCTCAGTCGAGTCTGATCTTAGACTGGGAATGAACTCTGTATGCATAAGTCAACGCACAAAACTAGCGTGCGGGCGCTGAGTTGGCCGGAAAGGCATAATACGCAAGTCGGGGATTGGCCTAGGCCCCCTCTGCGTCCTGTCGGTCCCGCTGCCACAACCCTCAGTCCGATTGGGGCTTAGACATGGAATGAACTTCCTATGCCTAAGCCAACCCACGAAACAAGCGTGTGGGCACTCAGCTGGCCGGAGAGGCAGAATGCGCAAGCTGAGGATCAGCCCAGTCCCCCCTACGTGCTGTCGATCCTACTGTCGCAACCCTCGACCCGATCCGATCTTAAACTAGGAATGAACTCCACATGTTGAGACTGGGGATGAACTCCGTATGCCTAACTTAACCCACGAAATGAGCGTGCGGGCGCTCAGCCAACCAGAGAGGCAGGATGCGCAAGCCGGGGATTGAACGGATGGTAGGTGGGTTCAAGCACACTTCATATTTCTGCCAAGCCAATGTGATTTTTATGGCTTGTAAATTCATACAATGGTCCCCTAAGCCTTCATGTGAAGTTTCGTGGCAAGATGACCAGTTTTTTATTTTTCATGATTTTCAAAACTTTTTATGGTTCGAGATTTTTTACAATTTTTTTAGAAAGAGTTTTGTCTCCAAATTTGGTAGAGGTGATCCTTGTATTTTTGTTGGCATGCACAAAAAAATTTAGCTAAAAACTCAAAGTGGAGAAGATTTTGTGACCTTTTGAAAAAAGTGTCCCCATTTAAGACACTTTAATGGCTACTGGTAGCAAACCTATAAAATCTCAAATGCTCTTTAAGGGGTGTGAGTTCTTGAGGTTTGATGAGGGATAGGGGGCCAATATAAGGGCCAAGTACCAGCACCCATTGCACATCATGTGCACACCCCCCGGCCCCCCAATCATCGAAACCCCCAATGCCACCGGTTAGGCTCTCCGACGATTCTCCAGCGATGGTGCCCTGGGTGAAAAAAATGCGGCACCAGCACATGCCCGAGCCCAGCATGTGCACCATGGCTCAAAATCTTAGATTGGGAATGAACTCCGTTTGCTTAGACATGGAATGAACTCCATATGCCTAAGCCAACCCACGAAACGAGCGTGCGAGCGTTCAGTCGGCCAGAGAGGCAGAATGCACAAACCGAGGATCTTAAACTGGGAATGAACTCCGTATGCATAAGTCAACCCATGAAACAAGCATGCGGGAGCTGAGCCAATCGAAGAGGCATAGTGCGTAAGCCAGGGACCGGCCCGGTCCCCCTCTTCGCTCTGACGGTCCTGCTGCTACAACCCTCGGTCTAGCTAGGGCTTAGACATGGAATGAACTCCCTATGCCTAAGCCAATGCATGAAACGGGCATGCAGGCGTTCAATCGGCCGGAGAGGCAGAATGCACAAGGCGGGGATCGACCCAGTCCCCTCTGTGTGCTGTCGATCCTGCTGCCGCAACCCTCGGTCCGGTTCGATCTTAGACTGGGAATGAACCCCGTATGCTTAGACAGGGGATGAACTCCGTGTGCCTAAGTCAACCCATGAAACGAGCGTGTGGGTGCCTAGTCGGCCGATCGGAAAGGCATAATACGTAAGCCGAGGATCAGCCTGGTCCCCCTCTACATGCTATCGATCCCGCTACCGGTCCTGCTGCCACAACCCTCGGTCCGGTTGGGGCTTAGACATGGAATGAACTCCGTATGCATAAACCAACCCACAAAATGAGTGTGCGGGCACTCAGTCAGCCGGAGAGGCAGAATACATAAATCAGGGATCGACCCGGTCCCCCTTGCATGTTACCAATCCTGCTACCGTAACCCTCGGTCCAATCCGATCTTAGACTGGGAATTAACTCCATATGCTTAGACTGGGGATGAACTCCGTATGCCTAAGTCAACCCATGAAATGAGAGTCCGGGCGCTCACCGACCAGAGAGACAGGATGCGCAAGCCAGGGATCGAACGGGTGGTGGGTGGGTTCAGGCACATCTTCATATTTCTACCATGCCAATGCCATTTTTATGGCTGGTAAATTCATACAATGGTCCCCTAAGCCTTCATGTGAAGTTTCGTGGCAAGACGACCCATTTTCTATTTTTCACGACTTTCAAAACTTTTTACGGTTCGGGATTTTTTAAAATTTTTTTAGAAAGGGTTTTGTCCCCAAATTTGGTAGAGGTGATCCTTGTATTTTTTTTCGCATGCACAAAAAAGTTTAGCTAAAACTCGAAGTGGAGAAGATTTTGTGACCGTTTGAAAAAAGACTCCCCATTTCTAACACTTTAATGGCAACTGGCATCAAACCTATAAGGGCCAATATAAGGGGGTGTGATCTTTAAGGGGGTGTGAGTTTTTGAGGTTTGATGAGGGATAGGGGGCCAATATAAGGGCCAAGTACCAGCACCCATCGCACATCATGTGCGCACATCCCCCGGCCCTCCCAATCGTCAGAACCCCCAATGTCATTGGTTAAGCTCTCCAACGATGCTCCAATGATGGTGCCCCGGGTGAAAAAAATGCAGCACCAGCACATGCCCGGGCCCAGCATGTGCACCGTGGCTCAAAATCTTAGACTGGGATTGAACTCCGTATGCTTAGACATGGAATGAACTCCATATGCCTAAGCCAACCCACGAAACGAACGTGCAGGCACTTAGTCGATCGAAGAGGCAGAATGCACAAGCCGGGGATCGACCCGATTCCCCCCTGTGTGCTGTCGATCCTACTACCATAACCCTCGGTCCGGTCCAATCTTAGACAAGGAATGAACTCCGTATGCATAAGTCAACCCATGAAATGAGCGAGCGGGCACTGAGCCGACCGAAGAGGCATAATGGCAAGCCAGGGATCGGCCCGATCCCCCTCTGCGTGCTTCCATTCCTGCTGCCACAACCCTTGGTCCGGCTGGGGCTTAGCCATGGAATGAACTCCCTATGCCTAAGCCAACCCAAGAAACGGACGTCTGGGCGCTCAGCCGGCCGGAGAGGCAAAATGCACAAGTCGGGGATCGGCTCGGTCCCCCCTGCGTGCTGTCGATCCTGCTGCCACAACCCTCGCTCCGGTCCGATCTTAAACTGGGAATGAACTCCATATGCCTAAGTCAACCCACGAAACGAGCGTGCGGGCGCTCAACCGGTTGGAGAGGCCGATCGGAGAGGCATAATGCACAAGCAGGAGATCAGCCTGGTCCCCCTCTGTATGCTATCGATCCCGTTGTCGATCCTACTACCAGAACCCTCGGTCCGGTTGGGGCTTATACATTGAATGAACTCTGTATGCCTAAGCCAACCCACGAAACGAGTGTGCGGGCGCTTAGCCGATCGAAGAGGCAGAATGTGCAACCCAGGGATCGGCCCGATCCCCCCTGCGTGGTGCTGATCCTACTGTCGCAACCTCGGTCCGATCCGATCTTAGACTGGGAATGAACTCCGTATGCTTAGACTGGGGATGAACTCTGTATGCCCAAGTCAACCAACGAAACAAATGTGCGGGCGTTCAGCCGACCAGAGAGGCAGGATGCGCAAGCCGGGGATCGAACGGATGGTAGGTGGGTTCAAGCACATCTTCATATTTCTGCCATTCCAATGCCATTTTTATGGCTTTTAAATTCATACAATGGTCCCCTAAGCCTTCATGTGAAGTTTCGTGGCAAGACGACCCGTTTTCTATTTTTCATGATTCTCGAAACTTTTTGCGGTTTGGGATTTTTTAAAATTTTTTTAGGAAGCGTTTTGTCCCCAAATTTGGTAGAGGTGATCCTTGTATTTTTATTGGCATGCACAAAAAAATTCAGCTAAAAACTCGAAGTGGAGAAGATTTTGTGACCTTTTGAAAAAAGTGTCCCCATTTTAGACACTTTAATGGCTACTGGCAGCAAACCTATAAAATCTCAAATGCTCTTTAAGGGGGTGTGAGTTCTCGAGGTTTGATGAGGGATAGGGGGCCAATATAAGGGCCAAGTACCAGCACCCACCGCACATCATGTGCGCACACCCCCCGACCCCCCCAATCGCTGGAACCCCCAATGCCGTCAGTTAGGCTCTCCGGTGATGCTCCAGCGATGGTGCCCCGGGTGAAAAAAATGTGGCACCAGCTCATGCCCAAGCCCAGTATGTGCACCGTGGCTCAAAATCTTTGATTGGGAATGAACTCTGTATGCTTAGACATGGTATGAACTCCATATGCCTAAGCTAACCCACGAAACGAGCGTGAGGGCGCTCGGTCGGTCGGAGAGGCAGAATGCGCAAGCCAGGGATCGACCCGATCCCCCCCGACGTGCTGTCCATCCTGCTGCCGCAACCCTTGGTCAGTTAGATCTTAGACTGGGAATGAACTCCGTATGCATAATTCAACCCACAAAACAAGCGTACGAGTTTTGAGCCAACAGAAAAGGCATAATGCGCAAGCCGGGGATCGGCCCGGTCCTTCTCTGCGTGCTGTTGGACCCGTTGCCACAACCATCTGTCCGGTGGGGGCTTAGACATGGAATGAACTCCCTATGCCTAAGCCAACCGATGAAATGGGCGTGCGGGCACTCAGCCAATCAGAGAGGCAGAATACGTAAGATGGGGATTGACCCAGTCCCCCTTACGTGCTACTAATCTTGCTGCCGCAACTCTCGGTCTGGTCCAATCTTAGACTGGGAATGAACTACGTATGCTTAGACTAGGATGAAATCTGTATACCTAAGTCTACCCAAGAAACGAGCGTACGGGTGCTCAATCGGCTGAGAGGCATAATGCCCAAGCTGAGGATCAGCTCGGTCGCCCTCTGCGTGCTGTCGATCCCGCTATCGGTCCTGCTACCACAACCCTTGGTTCGGCTGGGGCTTAGACATGGAATGAACTCCGTATGCCTAAGCCAACCCATGAAACGAGCGTGCGGGTGCTCAGTCGGTCGGAGAGGCAGAATGCGCAAGTCGGGGATCGGTCTGATCCGGTCTGATCTTAGACTGGGAATGAACAAATTATGCTTAGACTGGGGATGAACTCTATATGCCTAAGCCAACCAACAGAATGAGCGTGCGGGCGCTTAGCCAACCAGAGATGCAGAATGCATAAACCAGGGATCAACCAGTCCCCCCTCCGTGCTGTCAGTCCTGCTATCGCAACCCTTGGTCCGGTCCGATCTTAGACTGGGAATGAACTCCGTATGCATAAGACAACCCACGAAATGAGTGTGCGGGCACTGAGCCAGCCGAAGAGGCATAATGCGTAAGTTAGGGATCGGCCGCATCCCCCTAAGTGTCATGCCGGTCCTGCTGCCACAACCCTTGATCCGACTGGGACTTAGACATGGAATGAACTCCCTATGCCTAAGCCAACCCATGAAATGGGCGTGCGGGCACTCAACCGGTCGGAGAGGTAGAATGCATAAGCCGGGGATCGGCCTGGTCCCCTCGCGTACTGCCAATCCTACTGTCGCTACCCTCGGTCCAGTCCAATCTTAGATTGGGAATGAACTCCGTATGCTTAGACTGGGGATGAACTCCGTATGCCTAAGTCAACTCACAAAACGAGCGTACGGGCGCTCAACCGACCAGAGAGGCAGGATTCGCAAGTCGAGGATCGAACGGGTGGTATGTGGGTTCAAGCACATCTTCATGTTTCTGCCATGCCAATGCCATTTTTATGGCTTGTAAATTCATACAATGGTCCCCTAAGCCTTCATGTGAAGTTTCGTGGCAAGACAACCTGTTTTCTATTTTTCAAAATTTTCAAAACTTTTTACAGTTCAGGATTTTTTAAAATTTTTTTGGAAAGAGTTTTGTTCCCAAATTTGGTAGAGGTGATCCTTGTATTTTTGTTAGCATGCACAAAAACATTCAGCTAAAAACTCGAAGTGGAGAAGATTTTGTGATAGTTTGAAAAAAGTGTTCCCATTTCAAACACTTTAATGACTATTGACAGTAAACCTATAAAATATCAAATGCTCTTTAAAGGAGTGTGAGTTCTCTAGGTTTGATGAGGTATAGGGGGCCAATATAAAGGGGCAAGTACCAGCACCCATTGCACCTCATGTGTGTACACCCCCCGGCCCCCCCAATCGTCGAAACCCCTAATGCCATCGGTTAGGCTCTCCGACGATGGTCCGATGATGGTGCCCCGGGCAAAAAAAATGTAGCACCAGCACATGCCCGAGCCCACCATGTGCACCGTGGCTCAAAATCCTAGACTGGGAATGAACTCCGTATGCTTAGACATGGAATGAACCCCGTATGCATAAGCCAACCCATTAAACGAGCGTGCAGGGGCTCAGCCAACCGGAGAGGTAGAATGTGCAAGTCGAGGATCAACCCGACCCCCCTACGTGCTGTCGATCCTGCTGCCATAACCCTCGGTCCGGTCTGATCTTAGACTGGGAATGAACTCCGTACATAAGTGAACCCAAAAAATGAGCATACGGGCGCTGAGCCGACCGAAGAGGCATAATGCGCAAGCCGAGGATCGACCCTGTCCCCCTGTGCGTGCTGTCGGTCTCGATGTCACAACCCTCAGTCCGACTGGGACTTAGACATGGAATGAACTCCCTACGCCAAAGAAAACTCACGAACGGGTGTGCGGGCGCTCAACCGATCGGAGAGGCAGAATGCGTAAGTCGGGGATCGGCCCGGTCCCCCCTGCGTGCTACCGATCCTGCTTTCGCAACCCTCGATCTGGTCCAAACTTAGATTGGGAATGAACTCCGTATGCTTAGACTAGGGATGAACTCCGTGTGCCTAAGTCAACTCATGAAACGAGCGTGCAGGCGCTCAGCCGACCAGAGAGCCAGGATGCGCAAGCCAAGGACCGAATGGGTCGTAGGTGGGTTCAACACATCTTCATATTTCTGCCATGCCAATGCCATTTTTATGGCTTTTAAATCCATACAATGATCCCCTAACCCTTCATGTGAAGTTTCATGGCAAGATGACCCGTTTTTTATTTTTCACAATTTTTGAAACTTTTTGCGGTTCGGGATTTTTTAAAATTTTTTTAGAAAGAGTTTTGTCCCCAAATTTAGTAGAGGTAATCTATGTATTTTTTTTGGCATACATAAAAAAAGAATTCAAAGTGGAGAAGATTTTGTGACCATTTGAAAAAAGTGTCCCCATTTCAGACACTTTAATGGCTACTGGCAGCAAACCTGTAAAATCTCAAATGCTCTTTAAAGGGGTGTGAGTTCTCAAGGTTTGATGAGGGATAGGGGGCCAATATAAGGGCCAAGTACCAGCACTCATCGCACATCATGTGCACACACCTCCTAGCCCCCCTAATCGTCGGAACCCCCAATGCTGCTGGTTAGGCTCTCCGGTGATGCTCCGATGATGGTGCCCCGGGCGAAAAAAATGCAGCACCAGCACATGCCCGAGCCTAGCATGTGCACCGTGGCTCAAAATCCTAGACTGGAATGAACTCCGTATGCTTAGACATGGAATGAACTCCGTATGCCTAAGCAAACCCACGAAACGAGCGTGCGGGCGCTCAGCCAGTCGAAGAGGCAGAATGTACAAGCTGGGGATCGACCCGGTCCCTCTCTACATTCTGTTGATCCTTCTACTGCAACCCTCGGTCCAGTCTGATCGTAGGCTAGGAATGAACTCCGTATGCATAAGTTAACCCACAAAACGGGCGTGGGGGTGCTCAGTCGGTCGGAGAGGCAGAATGCGTAAGTCGAGGATCAGCCCGATCGCCCCTGCGTACTGTCGATCCTACTGTCGCAACCTTCAATCTGATCCGATCTTAGACTGGGAATGAACACCCTATGCTTAGATTAAGGATGAACTCCGTATGCCTAAGTCAACCTATGAAACGAGCGTACGGGCGCTCATCCCACCAGAGAGGCATAATGCGTAAGTCAGGGATCAGCTCAGTCCCCCTCTGCGTGCTGCCCATCCCGCTGCCAGTCCAGCTGCCACAACCCTCGGTCTGGCTGGGGCTTAGATATGGAATGAACTCCGTATGCCTAAGCCAACCCACGAAATGAGCGTGCGGGCGTTCAGCCGACCGGAGAGGCAGAATGCGCAAGCCGGGGATCGACCCGATCCTCCCTGCGTGCTATCAATCCTGCTACCTCAACCCTCGGTCCGATCCGATCTTAGACTGGGAATGAACTTCGTATGCTTGGATTGAGGATGAACTCTGTATGCCTAAGTCAACCCACGAAACAAGAGTGCGGCCGCTCAGCCGACCAGAGAGGCAGGATGCGCAAGCTGGGGATCGAACAGGTGGTAGGTGGGTTCAAGCACATCTTCATATTTCTGCCATGCCAATGCCATTTTTATGTCTTCTAAATTCATACAATGGTCCCCTAAGCCTTCATGTGAAGTTTCATGGCAAGATGACCCGTTTTCTATTTTGCACAACTTTTCAAACTTTTTACGGTTCGGGATTTTTTAAAATGTTTTTAGAAAGAGTTTTGTCCCCAATTTTGGTAGAGGTGATCCTTTTATTTTTTTTGGCATGCACAAAAAAATTCAGCTAAAAAGTCAAAGTGGAGAAGATTTTGTGACTGTTTGAAAAAAGTGTCCCCATTTCAGATACTTTAATGGCTACTGGCAGCAAACCTATAAAATCTCAAATACTCTTTAAGGGGGTGTGAGTTCTCAAGGTTTGATGAGAGATAGGGGGTCAAAATATTATGGCCAAGTACCAGCACCCATCGCACATCATGTGTGCACACCCCCCGGCCCCCCCCAATCGCCGGAACCCCCAATGCCGCTGGTTAGGCTCTCCGACGATGGTTCCCTGGGTGAAAAAAAAGCGGCACCAGCACATGCCCGAGCCTAGCATGTGCACCGTGGCTCAAAATCTTAGACTGGGAATGAACTCTATATGCTTAGACATGGAATGAACTCTGTATACCTAAGCCAACCCACGAAACGAGCATGCGGGCGCTCAGTCGATCGGAGAGGCAGAATGCACAAGCCAGAGACCGACCCAGTCCCCCCTGTGTGCTGTTGATCTTGCTACTGCAACCCTCTATTCGATCTGATCTTAGACTGGGAATGAACTCCGTATGCATAAGTCAACCCATGAAATGAGCGTACGGGCACTGAGCCGGCCGAAGAGGCATAATGCGCAAGCCAAGGATCGACCCAGTCCCCCTCTGCGTGCTGTCGGTCCCGCTGCCACAACCCTCGGTCCGACTGGGGCTTAGACACGGAATGAACTCCCTATGCCTAAACCAACCTATGAAACGGTCGTACGAGCGCTCAGCTGGATGGAGAGGCAGAATGCATAAGTCGGGGATCGGCCAGTTCCCCCCTGCGTGCTGCCGATCCTGCTACCACAACCCTCGATTCGGTCTGATCCTAGATTAGGAATGAACTCCATATGCTTAGACTGGGGATGAACTCCGTATGCCTAAGTCAACCCACGAAATGAGCGTGCGGGTGCTCTGCCAACTAGTGAGGCAGGATGCGCAAGCCGGGGATTGAACGGGTGGCAGGTGGGTTCAAGCACATCTTCATATTTTTGACATGCCAATGCCATTTTTATGGCTTGTAAATTCATACAATGGTCCCCTAAGCCTTCATGTTAAGTTTCGTGGCAAGACGACCCGTTTTCTATTTTTCACGATTTTTGAAACTTTTTACGGTTCAAGATTTTTTAAAATTTTTTTAAAAAGAGTTTTGTCCCCAAATTTGGTAGAGGTGATCCTTGTATTTTTATTGGCTTGTACAAAAAAATTCAGCTAAATACTCAAAGCGGAGAAGATTTTGTGATCATTTGAAGAAAGTGTCCCCATTTCGGATACTTTAATGGCTACTGGCAGCAAACCTGTAAAATCTCAAATGCTCTTTAAGGGGGTGTGAGTTCTCAAGGTTTGATGAGGGACAGGGGGCCAACATAAGGGCCAAGTACCAGCACCCATCGCACATCATGTGCGTACACCCCCCGGCCACCCCAATCCCTAAAACCCCTAATGCTGCCAGTTAGGCTCTCCGGTGATGCTTCGACGATAGTGCCCCGGGCGAAAAAAATGTGGCACCAGCACATGCCCGAGCCCAGCATGTGCACCATGGCTCAAAATCTTACACTGGGAATGAACTCCGCATGCTTAGACATGGAATAAACTCCGTATGCCGAAGCCAACCCACGAAACGAGCGTGCGGGCGCTCTGCCGATCGGAGAGGCAGAATGCGTAAGCCGGGGATCGGCTCGATCGCCTTATGTGCTGCCGATCCTACTGCTGCAACCCTCGATCCAATTTGATCTTAGACTGGGAATGAATTCCATATGCTTAGACTGGGGATCAAATCTGTATGCCTAAGTCAAACCACGAAACGAACGTGCGGGTGCTCAATTGGTCGGAGAGGCCGACCGGAGAGCCATAATGCAAAAGCCGAGGATAAGCGCGATCCCCCTCTGTGTGCTGCCGATCTCACTGTCGGTCCTGCTACCACAACCCTCGGTCCAACTAGGGCTTAGACATGGAATGAACTCCGTATGCCTAAGCCAACCCACAAAATGAGGGTGCGGGCGCTCAGTCGATCGGAGAGGCAGAATGCGCAAGCCAGGGATCGACCCGATCCCGCCTGCGTGCTGCCGATCCTACTGTCGCAACCCTCGGTTTGGTTTGATCTTAGACTAGGAATGAACTCCGTATGCTTAGACTAGGGATGAACTCTGTATGCCAAAGTCAACCCACGAAACGAGCGTGTGGGCGCTCAGCCTACCAGAGAGGCAGGATGCGCAAGCCGGGGATCGAACGGGTGGTAGGTGAGTTCAAGCACATCTTCATATTTTTGCCATGCCAATGCCATTTTTATGGCCTGTAAATTCATACAATGGTCCCCTAAGCCTTCATGTGAAGTTTCGTGGCAAGACGACCCGTCTTCTATTTTTCACGATTTTTGAAACTTTTTACGGTTCGAGATTTTTTTAAATTTTTTTAGAAAGAGTTTTGTCCCCAAATTTTTTAGAGGTGATCCTTGTATTTTTGTTGGCACGTACAAAACAATTCTGCTAAAAACTCGAAATGGAGAAGATTTTGTGCCCGTTTGAAAAAAGTGTCCTCATTTCAGACACTTTAATGGCTACTGGCAGCAAACCTATAAAATCCCAAATGCTCTTTAAGGGGGTGTAGTTCTTGAGGTTAAATGAGGGATAGGGGGCCAATATAAGGGCCAAGTACCAGCACCCATCGCACATCATGTGCGCACACCCCTTGGCCCCCAATGTCACCGGTTAGGCTCTTGGACGATGCTCTGATGATGGTGCCCCGGGCAAAAAAAATGCGACACCAGCACATGCCCGAGCCCAGCATGTGCACCGTAGCTTACAATCTTAGACTGGGAATGAACTTCGTATGCCTAAGCCAACCCACAAAATGAACGTGCAAGTACTCAGTCGATCGGAGAGGTAAAATGTGCAAGTCGGGGATCGACCCAGTCCCCCTCTACGTGCTATCGGTCCTGCTACCACAACCCTTGGTCCGACTGGGGCTTAGACATGGAATGAACTCCCTATGCCTAAGCCAACCCACGAAACGGGCGTGCAGGCACTCAGTCAATCAGAAAGGCAGAATGCGTAAGCCAGGGATCAGCCTGGTCCCCCTTGCGTGCTGCCGATCCTGCTATCACAACCCTCGGTCCGGTCCAATCTTAGACTAGGAATGAACTTTGTATGCTTAGACTGGGGATGAACTCCGTATGCCTAAGCCAACCCACAAAACGAGCGTGCGGGCGCTCAGTCAACCAGAGAGGTAGGATGCGTAAGTCGAGGATCGAACGGGTGGTAGGTAGGTTCAAGCACATCTTCATATTTCTACCATGCCAATGCCATTTTTATGGCTTGTAAATTCATACAATGGTCCCCTAAGCCTTCATGTGAAGTTTCGTGGCAAGACAACCCGTTTTCTATTTTTCATGATTTTTGAAACTTTTTGCGATTCCAATTTTTTAAAATTTTTTTTGAAAGCGTTTCATCCCCATATTTGGTAGAGGTGATCCTCGTATTTTTGCTAGAGTGCACAAAAAAATTCAGCTAAAAACTCAAAGTGGAGAAGATTTTGTGATCGTTTGAAAAAAGTGTCCCCATTTCAGACACTTTAATGGCTACTGGCAGCAAGCCTATAAAATCTCAAATGCTCTTTAAGGGGTGTGAGTTTTCAAGGTTTGATGAGGGATAGGGGGCCAATATAAGGGCCAAGTACCAGTACCCATCGCACGTCATGTGCGCACACCCCCCGACCGTCCTAATCATCGGAACCACCAATGCAGTCGGTTAGGCTCTCCGATGATGCTCCAGCTATGGTGCCCTGGGCAAAAAAAATGCGGCACCACCACATGCCCGAGCCCAGCATGTGCACCGTGGCTCAAAATCATAGACTGGGAATGAACTCCATATGCTTAGACATGGAATGAACTCCGTATACCTAAGCCAACCCACGAAACGAACGCGCAGGCGCTCAGTCGGTCGGAGAGGTAGAATGCGCAAGTCGGGGATCGACCCAGTCCCCCATGCATGCTGTCAATTCTACTACTGCAACCCTCGGTCCGGTCTGATCATAGACTGGGAATGAACTCCGTATGCATAAGTCAACTCACGAAACGAGTGTGCGGTCGCTGAGCTGGCCGAAGATCATAATGCGCAAGCCGGGGATCGGCCTGGTCCCCCTCTACGTGCTGTCAATCCCGCTGCCACAACCCTCGATCTGGCTAGGGCTTAGACATGGAATGAACTCCCTATGCCTAAGCCAAGCCATGAAACGGGCGTGCGGGTACTCAGTCGGCCGGATAGGTAGAATGCGTAAGCCGGTGATCGGCCCGGTCCCCCCTGCGTGCTGCCAATCCTACTGCCGCAACCCTCGGTCCAGTTTGATCTAAGACTGAGCATGAACTCCATATGCTTAGACTGGGGATGAACTTCGTATGCCTAAGTCAACCCACGAAACGAGCGTGCGGGCGCTCAGGCGATCGAAGAGACCGACCAGAGAGTTATAATGTGTGAAGCGGGGATCAGCTCGATCCCCCTCTCCGTGCTACCGATGCCGCTGCCAGTCTTGCTGCTGCAACCCTCGGTCTGGCTGGGGCTTAGACTTGGAATGAACTCTGTATGCCTAAGCCAACAAGTGAAATGAGCGTGTGGACGCTCAGCCGGTTGAAGAGGCAGAATGCGTAAGTCGGGGATCAGTCTGATCCCCCTTGCATGCTACCGATCCTACTGTCGTAACCCTCGGTCTGGTTTGATCTTAGATTGGGAATGAACTCTATATGCTTAGACTGCGGATGAACTCCGTATGCCTAAGTCAACCAACGAATTGAGCGTGCGGGCACTCAACCGACCAGAGAGGCAGGATGCGTAAGCCGAGGATCGAATGGGTGGTAAGTGGGTTCAAGCACATCTTCATATTTTTGCCCTGCCAAATGCCATTTTTATGGCTTGTAAATTCATACAATGGTCCCCTAAGCCTTCATGTGAAGTTTCGTGGCAAGACGACCCGTTTTCTATTTTTCATGATTTTTGAAACTTTTTGCGGTTTGAGATTTTTTAAAATTTTTTTTGAAAGAGTTTCGTCTCCAAATTTTGAAGAGGTGATCCTTGTATTTTTTTTGGCTTGCACAAAAAAATTCAGCTAAAAACTCGAAGTGCAAAAGATTTTGTGACTATTTGAAAAAATTATCCTCATTTCAGGCACTTTAATGGCTACTGGCAGCAAACCTGTAAAATCTCAAATGCTCTTTAAAGGGGTGTGAGTTCTCGAGGTTTGATAATGGATAGGGGGCCAATATAAGAGCCCTGTATCAGCACCCATCACACATAATGTGCGCACACTCCCCGGCCCCCTCAATCATCGGAACCCCCAATTCCGTCGGTTAGGCACTCTGGCGATGCTCCGGCGATGGTGCCCCAGGCGAAAAAAATGCGGCACCAGCACATGCCCGAGCCCAGCATGTGCACCGTGGCTCAAAATCTTAGACTGGGAATGAACTCCGTATGCTTCGACACGGAATGAACTCTGTATGCCTAAGCCAACCCACGAAACGAGCGTGCAAGCGCTCAACCGGTCGGAGAGGCAGAATGCGCAAGCCGGGGGTCGACCCGGTCCCCCCTGCGTGCTGTCGATCCTACTGTCACAACCCTTGGTCCAATCTGATCTTCGACTGAGAATGAACTTCGAATGCATAAGTCAACCTAGGAAACGAGGTGCGGGAGCTGAACCGGTCAAAGAGGCATAATGTGCAAGCCAGGGATCGGCCCGGTCCTCCTCTACGTGCTATCAGTCCGGCTGCCACAACCCTCGACCCGGATGGGGCTTAAACATGGAATGAACTCCCTATGCCTAAGCCAACCCACGAAATGGGCGTGCGGGTGCTCAACCAATCGGAGAGGCAGAATGCGCAAGCCGGGGATCAGCCCGGTCCCCCCTGTGTCCTGCCGATCCTATTGCCGCAACCCTCGGTCCGGTCTGATCTTAGACTGGGAATGAACTCCATATGCTTAGACTGGGGATGAACTCCGTATGCCTAAGTCAACCCACGAAACGAGCGTGCGGGCGCTTAGCCGACCAGAGAGGCAGGATGCGCAAAGAGGGGATCGAACAGGTGGTAAGTGGCTTCAAGCACATCTTCATATTTCTGCCCTGCCAATGCCATTTTTATGGCTTGTAAATTCATACAATGGTCCCCTAAGCCTTCATGTGAAGTTTCGTGGCAAGACGACCCGTTTTCTATTTTTCACGATTTTTAAAACTTTTTACGGTTCGAGATTTTTTAAAATTTTTTTAGAAAGAGTTTTATCCCCAAATGTGGTAGATGTGATCCTTGTATTTTTTTTGGCATGCACAAAAAAATTCAGCTAAAAACTCGAAGTGGAGAAGATTTTTTGACCATTTGAAAAAAGTGTCCCTATTTCAGACACTTTAATAGCTGTTGGCAGCAGACCTATAAAATCTCAAATGCTCTTTAAGAGGGTGTGAGTTCTCGAGGTTTGATGAGGGATAGGGGGCCAATATAAGGGCCAAGTGCCAGCACCCATTGTACATCATGTGCGCACACCCCCCGGCCCCCCTAATCGCTGGAACCCCCAATGCTGCCGGTTAGGCTCTCCGGCGATGCTTTGGGGATGCTCCGGCGATGGTGCCCCGGGCAAAAAAAATGCGACACCAGCACATGCCCTTGCCCATCATGTGCACCGTGGCACAAAATCTTATACTGGGAATGAACTCCATATGCTTAGACATGGAATGAACTCCGTATGCCTAAGCTAACCCATAAAACGAGCGTACGGGCGCTCAACCGACCGGAGAGGCAGAATGCGCAAGCCAAGGATCAACCTGATCCCCCCTACGTGCTGTCGATCCTGCTGCCACAACCCTTGGTTCAGCCCAATCTTACACTGGGAATGAACTCCGTATGCATAAGTCAACCCATGAAACGAGCGTTCGGGTGTTGAGCCGACCGAAGAGGCATAGTGCGCAAGCTGGGGATCGGCTCGGTCCCCCTCTGTGTGCTGTCGGTTCCGCTGCCACAACCCTCGATCTAGCTGGGGCTTAGACATGGAATGAACTCCTTATGCCTAAGCCAACCCATGAAATGGGTGTGCGGGCGCTCTGCCGGTCGGAGAGGCAGAATGTGCAAGTCGGGGATCAGCTCGATCCCTCCTGTGTGCTGCCGATCCTACTGTCGCAACCCTCTGTCCAATCTGATCTTAGACTGGGAATGAACTCCATATGCTTAGACTGGGGATGAACTCCATATGCCTAAGTCAACCCATGAAACAAGCGTGTGGGCGTTCAGTCGACCAGAGAGGCCGACCGGAGAGGCATAATACGTAAGCCGAGGATCAACCCTGTCCCCCTTTGTGTGCTGTCGATCCCGCTGTCGGTCCTGCTGCCACAACCCTTGGTCCGGCTTGGGCTTAGACATAGAATGAACTCCCTATGCCTAAGCCAACCCATGAACGAGCCTACGGGCGCTCAGTCGGCCAGAGAGGCAAAATGCGTAAACTGGGGATCGGCTCGGCCCCCCTGCGTGCTGTCGATCCTACTGTCGCAACCCTTGGTTCGGTCTGATCTTAGACTGGGAAAGAACTCTGTATGCTTAGACTGGGGATGAACTCCGTATGCCTAAGTCAACACATGAAATAAGCGTGCGGGCGCTCAGCCGACCAGAGAGGTAGGATACGCAAATTGGGGATCGAACGGGTGGTATGTGGGTTCAAGTGTCACGCCCTGTGTGGGCGCGCCAGGCACATCAGGCACACCAGCAGGCAAGCTAGAAGTTAAGGCCCGTAGACCAGGCGTGCTGGCGGGTATCTGCATGCAAAGCCTAGCAAATGAGTTCAGAACGCCCGCCCGACTTGTAGGCCAGCCCGTGAGACCAAGGCCTGGCAAACAAGCTACCCGCACCACATCTAGAAGGGCCCAAGTTGCTGGACACACAAGGGAAGCTTCTAGAAGCAGGCTGGATCAACAAGAGCATCCTGGCAGATTTGGTTGACCCTGAAAATCAGGAGTTAGCATCCTGATTGTAATCCCATGATTTTAGCCTTTATTATAGGGATATTGCCATTAAGTTGTAGCTGGAGCCTCAACTATAAATAGAGGGCTGCTCCACCCTCATTTGTACACCATCAAACACTTCTGTTTCAGTGAATACAAGAGCATTTCTAGAATTCTGTCTTGTTCATCCTGTTTCTCTTTAACTTGCGTAATCAGCCTTTCCCATTGTTCTAGTACTCGTACACTCGTGTTTTAGGTTGACTTAGGCACAAAGGAGGAGATTCCAAGCCTAAAGCCGCACGGATTCTGAGTCTAAGGTCAGAGCCCGTGACAGTTGGTATCAGAGCAAGTTCGATTCTGCGTGTTTGCATTGTGCAGGTTAGATCGTGATTGAGGAGATGGCATCCCAAAGCAATTTTGCTAGCTAACAACCAGAGGCCCAGGAGATGGGCATGGAAGAGGCAAGAAAGTTAGTTCTAGAGATATCTGGTTTACCATGGATGGTAGGCTGGCCAAGGTGGAGGTGACCATGGGTGACATGGGGGAGAAGCTTGAGAAGGTAGAAACTCACATTGCATCGCTAGACTCCATGGGGGAGGAGATCCAAAGTGAGCTGGAAGCTGCTCTCAACAAAGGCATGGACGTGATCACCCAGAAGAATAAGGCCTTGGAGGCTGAAGTGTTGACCTTGTGTGATGACATGGAGGCCATGCGCCAGCGGATGGAAGAGCTTACCGGTGAGCTCATTGCTTGCAAGACTGCCATTGGGAATGGCATGTTTGCTAGAGTGTCCAAGTCCAGATTGGATGTCCCCAAGCCTAAGGAGTTCAAGGGGACTAGGGTGGCTAAGGAAGTAGACAACTACCTTCGGGTTATGGAGCAGTACTTCCAGGCCATGGGCATGCAAGACTAGGCGATAAAGGTAAGCACCACTGCTATATATCTCACTGATGTAGCCTTATTATGGTGGAGGCGCAAGTGTGATGATGTCAGGCATGGGAGTGCCAAGATTGGAACCTGGGCAGAGTTCCAAAAGGAGTTCAGAGAACAATTTTACCCAAAGTATGCCGATGATGAGGCACAGGCAAAGTTACGCAGGCTGAGCTAGTAAGGGGACATAAGGGAGTATATCTAGAAATTCTTTGAACTAATGCTACAGATCTCGAATCTAGGTAAGAAGGATGCCTTATTTGCTTTCATGGATGGGCTGAAGCCATGGGTGAAGCATGGGCTACAAAGGAGGGGAGTTCATGACTTGGCTTAAGCCATGACTACTTCTGAGGCCTTGATAGAGTTCAAGCCTCTGAACAAGTTCGAGTCTTTCAAGCCCAAGGGTAAGGGCAGGGATGATAGTGACCGAAAAAAGCAGTCCAATGGGAAGGATCGTGACTAGGAGTCCAAGGATGGGGACCGAGACCATTCAACCAAGGATGACGAGAGGAAGCCACCAGCAGGCAAGTGGAAAGCAAAGGGGGATCGAGAGACACTAGCATGCTACCTATGTGGAAGGGGCCACATAGCACGTAATTGCCCGTAGAAGGGCAAGCTGGCTGCTATAGACAAGGAGTCTAATGAGGAGCCAGAGTCAGGGGCAGTAAAGCTTGGGTCATTGGTGCTCAATGCTCTCCAGAGTAAGGGGAGTCGCAAGCTAAAGGGCTTCATGTTTGTGGATTTGATGGTTGCGGGTCAGAAGGTGAGCGCACTAGTGGACACAGGTGCCTCACATCTTTTTATGGAGCCTGAAAGCTCAGACTAAAGGTGCAGAAAGGGATTGGTACCATTAAAATGGTGAACTCCAAAGAGGTTCCAGCCATTGGAGTAGCATGGGGAGTGGAGTTACAGCTTGGAGACTGGAAAGGCAAGGAGACCATTGAGGTAATACCCCTTGACGACTATGAGTTTGTGATTGGGTTGGATTTCCTTATTCGGATTAACACCCTCCTTGTGCCTTTTGCCAATTGTGTTTGCATCTTGGATGCACGGTGCCAATGCTTAGTGCCATTGAGGAGAGGGTTTAAAGTTGGGTCGCAAGTGGTGTCAACCATCCAATTTGCCAAGGCATAAGCAGACAAGAAGACACCTTCTTGGCAGTCCTAAAATATGATGAGCCAAGGGAGAAGGAGACCGAGTCACCCTTGGAGGTGCTAAAGGTGCTGAAAACCTTTAGTGATGTGATGCCCGTAAAGCTGCCTAGCAAGCTACCACCTAAGAGGGAGGTGGACCACAAGATCAATCTAGTGTTCGAGGCCAAGCCACCAGCCAAAGCCCCTTACTGAATGTCTCCACCAGAGTTGGAGGAGTTAAGGAAGCAGCTAAAGGAGTTAGTTGATGCTGGCTTCATCAGGCCATCGAAGGCACCCTATGGTGCATTGATTCTATTCCAACACAAGCATGATGGGTCATTGCGGCTATGCATAGACTACCGGGCTTTGAACAAGCTGACCATCAAGAAAAGTACCCCATCCCACTCATTGCGGACTTGTTCGATCAACTTGAGAGCACAAGGTGGTTCACCAAGCTGGATTTGAGGTCAGGCTACTATCAAGTTAGGATCGTGGAGGGAGATGAGCCAAAGACAGCATGTGTCACTCGGTATGGTTCGTATGAGTTCTTGGTGATGCCTTTCGTACTCACGAATGCCCTAGCAACATTCTGCACCCTTATGAACAAGGTACTTCAGTCATTCCTTGATCGATTTTGTTGTGGTTTATTTGGATGACATTGTGATCTACAGCCAGACTTTGGGAGAGCATGTAGACCACTTGAGACAGGTGTTCAAGGTGTTGCGGGCACACAAGCTGTTTGTTAAGAGGGAGAAGTGCTCATTCACCCAGCAGGAGATTTCATTCCTTCGCCATATAGTGGGAGGCGGCAGGATACGCATGGATGAAGGCAAGATATACGCCATCCTGGTGTGGCAACCGCCAGCCAAGGTCACTAAGTTGAGATCGTTCCTTGGGCTGGTTAACTACTACAGACGCTTCATTGAAGGTCACTTAGAGATAGCCACGCCATTGACTGACTTGCTCAAGAAAGGGAGAGCATGGGAGTGGAGCGCAGGGTGCCAGGAAGCCTTTGACAGGTTGAAGCGGGCTGTGACCGAAGAGCCAGTCTTGGCCTTACCAGACCATGCCAAGCTGTATTAGGTACATACGGATGCGTCAGACTTTGCCATAGGGGGTGTGTTGATGCAAGAGGGACGTCCAGTCGTGTTCGAGAGCAGAAAGCTGAAGGAGACTGAACGTAGGTATACGGTCTAAGAGAAAGAGATGACTGCAGTGGTGCACTACTTGCGCACTTGGCACCATTACCTGTTGAGGTCGAGGTTCATGGTGAGGATGGACAATGTGACGACCAGCTACTTCCAGTCGTAGAAGAAGCTGTCCCCCTAGCAAGCGAGATTGCAAGATTTTCTTATAGAATTTGATTTCCAAATGGAGTACAAGCCAGGACGGGTGAACCTAGTGGCAGACGCCCTGAGTAGAAAGGCTAACCTTGCTACCATTAGCCAACCAGAACGGTCACTGGTGCTACGTATCAAGGCAGACTTACGCATGATCCTACAACCAAGGCTTTAATGGAGTACGCCCAGCAAGGTAAGACTAGGCTGTTTTGGTTGTAGGATGGCTTGCTGTACACCAAGGGCAGTAGACTGTTTGTGCCGTAGCACAGGAAGCTCCGCAAGGAAGTTTTGCAAGAATGCCATGATGCAAGGTAGGCTGGACGCCCTGGAGTGAGTTATACCTTGGTGTTGATCGAGGACCGATACTACTGGCTGTACATAAGGGACGATGTGGAGGCCTATAGGAAGACTTGTCTTGTGTGCCAACAGGACAAGGTGGAGCTCAAGAAACCAAGTGATCTCTTAGAGTCATCACCAGTGCCAGAGCGACCATGGGAGAGTGTTTCTCTGGACTTTATAGTCGGTCTACCCAAAGCAGAAGGGTTTGGAAGCATCATGGTAGTGGTGGACAGGTTTTCCAAGTATGGAATTTTCATTCCAGCAACCAAGGAGTGCCCAGCCGAGGAGGCAGCTCGATTGTTCCTGAAGAACATGGTTAAGTACTGGAGAGTGCCAAGGACCATTGCTAGTGATCGAGACGGGCGTTTCACGGGCAGGTTCTGGACTGAGTTGTTCAAGTTGTTGGGGTCAGACTTGAACTTTTCCACCAGCATGCATCCGCAGACCGATGGGTAGACAGAACTAGTGAATGGACTATTGGAGGTCTACCTTAGGCACTATGTGAGTGCCACACAAAGGGACTGGCCAAAGCTGCTAGATATTGCGTAGTTTTCCTACAACTTGTAAAGGAGCGAGGCAACGAACTGGAGCCCATTTGAGGTTGTGACAGGGCAACAACCCCTAACACTCGGTTCGATTCCTACAGGTTATACAGGGTCAAATCCAGCAGCATACAAGTTTGCCAAGGCATGGCAGGAGCAAACTGACTTAGCCAGAGTTTGTCTACACAAAGCAGCCAAGAGGTTGAAGAAGTGGGTAGACCAGAAGAGGCGGGATGTGCAGTTCCATGTTGGAGACTTGGTGTTGGTGAAGCTGCATCCCATTGTGCACCATAGGGGGCTGCACAAAGGCCTAGTCCGGAGGTATGAGGGACCTTTTCGAGTAGTCAAGAGGGTAGGCAAGGTTGCCTATAAGCTGGATGTGCCACCCAAGCTAAGGGTACACCCGGTGTTCCATGTGAGAATGCTCAAGCCGTTCCATGAGCATGAGGGAGATCCAGGATAGGCAGAGTCAAAGCGTGCACCATTGGGATCAAGGGCCTCATATGAGAAGGAGGTCCACAGTATCATAGCTGACCAGAAGGTGAGATGAAAGAATTATCAACCAAGACAAGAGTACTTGGTGCACTGGAAGGGACTTCCAGACAGTGAGGCAAGTTAGGAACCAGCAGATGACTTACGGTAGTTTGGGGACCAGATCAGGTAGTACCATGTAGAAGACACAATGAAGGTGTTGCACAATCAGGTGGGGGAGAATGTCACACCCTAGGCGGGCGTGCCAAGCACATCAAGTGCACCAGCAGGCAAGCTAGAAGTTAAGGCCCATAGACCAGGCATGCTGGTGGGTATCTACGCGCAAAGCCTAGCAAACGAGTTCAAAACGCCCGCTCGACTTGCAGGCCAGCCCGTGAGACCAAGGCTTAGCATACAAACTGCCCACACCACATCCAGAAGGGCCCAAGGTGCTGGACACACAAGGGAAGCTTCTGGAAGCAGGCAGGATCAGTAAGAGCATCTTGGCAGATTTGGTTGACCCTAAAAATCAGGAGTTAGCATCCTGATTGATTGTAATCCCATGATTTTAGCCTTTATTATAGGGATATTGCCATTAAGTTGTAGCTGGAGCCTCAACTACAAATAGAGGGCTACTCCACCCTCATTTGTACACCATCAAACACTTCTGTTTTAGTGAATACATGAGCATTTCTAGAATTCTATCTTGTTCATCCTGTTTCTCTTTAACTTGCATAATCAGCCCTTCCCATTGTTCTAGTGCTCGCACGCTTGTGTTTTAGGTTGACTTAGGCACAAAGGAGGAAATTCCAAGCCTAAGGCCGCACGGATTCTGAGTCTAAGGTTGGAGCCCGTGACACAAGCACATCTTCATATTTTTGCCCTGTCAATGCCATTTTTATGGCTTGTAAATTCATATAATGGTCCCCTAAGCCTTCATGTGAAGTTTCATGGCAAGACGACCCGTTTTCTATTTTTCATAATTTTTGAAACGTTTTTCGGTTTGGGATTTTTTAAAATTTTTTTAGGAAGAGTTTTGTCCCCAAATTTGGTAGAGGTGATCCTTGTATTTTTGTTAGCATGCACAAAAGAATTCAGCTAAAAACTCAAAGTGGAGAAGATTTTGTAACCACTTGAAAAAAGTGTCCCCATTTCAGACACTTTAATGGCTACTGCAGCAAACCTATAAAATCTCAAATGCTCTTTAAGGGGGTGTGAGTTGTCGAGGTTTGATGAGGGATAGGGGGCCAATATAAGGGCCAAGTACCAGCACCCATCGCACATCTTGTGCGCACACCCCCCGGCCCCCCAATTGTCAGAACCCTCAATGCCACCGGTTAGGCTCTCCGGCGATGCTCCGATGATAGGGCCTCGGGCGAAAAAAATGTAGCATCAGCACATGCCCGAGCCCAGTATGTGCACCGTGGCTCAAAATCTTAGATTGGGAATGAACTCCGTATGCTTAGACATGAAATGAACTCCATATGCCTAAGCCAACCCACAAAACGAGTGTGCGGGCGCTTAGCTGATCGGAGAGGCAGAATGCACAAGTCGGGGATCGACCCAATCCCCCATACGTGCTACTGATCCTGCTGCTGCAACCTTCGGTCTGGTCTGATCTTAGACTGGGAATGAACTCCGTATGCATAAGTCAACCCATAAAATGAGCGTGCGGGCGCTAAGCCGATCGGAGAGGCATAATGCGCATGCCAGGGATCGGCTCGGTCCCCCTCTGCGTGCTGCTGGTCCTGCTACCACAACCCTTGGTCCGACTAGAGCTTAGACATGGAATGAACTAGCTATGCCTAAGCCAACCCACGAAACGGGCGTACGGGTGCTCAGTCGACCGGAGAGGTAGAATGTGTAACCCGAGGATTGGCCCGGTCCCCCTGTATGCTATCGATCCTGCTGCTGGTACTACTACTGCAACCCTCGGTCCGGTCTGATCTTAGGCTGGGAATGAACTCCGTATGCTTAGACATGGAATGAACTCTGTATGCCTAAGCCAACCCATAAAACAAGCGTGTGGGTGCTCAGTCGACGCAGAATGCACAAGCCGGGGACCGACCTAATCCCCCCTACGTGCTGTCGATCCTGCTGCTGCAACCCTCGGTCCTATCTGATCTTAGACAGGGAATGAACTTCGTATCCCAAAGTCAACCCATGAAATGAGCATGCGGGTGCTGAGCCGATCGGAGAGGCATAATGCGCAAGCCCATATCGGCTCGGTCCCTTTTTGCATGCTGTCGGTCCCACTGCCACAACCCTTAGTTTGGCTAGGGCTTAGACATGGAATGAACTCCCTATGCCTAAGTCAACCCATGAAACGGGTGTGCGGGTGCTCAGCCAGCCAGAGAGGCAGAATGTGCAAGCCGGGGATCGGCCCGATCCCCCCTGCGTGCTACCGATCCTACTGTCGCAACCCTCGGTCTGATTTGATCTTAGACTGGGAATGAACTCCGTATGCTTAGACTGGGATGAACTCTGTACGCCTAAGTCAACCCATGAAACGAGCGTGTGGGCGCTCAGCCGACCAGAGAGGCAGGATGCACAAGCCGAGGATCGAATGGGTGGTAGGTGGGTTCAAGCACATCTTCATATTTTTGCCATGCCAATGCCATTTTTATGGCTTGTAAATTCATATAATGGTCCCCTAAGCCTTCATGCGAAGTTTCGTGGCAAGACGACCCGTTTTCTATTTTTCAAGATCTTCGAAACTTGTTACGGTTCGAGATTTTTTAAAAATTTTTTAGAAATAATTTTGTCCCCAAATTTATTAGAGGTGATCCTTATATTTTTTTTGGCATGCACAAAAAAATTCAGCTAAAACGTCAAAGTGGAGAAGATTTTGCGGCCATTCGATAAAAGTGTCCCCATTTGAGACACTTTAATGGCTATTACAGCAAACCTATAAAATCTCAAATGGTCTTTAAGGAGGTGTGAGTTCTCGAGGTTTGATGAGGGATAGGGGGCCAATATAAGGGCCAAGTACCAGCACCCATCGCACATCATGTGCGCTCACCCCCCCGGCCCCCCAATCGTCGGAACCCACAATGCCACCGATTAGGCTCTCCGATCCCCTCTGCGTGCTGTCGATCCTTCTGCCGCAATCCTTGGTCTGGTCCGCTCTTAGATTGGGAATTTACTCTGTATGCATGAGTCAACCCATGAAACGAACGTGCCGGTGCTGAACTGACTGAAGAGGCATAATGCGCAAGTCGAGGACCGTCCCGGTCCCCCTCTACGTGTTGCCGGTCCTGCTGCCATAGCCCTCGATCTGGCTGGGGCTTAGACATGGAATGAACTCCCTACACCTAAGCCAACCCACGAAATGAGCGTGCGGGCACTCAGCCGGACGGAGAGGCAGAATGCGTAAGTCGGGGATCGACTCGATCCCCTCTGCGTGCTGCCAATCCTATTGTCGCAACGCTTAGTTCGATCTGATCTTAGACTGGGAATGAACTCCGTATGCTTAGACTGGGGATGAACTCCGTATGCTTAGACTAGGGATGAACTTCATATGCCTAAGTCAAAACATGAAATGAGCGTGTGAGCGCTCAGTCGGCCGGAGAGGCCGACCGAAAAGGCATAATACGTAAATCGAGGATCAACCCGGTCCCCCTTTGCGTGCTACCAATCTCGCTATCGGTCCTGCTACCTCAACCCTCAGTCCAGATGGGGCTTTAGACATGGAATGAACTCCGTATGCCTAAGCCAACCCACGAAACGAGCGTGCGGGCGCTCAGTCGGCCAAAGAGGTAGAATGCGCAAGCCGAGGATCGCCCTGGTCCCCTCCTGCGTGCTGTCGATCTTGCTGCTGGTCCTGTTGTCGCAACCCTCGGTCCGATCCAATCTTAGACTGGGAATGAACTTCATATGCTTAGACATGGAATGAATTTCGTATGCCGAAGCCAACCCACGAAACGAGCGTACGGGCGCTCAGCCGGCCGGAGAGGCAGAATGCACAAGCTGAGGATCGGCCCGGTCCCCTCCTGCTGCTGGTCCTGCTACCGCAACCTTCAGTCCAGTCCGATCTTACACTGGGAATGAACTCCGTATGCTTAGACATGGAATGAACTCCGTATGCCTAAGTCAACCCATGGAACGAGCGTGCGGGCGCTCAGTCGATCGGAGAGACAGAATGCGCAAGCTGGGGATCGACCCGATCCCCCCTGCGTGCTATCGATCCTGCTGCCACAACCCTCGGTATGACTGGGGCTTAGACATGGAATGAAGTCCCTATGCCTAAGCCAACCCACGAAACGGGCGTGCGAGCACTCAGCCGGTCGGAGAGGTAGAATGCGCAAGCCGAGGATTGGCCCGATCCCCCCTGCGTGCTGCCGATCCTGCTACCGTAACCCTCGGTCCGGTCTGATCTTAGACTGGGAATGAACTTCGTATGCTTAGACTAGGGATGAACTCTGTATGCCTAAGTCAACCCACGAAATGAGCGTGCGGGTGCTCAGCCGACCAGAGAGGTAGGATCCGTAAGCCGGGGATCGAACGGGTGGTAGCTGGGTTCAAGCACATCTTTATATTTCTGCCATGCCAATGCCATTTTTGTGGCTTGTAAATTCATACAATGGTCCCCTAAGCCTTCATGTGAAGTTTCGTGGCAAGACGATCCGTTTTCTATTTTTCACAATTTTCAAAACTTTTTACGGTTCGGGACTTTTTAAAATTTTTTTAGAAAGAGTTTAGTCTCCAAATTTGGTAGAGGTGATTCTTGTATTTTTGTTGGCATGCACAAAAAACTTCAGCTAAAAACTCAAAGTGGAAAAGATTTTGTGACCGTTTGATGAAAGTGCCCCATTTTAGACACTTTAATGGCTACTGGCAGCAAACCTATAAAATCTCAAATGCTCTTTAAGGGGGTGTGAGTTCTCGAGGTTTGATGAGGGATAGGGGGCCAATATAAGGGCCAAGTATGAGCACCCATTGCACATCCTGTGCGCACACCTCCCGGCCCCCCAATCACCGGAACCCTCAATGCCGCCGGTTAGGCTCTCCGACGATGGTCAAGCGATGGTGCCCCGGGCAAAAAAAATGCGGCACCAGCACATGCCCGAGCCCAGCATGTGCACCGTGGCTCAAAATCTTAGATTGGGAATGAACTCCGTATGCCTAGACATGGAATGAACTTCGTATGCCTAAGCCAACCCATGAAACGAGGGTGCAGGCGCTCAGCCGACCGGAGAGGCAGAATGCACAAGTCAAGGATCGGCCCGATCCACCCTAATGTGCTGTCGATCCTGCTGCCACAACCCTGCATTCGGTCTGATCTTAGACTGAGAATGAACTCCGTAAGCATAAGTCAACCAACAAAATGAGCGTGCAGGCATTGAGCTAGCCAAAGAAGCATAATGCGCAAGTCGAGGATCGTCCCGGTCCCCCTCTGTGTGCTACCGGTCTCGCTGCCACAACCCTTGGTCCGACTGGGGCTTAGACATGGAATGAACTCCCTATGCCTAAGCCAACCCATGAAACGGGTGTGCGGGCACTCAGCCGACTGGAGAGGCAAAATGCGCAAGCCGGGGACCGGCCCAGTCCCCCCTACGTGCTGCCAATCTTGCTGCCGCAACCCTCGATCCGATCTTAGACTAGGAATGAACTCCATATTCTTAGACTGGGGATGAACTCTGTATGCCTCAGTCAACCCACAAAACGAGCATGCGGGTGCTCAACCGACCGGAGAGGCATAATGTGCAAGCTAGAGATCAGCTCGGTCCCCCTTTGCATGCTATTGATCCCGCTGCCGATCCTGCTACCACAACCCTCAATCCAGCTGGGTTTTAGACATGGAATGAACTCTGTATGCCTAAGCCAACCCACAAAACTAGCGTGCGGGTGCTCAGCTGGCCGAAAAGGTAGAATGTGCAAGCCGAGGATCAGTCCGGTCCCCCTTATGTGTTGTCGATCCTACTGTTGGTCCTATTGTCGTAACCCTCGGTCTGGTCCAATGTTAGAATGGGAATTAACTCCTTATGCTTAGACATGGAATGAACTCTGTATGCCTAAGCCGACCTACGAAATGAGCATGTAGGCACTCAGCCAGTCGGAGAGGCAGAATGCGCAAGCTGGGGATCGGCCCAGTCCCCCCTGCGTGTTGTCGATCCTGCTGTCGCAACCTTCAGTCCTGTCTGATCTTAGACTGGGAATGAACTCCGTATGCCTAAGTCAACCCACAAAATGTGTGTGCGGGCACTCAGTCGGTCGAAGAGGCAAAATGCGCAAGTCGGGGATCAGCCCGATCTCTTTTTGCGTGCTGTCGATCCCGTTGTCGGTCCTACTACCACAACCTTTGGTCCGGCTGGGGCTTAGACATGGAATGAACTGCCTATGCCTAAGCCAACCCACGAAATGGGTGTGCGGGCACTCAGCCGGCCAGAGAGGCAGAATGCGCAAGCCAGGGATCAGCTCGGTCCTTCCTGTGTGCTGTCGATCCTGCTGTCGCAACCCTCGGTCGGGTTTGATCTTAGACTGGGAATGAACTCCATATGCTTATACATGGAATGAACTCCGTATGCCTAAGCCAACCCATGAAACGAGCATGCGGGTGCTCAGTCGGTCGGAGAGGCAGAATGTGGAAGTCGGGGATCGGCCCGATCGCCCTTGTGTGCTATTGATCCTGCTGTCGCAACCCTCGATCCAGTCCGATCTTAGACTGGGAATGAACTTCGTATGCTTAGACTAGGGATGAACTCCGTATGCCTAAGTCAACCCACCAAATGAACGTGCGGGCGCTCAGCTGACCAGAGAGGCAGGATGCGCAAGCCGGGGATCGAACGAGTGGTAGGTGGGTTCAAACACATCTTCATATTTCTACCTTGCCAATGCCATTTTTATGGCTTGTAAATTTTTACAATGGTCCCCTAAGCCTTCATGTGAAGTTTCGTGGCAAGACGACCCGTTTTCTATTTTTCATGATTTTTGAAACTTTTTACGGTTCAAGATTTTTTAAAATTTTTTTAGAAAACGTTTTGTCCCCAAATTTGGTAGAGTTGATCCTTGTATTTTTTTTGGCATGCACAAAAAAATTCAGCTAAAAACTCGAAGTGGAGAACATTTTGTGATCGTTTGAAAAAAGTGTCCCCATTTCAAACACTTTAATGTCTATTGGCAGCAAACCTATAAAATCTCAAATGCTCTTTAAGGGGGTGTGAGTTCTTGAGGTTTGATGAGGGATAGGGGGCCAATATAAGGGCCAAGTACCAGCACCCATCACACATCATGTGCGCACACCCCCCGACCCACCCTATCGTCGAAACCACCAATACCGCCGGTTAGGCTCTCCGGCGATGCTTCGACGATTGTGCCCTGGGCAAAAAAAATGCAGCGCCATCACATGCCCGAGCCCAGCATCTGCACCGTGGCTCAAAATCTTAGACTGGGAATGAACTCCGTATGCTTAGACATGGAACAAACTCCGTATGCCTAAGCCAACCTATGAAACGAGCGTACGGGCGCTCAGCCGACCGGAGAGGCAGAATGCGCAAGCCGGGGATAGGCCCGATCCCCCTTACATGCTGCCGATCCTACTTCTGTAACCCTCAGTTCAGTCTGATCCTAGACTGGGAATGAACTTCGTATACATAAGTCAACCCGCAAAACAAGCGTGCGGGCGCTAAGCCAGCCGAAGAGGCATAATGTGCAAGCTAGGGATCGACCCAGTCCCCCTCTACGTGCTGTCGGTCCCACTACCACAACCCTCGGTCTGACTGGGGCTTAGACATGGAATAAACTCCCTATGCCTAAGCCAACCCACGAAATGGACGTGCAGGCGCTCAGCCGATCAGAGAGGCAGAATGCGTAAGTCGGGGATTAGCCCGGTCCCCCCTGCGTGCTGTCGATCCTGCTATCGCAACCCTCAGTCTGATTCGATCTTAGACTAGAAATGGACTCTGTATGCTTAGAATGGGGATGAACTCCATATGCTTAGACTAGGGATGAACTCCGTATGCCTAAGTCAACCCATAAAATGAGCTTACGGGCACTCAACCGATCGGAAAGGCATAATGCGTACACCGGGGATCAGCCCGATCCCACTCTGCATGCTGTCAATCCCGCTACCAGTCTTGCTACCACAACCCTCTGTCCGGTTGGGTCCTAGACATGGAATGAACTCTGTATGCCTAAGCCAACCCACGAAAAGAGCGTACGGGAGCTCAGCCGGCTGAAGAGGTAGAATGCGCAAGCCAAGGATCGGCCCGATCCCATCCTACGTGCTACCGATCTTACTGCTATTCTTGCTGCCGTAGCCCTCGGTCTGGTCCAATCTTAGATTGGGAATGAACTCCGCATGCCTAAGTCAACCCACGAAACAAGCGTGTGGGCGCTGAGCCGATCGAAAAGGCAAATGTGCAAGCCAGGGATTGGCCTAGTCCCCCTCTGCGTGCTACCGATCCCGTTACCACAACCCTCGGTCCGACTAGGGCTTAGGCATGGAATGACCTCCCTATGCCTAAGCCAACCCACGAAACGGGCATGCAGGCACTGTGTCGGCTACAGAGGTAGAATGCATAAGTCGAGGATCAGCCCGGTCCACCTAGCATACTGTCAATCCTGCTATCACAACCCTCGATCTGATCTGATCTTCGATTGGAAATGAACTCTGTATGCCTAAGTCAACCCATGAAATGAGAGTGCTGGCGTTCAATCGGCCAGAGAGGCTGGCCGGAGAGGCATAATGCTCAAGCCGAGGATCAGCCCGGTCCCCCTCTACATGTTGCCGATCCCGTTGCCGATCCTACTACCACAAACCTCGATTCGACTGGGGCCTACACATGGAATGAACTCCGTATGCCCAAGCCAACCCACGAAACGAGCGTGCGGGAGCTCAACCGATCAGAGAGGCAAAATGCACAAGTCAAGGATCGATCCAGTCCCCCCTACATGCTATCGATCATGCTGCTGGTCCTACTGCTGCAACCCTCGGTCTGGTCTGATCTTAGACTGGGAATGCACTTCGTATGCTTAGACATGGAATGAACTCCTATGCCTAAGCCAACCCATGAAACGAGCATACGGGTGCTCAGCTGGCCGGGGAGGCAGAATGAGCAAGTCGGGATCGACCCAGTCCCCCTTCATGCTGTCGATCGTGCTATCACAACCCTTAGTCTGGTCTGATCTTAGACTGGGAATGAACTCTGACTGCCTAAGTCAACCCACGAAACGAGCATGTGAGAGATGAACAGGTCGAAGAGGCATAATGCGTAAGTCAGGGATTGGCCCGAACCCTTTCTATGTGCTGCCGATCCACTGCCATAACCCTCGGTCTAGTTGGGGCTTAGACATGGAATCAACTCCCTATGCCTAAGCCAACCCACGAAACGAACGTGCAGGCGTTCAGTTGACTGGAAAGGCATAATGCGTAAGCCGAGGATTACGTCGCTCCCCCCTGCATGCTGCCGATCCTGCTATCGTAACCTTCGATTTGGTCCGATCTTAGACTGAGAATGAACTCTGTATGCTTAGACTAGGGATGAACTCCGTATGCCTAAGTCAACCCATGAAACGAGCGTACGGGCACTCAACCGACCGGAGAGGCTGATCGGAGAGGCATAATGCGCAACCTGGGGATCAACTCGATCCCCCTCTGTATGCTATCGATCTCGCTGCCAGTCCTACTGCCACAACCCTCAGTCTGACTGGGAACTAGACAAGGAATGAACTCCGTATGCCTAAGCCAACCCATGAAACGAGCGTGCGGGAGCTCAGCCGACTGGAGAGGTAGAATGCATAAGCCGGAGACCAACCTAGTCCCCCCTACGTACTGCAGATCCTGCTACCGCAACCCTCGGTTTGGTCTGATCTTAGACTGGGAATGAACTCCGTATGGTTAGACATGGAATGAACTCCCATGCCTAAGCCAACCCACGAAACGAGCATGTGGGTGCTTAGCCGGTCGGAGAGGTAGAATGCCCAAGCCGAGGATTAACCCGATCCTCCCTACGTGCTGTCGATCTTGCTACCGCAACCCTCAATCTGATCTGATCTTAGACTGGGAATGAACACCGTATGCCTAAGTCAACCATGAAACGAGCGTTCGGGCGCTGAGCCAGCCAGAGAGGCATAATGCGCAAGCCAGGGATCGGCTCGATCCCCCTCTGCGTGCTACCGGTCCCGCTGCCACAACCCTCAGTTCGGCTGGGGCGTAGACATGAAGTGAACTCCCTATGCCTAACCCAACCCATGAAATAGGTGTGCAGGCGCTCAGTCGGCTGGAGAGGTAGAATGCGCAAGCTGAAGATCGGCCTGGTCCCCCCTATATGCTGTCGATCCTGCTACCACAACCCTCGATCTAGTCTGACCTTAGACTGGGAATGAACTCTGTATGCTTAGACTGGGGATGAACTCCGTGTCCCTAAGTCAACCCATGAAATGAGTGTGCGGGCGCTCAACCGACCAGAGAGGCAGAACGCACAAGCCGGGGATCAAACGGGTGGTAGGTGGGTTCAACAACATCTTCATAATGAGCATAATGCGCAAGTCGGGGATCGGCCCGATGCCCCCTGACGTGCTGTCGATCCTGCTGTCGCAACCCTCAGTCTGATCTGATCTTAGACTGGGAATGAACTCCGTATGCCTAAGTCAACCCATGAAACGAGTGTGCGAGCACTGACTCGGTCGAAGAAGCATAATGCGCAAGTCGAGGATCGGCCCGGTCCCCCAGTGCGTGCTGCTGGTCCCGCTGCCACAACCCTCAATTCGACTGGGGCTTAGACATGGAATGAACTCCCTATGCCTAAGCCAACCCACGAAACGGGCGTGCGGGGGCAAGACGGAGATCGGCCTGGTCCCCCCTGCGTGCTACCTATCCTGCTGCCGTAACCCTCGGTTCGGTCCGATCTTAGATTGGGAATGAACTTCGTATGCTTAGACTGGGGATGAACTCCGTATGCCTAAGTCAACCCACCAAATGAGCGTGTGGGTGCTCAGTTGACTAGAGAGGCAGGATGCGTAAGTCGGGGATCGAACGGGTGGTAGGTGGGTTCAAGAACATCTTCATATTTCTGCTATGCCAATGCCATTTTTATGGCTTGTAAATTCATACAATGGTCGCCTAAGCCTTCATGTGAAGTTTCGCGGTAAGACGACCCGTTTTCTATTTTTCACGATTTTTGAAACTTTTTGTGGCTCGGGATTTTTTAAAATTTTTTTAGAAAGAGTTTTGTCACCAGATTTGGTATAGGTAATCCTTGTATTTTTGTTGGCATGCAAAAAAAAATTCAACTAAAAACTTGAAGTGGAGAAGATTTTGTGACCGTTTGAAAAAAGTGTCCCCATTTCAGACACTTTAATGGCTACTGGCAGCAAACCTATAAAATCTCAAATGCTCTTTAAGGGAGTGTGAGTTCTCAAGGTTTGATGACGGAGAGGGGGCCAATATAAGGGCCAAGTACCAGCACCGATCGCACATCATGTCCGCACACCCCCCAATCGTCGGAACCCCCAATGCCGTCGGTTAAGCTCTCCGACGATGCTCCGGCGATGTTGACCTGAGCGAAAAAAATACGGCACCAGCACATGCCAGTGCCCAGCATGTGCACCGTGGCTCAAAATCTTAGGCTGGGAATGAACTTCGTATGGTTAGACATGGAATGAACTCCGTATGCCTAAGCCAACCCACGAAACGAGCGTACTGGCGTTCAGCCGGGCGGAGGGGCAGAATGCACAAGCCAGGGATCGGCCTGGTCCCCCTACGTGCTGCCGATCCTGCTGCTGCAACCCTCAGTTTGGTCTGATCTTAGACTGGGAATGAACTCCTTATGCATAAGTCAACCCATGAAATGAGCGTACGGGCACCGAAAAGGCATAATGCGCAAGTCGGGGATCGGCTCGGTCCCCCTCTATGTGTTGTCGGTCCAGCTGCCACAATGCTCGGTCCGGCTAGGGCTTAGACATGGAGTGAACTCCTTACACCAAGCCAACCCACGAAACGAGCGTGCAGGCACTCAGTCGGCCGAAGAGGTAGAATGCGCAAGCCGAGGACCGGCCCGGTCCCCCCTGCGTGCTATCGATCCTGCTACCGCAACCCTCGGTCCGATCCAATCTTAGACTGGGAATTAACTCCATATGCTTAGACTGGGGATGAACTATGTGTGCCTAAGTCAACCCACGAAACGAGCGTGTGGGCGTTCAGTCGGCCGGAGAGGCATAATGCGCAAGCCGGGGATTGGCTCGGTCCCCCTTTGCGTGCTGTCGATCCTGCTGCCTGTCCTGCTGCCACAACCCTTGGTCCGGCTGCCACAACCCTTGGTCCGGCTGGGGCTTAGACATGGAATGAACTCCATATGCCTAAGCCAACCCACGAAACGAGCGTGCGGATGCTCAACCGGCCTGAGAGACAGAATGTGCAAGCTGACGATCGACCCGGTCCCCCCTGCGTGCTGTCGATCCTGCTGTTGGTCCTGCTGTCGCAACCCTCGGCCCGATCCGATCTTAGATCGGGAATGAACTCCATATGCTTAGACATGGAATGAACTCCATATGCCTAAGCCAACGCACGGAACGAGCGTGCGGGTGCTCAGTCGACCAGAGAGGCAGAATGCGCAAGCTGGGGATCGGCTCGATCCCCCCTATGTGCTGTCGATCCTGCTGCCACAACCCTCGATGCGGTCTGATCTTAGACTGGGAATGAACTCTGTATGCCTAAGTCAACCCACGAAACGAGCATACGGGCGCTGAGCCGACCGAAAGGCATAATGCACAAGCTGGGGATCGGCTCGATCCCCCTCTACGTGTTGTCGGTCCCGCTGCCACAACCCTCGGTCCGGCTGGGGCTTAGACATGGAATGAACTCCCTATGCCTAAGCTAACCCACGAAACAGGTGTACGGGCACTCAGTCGGCCGGAGAGATAGAATGCGCAAGCTGAGGATTGGCTCGGTCCCCCCTGCGTGTTGCCGATCCTGCTACCGCAACCCTCGATTTGGTCTGATCTTAGACTGGGAATGAACTCCGTATGATTAGACTGGGGATGAACTCCGTATGCCTAAGTCAACCCACCAAACGAGCGTGCGGGCACTCAATTGACCAGAGAGGCAGGATGCGCAAGCCGGGGATCGAACGGGTGGTAGGTGGGTTCAAGCACATCTTCATATTTCTACCATGCCAATGCCATTTTTATGGTTTGTAAATTCATACAATGGTCCCCTAAGCCATCATGTGAAGTTTCATGACAAGACGACCCATTTTCTATTTTTCATGATTTTTAAAACATTTTGCGGTTCGAGATTTTTTAAAATTTTTTTAGAAAGATTTTTGTCCCCAAATTTGGTAGATGTGATCCTTGTATTTTTGTTGGCATGCACAAAAAACTTCAACTAAAAACTCGAAGTGGAGAAGATTTTGTGACCATTTGAAACAAGTGTCCCCATTTGAGAGACTTTAATGGCTACTAGTAACAAACCTATAAAATCTCAAATGCTTTTTAAGGGGGTGTGAGTTCTCGAGGTTTGATGGGGATTGGGGGCCAATATAAGGGCCAAGTGTCATGCCCTGGGCGGGCGCGCTAGGCACATCAGTTGCACCAGCAGATGAGCCAGACGTTGAGGCCCGCAGACCAGGCATGCTGGCGGGTATCTGCATGCAAAGCCTAGCAAACGAGTTAAGAACGCCCGCCCAACTTGCAGGCCAGCCCGTGAGACCAAGGCCTAGCATACAAGCTGCCCGCACCACATCCAGAAGGGCCCAAGGTGCTGGACACGCAAGGTAAGCTTCTGGAGGCAGGCAGGATCAGCAGCAGCATCCTGGCAGATTTGGTTGACCCTGAAAATCAGGAGTTAGCATCCCGATTGATTGTAATCTGTATAATCCCATGATTTTAGCCTTTATTCTAGGGATATTACCATTAAGTATAAGCTGGAGCCTCAACTATAAATAGAGGGCTGCTCCTCCCTCATTTGTACACCATTAAACACTTCTGTTTCAGTGAATACAAGAGCATTTCTAGAATTCTGCCTTCTTATCCTGTTTCTCTTTAACTTGCGTAATCAGCCCTTCATGTTGTTCTAGTGCCCATACGCTTCTGTTTTAGGCTGACTTAGGCATAAAGGAGGAGATTCCAAGCCTAAGGCCACACGATTTTTGAGTCTAATGTCAGAGCTCGTGACAGTTGGTATCAGAGCAAGTTTGATTCTACGTGTTTGTGTTGTGAAGGTTAGAGGAGATGGCATCCCAAAGTGACGCTGCTAACCAACAACCAGAGGCCCAAGAGCATGGGCATTAAAGAGGGAGGAAAGCCAGTTCTAGAGATATCTGGTCTACCATGGACGGTAGGCTGGCCAAGGTGGAGGTGACCATGGGTGACATGGGGGAGAAGCTTGAGGGGGTAGAGACTCACATTGCATCGCTAGACTCAATGGGGGAGGAGATCCAAAGTGAGCTGCAAGCTGCTCTCAACAAAGGCTTGGACGTGTTCACCCAAAAGAATCAGACCTTGGAGGCTAAAGTGCTGACCTTGCGTGATGGCATGGAGGCCATGCACTAGCGGATGGAGGAGCTTACCAGTGAGCTCGTTACTTGCAAGACTACCATTGGGAATTGCATGTTTGCTGGAGTGTCCAAGTCTAGATTGGATGTCCCCAAGCCTAAGGAGTTCAAGGGGACTAGGGCAGCCAAGGAAGTAGATAACTACCTTTGGGGTATGGAGCAGTATTTCTAGGCCATGGGCATGCAAGACGAGGCGATAAAGGTAAGCACCGCTGCTATGTATCTCACTGATGTAGCCTTATTGTGGTAGAGGCGCTGGTGTGATGATGTCAGGCGTGGGAGTGCCAAGATTGGAACCTGGGCAGAGTTCTAAAAGGAGTTCAGAGAACAATTTTACCTGGAGTATGTCGATGATGAGGCATGGGCAAAGTTATGCAGGCTGAGCCAGCAAGGGGACATAAGGGAGTATGTCCAGAAATTCTTTGAACTGATGCTACAGATCTCAGATCTAGGCAAGAAGGATGCCTTATTTGCTTTCATGGATGGCTAAAGCCATGGGTGAAGCATGAGCTACAAAGGAGAGGAGTTCATGACTTGGCTAAAGCCATGACTACTACCGAGGTCTTGATAGAGTTCAAGCCTCTGAACAAGTTCGAGTCTACCAAGCCCAAGGGTAAGGGTAGGGACGATAGGGATCGAAAGAAACAGTCCAAGGGGAAGGACCGTGATCAGGAGTCCAAGGATAGAGACCGAGACCATTCAACCAAGGATGGCGAAAGAAAGCCACCAGCAGGTAAGTGGAAAGCAAAGAGGGACCGAGAGCCACTAGCATGCTACCTATGTGAAGGGAGCCACATAGCGCACAATTACCCATAGAAGGGCAAGTTGGTAGCTATAGACAAGGAGTCCGATGAGGAGCCAGAGTTAAGGGTAGCAAAGCTTGGGTCGTTGGTGCTCAATGCTGTCTAGAGTAAGGGGAGCCACAAGCCAAAGGGCTTGATGTTTGCGGATCTGATGGTTGCAGGTCAAAAGGTGAACGCACTGGTGGACACAGATGCCTCACATCTTTTTATTTCAGGTGATAGAGCCCAGAAGCTCAGACTCAAGGTGCAGAAAAGGGATTGGTACCATCAAAACGGTGAACTCCAAGGAAGTTCTAGCCATTAGTGTAGCGCGGGGAGTGGAGTTACAGCTTGGAGACTAGAAAGGCAAGGAGACCATTGAGGTAGTACACCTTGACGACTATGAATTTGTGATTGGGTTGGATTTCCTTGTTCGGATTAACGCCCTCTTTGTGCCTTTTACTGATTGTGTTTGCATCTTGGATGCATGGTGCCAATACCTAGTGCCATTGAGGAGAGGGTCTGGAGTTGGGTCACGGGTGGAGTCAGCCATCCAATTTGCCAAGGTGGTAAGCAGGCAAGAAGGCACCTTCTTGGCAGCCCTGAAATATGATGAGCCAAAGGAGAAGGAGATCGAGTCACCCTTGAAGGTGCTAAAGGTGCTGAAGACCTTTAGTGATGTGATGCCCACAAAGCTACTTAACAAGCTACCACCTAAGAGGGAGGTGGACCACAAGATCAAGATGGTGTCTGAGGCCAAGCCACCAGCTAGAGCCCTTACCGAATGTCTCCACCAGAGTTAGAGGAGTTGAGGAAGCAGCTCAAAGAGTTAGTTGATGTTGGCTTTATCAGGCCATCGAATGCACCCTATGGTGCACCGATTCTATTTCAGTGCAAGCATGATGGGTCGTTACGGCTGTGCATAGACTACTGGGCTTTGAACAAGCTAACCATCAAGAACAAGTACCCCATTCCACTCATTGCGGACTTGTTCGATCAATTTGGGAGCGCAAGGTGGTTCACCAAGCTGGATTTGAGGTCAGGCTACTATCTAGTTAGGATCGTGGAGGGAGATGAGCCAAAGATAGCATGTGTCACTCAGTATGGTTCGTGTGAGTTCTTGGTGATGCCTTTCGGACTCACGAATGCCCAAGCAACATTCTGCACCCTTATGAACAAGGTACTTCAGTCATTCCTTAATCGGTTTGTTATGGTTTATTTGGATGACATTGTGATCTATAGCCAGACTTTGGGAGAGCATGTAGACCACTTGAGATAGGTGTTCGAGGTGTTGCGGGTGCACAAGTTGTTTGTCAAGGGGGAGAAGTGCACATTCGCCCAACAGGAGATCCCGTTCCTTGGCCACATAGTGGGGGGTGGTAGGATACGCATGGATGAAGGCAAGATACACGCCATCCTGGAGTGGCAACCGCCAGCCAAGGTCATTGAGTTGAGATCATTCCTTGGGCTGGTCAACTACTATAGGTACTTCATCAAAGGTCACTCAGCAATAGCCACGCCATTGACTGACTTGCTCAAGAAAGGGAAAGCATGGGAGTGGAGCGCAGGGTGCCAGGAAGCCTTTGACAGGTTGAAGCGGGCTGTGATCGAGGAGCCAGTCTTGGCCTTGCCAAGCCGTATGAAGTGCATACGAATGCATCAGACTTTGCCATAGGGGGCGTGTTGATGTAAGAGGGATGTCCAGTCGCATTCGAGAGCAAGAATTTGAACGAGACTGAGCGCAAGTACACAATCCAAGAGAAGGAGATGACTGTAGTGGTGCACTGCTTGCGCACTTGGCACCATTACCTGTTGGGGTTGAGGTTCATGGTTAGGACGGACAATGTGGCGACCAGCTACTTCCAGAAGCAGAAGAAGTTGTCCCCCAAGCAGGCGAGATGGCAAGATTTTCTTACGGAATTTGATTTCCAGATGGAGTACAAGTCGGGGTGGGTGAACCTAGTGGTAGACGCTCTGAGTAGGAAGGCTAACCTTGCTGCCATTAGCCAACCAGAGGGGTCACTGGTGCTGCGCATCAAAGAGGGACTTGCGCATGATCCTATAGCCAAGGCTTTGATGGAGTACACCCAGCAAGGTAATACTAGGCAGTTTTGGCTGCAGGATGGCTTGCTGTACACCAAGGGTAGTAGACTATTTGTACTGTAGCACGAGAAGCTCCGCAAGAAAGTTTTGTAAGAATGCTATGATTCAAGGTGGCTGGACACCCTGAAGTGAGCCATACCTTGGCACTGATCGAGGACCGATAGTACTGGCCGTACATAAGGGACGATGTGGAGGCCTATGTGAAGACTTGTCTTGTGTGCCAATAGGACAAGGTGGAGCTCAAGAAACCAGGTAGTCTCTTGGAGCCATTGCCAATGCCAGAGCGACCATGGGAGAGTGTTTCTCTAGACTTTATAGTTGGTCTACCCAAAGCAGAAGGGTTTGGAAGCATCATGGTAGTGGTGGACAGGTTTTCCAAGTATGGAATCTTCATTCTAGCAACCAAGGAGTGCCTAGCCGAGGAGGCAGCTCGATTGTTCCTGAAGAACATGGTACTGGGGAGTGCCAAGGACCATTGTTAGTGATTAGGATGAGCGTTTCACAGGCAGGTTCTGGACTGAGTTGTTCAAGCTGTAGGGGTCAGAGTTGAACTTTTCCACCAGCATGCATCCACAGACCGATGGGTAGACAGAACAAGTGAATGGACTATTGGAGGTCTACCTCAGGCACTATGTGAGTGCCACACAAAGGGACTGGCCAAAACTGCTAGATATTGTGCAGTTTTCCTACAACTTGCAAAGGAGTGAGGTAACAAGATAGAGCCCATTTGAGGTTATGATAGGGCAACAACCACTAACACCCGATTTGATTGCTGCAGGTTATACAGGGCCGAATCCAACAGTATACAAGTTTGCCAAGGCATGCCAGGAGCAAACTGACTTGGCCAGAGTTTGTCTACACAAGGCGGCCAAGAGGTCGAAGAAGTGGGCAGACCAGAATAGACGGGACGTGCAGTTCCAGGTTGAAGACTTGGTGTTGGTGAAGTTGCATCCCATTGTGCACCATAGGGGGCTGCACAAAGGCCTAGTCCAGAGGTATGAGAGACCTTTTCGAGTAGTCAAGAGGGTAGGCAAGGTTGCCTACAAGCTGGATATGCCACCCAAGCCAAGGGTACACCCGATGTTCCATGTGAACATGCTCAAGCCGTTCCATAAGGATGAGGGAGATCCAGGACGGGCAGAGTCAAAGCGTGCGCCATTGGGAGAAAGGGCCTCATATGAGAAGGAGGTCCATAGCATCATAGCTGACCGGGAGGTGTGACGGAAGAACTATTAGCCAAGACAAGAGTACTTGGTGTACTGGAAGGGACTTTCAGACAGTGAGGCGAGCAAGGAACTAGCAAATGACTTATGGTAGTTCAGGGACCAGATCAGGCAATACCATGTAGAAGACGCAACGAGGTTGTTACGTAATTAGGTGGGGGAGAATGTCACGCCCTAGGCGAGCGCGCCAGGCACATCAGGCGCACCAGCAGGTGAGCCAGAGGTTGAGGCCCGTAGACCAGGCATGCTTGTGGGTATCTGCGTGCAAAGCCTAGCAAACGAGTTTAGAACTATAACAAACTCGTGAGACCAAGGCCTGGCATACAAGCTGCCCGTACCACATCCAGAAGGGCCCAAGGTGCTGGACATGCAAGGGAAGCTTTTGGAAGCAGGCAGCATCAGTAGCAGCATCCTGGCAGATTTGGTTGATCCTAAAAATCAGGAGTTAGCATCCTGATTGATTGTAATCTGTATAATCCCATGATTTTAGCCTTTATTCTAGGGATATTGCCATTAAGTGTCAGCTGGAGCCTCAACTATAAATAGAGGGCTGTTCGTCCCTCATTTGTACACCATCAAACACTTTCGTTTTAGTGAATACAAGAGCATTTCCAAAATTCTGCCTTCTTATCCTGTTTCTCTTTAACTTGCGTAATCAGCCCTTCCCGTTGTTCTAGTGCTCGTACGCTTGTGTTTTAGGCTAACTTAGGCATAAAAGAGGAGATTCCAAGCCTAAGGCCTTACGGTTTCTGAGTCTAAGGTCGGAGCCCATGACATAAGTACCAGCACCCATCACACATCATGTGCACACACCCCCCCGACCCCCCTAATCGTCGGAACCCCCAATGCCGCCGGTTAGGCTCTCCGGTGATGCTTCGACGATGCTCCAGCGATGGTGCCCTGAGCGAAAAAAATATGACACCAGCACATGCCCGAGCCTAGCATGTCCACCGTGGCTAAAAATCTTAGACTGGGAATGAACTTCGTACGCTTAGACATGGAATGAACTCCGTATGCCTAAGCCAACCCATGAAACGAGCGTACGGGCACTCAGCTGGTCGGAGAGGCAGAATGCGCAAGCTAGGGATCGACCCGATCGCCCTTTACATGCTATCGATCTTGCTGCCACAATCCTTGGTCTGGTTTGATCTTAGACTAGGAATGAACTCCGTATGCATAAGTGAAACCATGAAACGAGCATACGGGTGTTGAGCCGGCCCAAGAGGCATAATGCGCAAGCCGAGGATCGGCTCGATCCCCCACTACGTACTATCGGTCCCACTGCCACAACCCTCAGTCTAGTTGGGGCTTAGAAATGGAATGAACTCCCTATGAAGCCAACCCACGAAACGGGTATGCGGGTGCTCAGCCAATCGGAGAGGCAAAATGCTCAACCTAGGGATCAGCTCGATCCCCCCTACGTGTTGCCGATCCTACTGGCGTAACCCTCGGTCCGGTCTAATCTTAGAATGGGAATGAACACCGTATGCCTAGACTGGGGATGAACTCCGTGTGCCTAAGTCAATGCACAAAACGAGCGTGCGGGCGCTCAGCCGGTCGGAGAGGCCAGCCAGAGAGGCATAATGCACAAGCCGGGGATCAACTCGATCCCCCTCTGCGTGCTGTCGATCCCGCTACCAGTCTTGCTGCCACAACCCTCGGTCTGACTGGGGCTTAGACATGGAATGAACTCCGTATGCCTAAGCCAACCCATGAAACGAGCGTGCGGGTGCTCAGTCGGCCAGAGAGGCAAAATGTGCAAGTTGGGGATCAGCCCGATCCCCCCTATGTACTGCCGATCCTACTGCCACAACCCTCGGTCTGATCCGATCATAGACTGGGAATGAACTTTATATGCTTAGACATGGAATGAACTCCGTATGCCTAAGCCAACCCATAAAACAAGCGTGCGGGCGCTCAATCGACTGGAGAGGTAGAATGCGCAAGTCGAGGATCGACCCGATCCCCCCTGTGTGCTATCGATCTTGCTGCTGCAACCGTCAGTCCAGTCTGATCTTAGACTAGGAATGAACTCCATATGCCTAAGTCAACCCATGAAATGAGTGTGCAGCTGCTGAGCCGACCGGAGAGGTATAATGTGCAAGTCGGAGATTGGCTCGGTCCCCCTCTGCGTGCTGCCGATCTCGCTGCCACAACCCTCGGTCTGGCTAGGGCTTAGACATGGAATGAACTCCCTATGCCTAAGCCAACCCATGAAATGGGTGTGCGGGCACTCAACCGGCTGGAGAGGCAAAATGCGCAAGCCGAGGATCGACCCGGTTCCCCCTGCGTGCGGTCGATCCTGCTACTGTAACCCTCGATCCGATCTGATCTTAGACTGGGAATCAACTTCATATGGTTAGACTGGGGATGAACTCCGTATGCCTAAGTCAACCCATGAAATGAGCTTCTGGGCACTCAACTGACCAGAGAGGCAGGATGCGCAAGCCGGGGATCGAATGGGTGGTAGGTGGGTTTAAGCACATCTTCATATTTCTGCCTTGCCAATGCCATTTTTATGGCTTGTAAATTCATACAATGGTCCCCTAAGCCTTCATGTTAAGTTTCGTGGCAAGACGACCCGTTTTCTATTTTTCACGATTTTTGAAACTTTTTATGGTTCGAGATTTTTTAAAATTTTTTTGGAAAGAGTTTTCTCCCCAAACTTGGTAAAGGTGATCCTTGTATTTTTGTTGGCATGCACAAAAACATTCAGCTAAAAACTCGTAGTGGAGAAGATTTTGTGACCATTTGAAAAAAGTGTCCCCATTTCAGACACTTTAATCGCTACTGGCAGCAAACCTATAAAATCTCAAGTGCTCTTTAAAGGGGTGTGAGTTCTCGAGGTTTGATGAGGGATAGGGGGCCAATATAAGGGCCAAGTACCAGCACCCATCACACACCATGTTCGCACACCCCCTGGCCCCCCAAATCGTCGGAACCCTCAATGCCGTCGGTTAGGCTCTCCGACGATGCTCCGGTGATGGTGCCCCGGGCAAAAAAAATGCGGCACCAGCACATGCCCGAGCCTAGCATGGGCACCGTGGCTCAAAATCTTAGACAGGGAATGAACTCCGTATGCTTAGACATGGAATGAACTCCGTATACCTAAGCTAACCCACGAAACGAGCGTACGGGTGCTCAACTGGTCGGAGAGGCAAAATGTGCAAGCCGGGGATCGGCTCGGTCCGCCCTACGTGCTATCGATGCTACTGTCACAACCCTTGGTCTGGTCTGATCTTAAACTAGGAATGAACTCCGTATGCCTAAGTCAACCCACGAAACGAGTGTACGGGCGCTGAGCCAGCTAGAGAGGCATAATGAGCAAGCCGAGGATCGGCCCGGTCCCCCTTTCCGTGCTGCCAGTCCCGCTGCCACAATCCTAGGTCTGGTTGGGGCTTAGACATGGAATGAACTCCCTATGCCTAAGCCAACCCACGAAACGGGCGTGCGGGTGCTCAACCGGCTAGAAAGGTAGAATGCGCAAGTCGAGGATCGGTCCAGTCCACCCTGCGTGTTGTCGATCCTGCTGCTGCAACCCTCGGTCCAGTCCGATCTTAGACTGGGAATGAATTCCGTATGCTTAGACTGGGGACTGGGGATGAACTTCGTATGCCTAGGTCAACCCACGAAACGAGCGTGCGGGCACTCAGCCAACCAGAGAGGCAAGATGCGCAAGCCGGGGATCGAATGGGTGGTAGGTGGGTTGAAGCACATCTTCATATTTCTATCATGCCAATGTCATTTTTATGGCTTGTAAATTCATACAATGGTCCTCTAAGCCTTCATGTGAAGTTTCGTGGCAAGACGACCTGTTTTCTATTTTTTATGATTTTTGAAACTTTTTATGGTTCGAGATTTTTTAAAATTTTTTTAGAATAAGTTTTCTCCCCAAATTTGGTAGAGGTGATCCTTGTATTTTTGTTGGCATGCACAAAAACATTCAGCTAAAAACTCGATGTGGAGAAGATTTTGTGACCATTTGAAAAAAGTGTCCCCATTTCAGACACTTTAATGGCTGCTGGCAGCAAACCTATAAAATCTCAACTGCTCTTTTAGGGGGTGTGAGTTCTCGAGGTTTGGTGAGGGATAGGGCGCCAATATAAGGGCCAAGTACCAGCACCCATCGTACATCATGTGCGAACACCCCCCGGCCCCCCCAATCATGGGAACCCCCAATGTCGCCGGTTAGGCTCTCCGACGATGCTCCAACGATGGGGCCTCGGGCAAAAAAAATGTGACACCAGCACATGCCCGAGCCCAGCATGTGCACTGTAGCTCAAAATCTTAGACTGGGGATGAACTCCGTATGCTTAGACATAGAATGAACTCCGTATGCCTAAGCCAACCCACGAAACGAGCGTACGGGCACTCAGCCGGTTAAAGAGGTAGAATGCGCAAGCCGGGGATCGACCCAGTCCCCCTTTTGTGCTGTCGATCCTGCTGCGGCAACCCTCGGTCTGGTTTGATCTTAGACTAGGAATGAACTCCATATGCTTAGACTAGGGACGAACTACGTATGCCTAAGTCAACCAACGAAAAGAGCATACGGGCGCTCAGCCGACCGGAGAGGCCGGCTGGAGAGGCATAATGCGTAAGTCGAGGATCAACCTGGTCCCCCTCTGTGTCCTGCCGATCTCGCTGTCAGTCCTGCTGCCACAACCCTCGGTCTGGCTGGGGCTTAGACATGGAATGAACTTCGTATGCCTAATCCAACCCATGAAACGACCGTGCGGGCGCTGTGCCAGCTGGAGAGGCATAATGAGCAAGCCGAGGATCGGCCCGGTCCCCCTCTGCATGCTGCCAGTCTCGCTGCCATAATCCTCGATCTGGTTGCGGCTTAGACATGGAATGAACTCCCTATGCCTAAGCCAACCCACGTAACGGGCGTACGGGCGCTCAACCGACCAGAAAGGCAGAATGCGCAAGTCGAGGATCGATCCGGTCCACCTTGCGTGCTACCGATCCTACTGTCGTAACCCTTGGTCCAATCTGATCTTAGACTGGGAATGAACTCCGTATGCTTAGACTAGGGATGAACTTCGTATGCCTAAGTCAACCCATGAAACGAGCGTACGGGCGCTCAGTCGACCAGAGAGGCAAGATGCGTAAGCCGGGGATCGAACGGGTGGTAGGTGGGTTCAAGCACATCTTCTTATTTCTGTCATGCCAATGCCATTTTTATGGCTTGTAAATTCATACAATGGTCCCCTAAGCCTTCATGTGAAGTTTCGCGGCAAGACGACTCGTTTTCTATTTTTTATGATTTTTGAAACTTTTTACGGTTCGGGATTTTTTTAAAGTTTTTTAGAATGAGTTTTCTCCCTAAATTTGGTAGAGGTGATCCTTGTATTTTTGTTGGCATGCACAAAAACATTCAGTTAAAAACTCGAAGTGGAGAAGATTTTGTGATCATTTGAAAAAAGTGTCCCCATTTCAGACACTTTAATGGCTGCTGGTAGCAAACCTATAAAATCTCAACTGCTCTTTAAGGGGGTGTGAGTTCTCAAGGTTTGATGAGAGATAGGGGGCCAATATAAGGGCCAAGTACCAGCAGCCATCGCACATCATGTGCGGACACCCCTCGGCCCCCCAATCGTTGGAACCCCCAATGGCGCCGGTTAGGCTCTCCGACGATGCTCCGTTGATGGTGCCCCGGGCAAAAAAAAAGTGACACCAGCACATGCCCGAGCCCAACATGTGCACCATGGCTCAAAATCTTAGACTGGGAATGAACTCCATATGCTTAGACACAGAATGAACTCCGTATGCCTAAGCCAACCCACGAAATAAGTGTGCGGGCACTCAACCGGTCAAAGAGGCAAAACGCGCAAGTCGGGGATCGACCCGATCCCCCTTGCATGTTGTCAATCCTGCTACAACAACCCTCGATCTGGTCCAATCTCAGACTGAGAATGAACTCGGTATGCCTAAGTCAACGCACGAAATGAACGTGCGGGCGTTGAGCCAGCCGAAGAGCATAATCGCAAGCTGGGGATCGGCCCGATCCCCCTCTACATGCTGCCGGTCCCGTCGCCACAACCCTCGGTCTGGCTGGGGCTTAGACATGGAATGAACTCCCTATGCCTAAGCCAACCCACGAAACGGGTGTGCAGGCACTCAACCGACCAGAGAGGTAGAATGCGCAAGCAGGGGATCGGCCCGGTCCCCCCAATGTGCTGTCAATCCTACTATCGCAACCCTCTATCCGATCCAATCTTAGACTGAGAATGAGCTCCATATGCAACCCACGAAATGAGCGTGCAGACGCTCGGCCGACCAGAGAGGCAGGATGCGCAAGCTGAGGATCGAACGGGTGGTAGGTGGGTTCAAGCACATCTTCATATTTCTGCTATGCCAATGCCATTTTTATGGCTTGTAAATTCATACAATGGTCCCCTAAGCCTTCATGTGAAGTTTTGTGGCAAGACGACCCGTTTTATATTTTTAATGATTTTTGAAACTTTTTACGGTTCAGGATTTTTTAAATTTTTTTTAGAAAGAGTTTTGTGCCCAAATTTGGTAGAGGTGATCCTTGTATTTTTTTTGGCATGCAAAAAAAACTTCAGCTAAAAATTCGAAGTGGAGAAGATTTTGCGACCGTTTGAAAAAAGTGTCCCCATTTCAGACACTTTAATGGCTGCTGGCAGCAAACCTATAAAATCTCAAATGCTTTTTAAGGGGGTGTGAGTTCTCGAGGTTTGATGAGGGATAGGAGGCCAATATAAGGGCCAAGTACCAGCACCCATCGCACATCGTGTGCGCACACCCCACCGACCCCCCCAATCACTGGAACCCCCAATGCCACCTATTAGGCTCTCCAGTGATGGTGCCCTGGGCAAAAAAAATGTGGTACCAGCACATGCCCGAGCCCAGCATGTGCACCGTGGCCAAACTCTTAGACTGGGAATGAACTCCGTATGCTTAGACATGGAATGAACTTCGTATGCCTAAGCCAACCCACGAAACGAGCGTGCGGGCGCTCAGCCGGGCATAGAGGTAGAATGTGCAAGCTGAGGATTGACTCGATCCCCCTCTACATGTTGTCGGTCCCGCTGCCACAACACTTAGTTTGACTGGGGCTTAGACATGGAATGAACTCGCTATGCCTAAGCCAACCCACGAAGCGGGAGTGCGGGCGCTCAACCGGTCGGAGAGGAAGAATGCATAAGCCGGGGATCGGCCCGGACCCCCCTGTGTGCTGCCGATCACTGCCACAACCCTTGGTCCAGTCCGATCTTAGACTGGGAATGAACTCTGTATGCTTAGATTGGGGATGAACTCCGTATGCCTGAGTCAACCCATGAAACGAGCGTGCGGGTGCTCAGCCGGTCGGAGAGGTAGAATGCGGAAGCCAAAAATTAGCTCAGTCCCCCCTGTATGCTGCCGACCTTGCTGCTAGTCCTACTATCGCAACCTCGGTCCGGTTCGATCTTAGACTGGGAATGAACTCTGTATGCTTAGACATGGAATGAACTCCGTATGCCTAAGCCAACCCATGAAACGAGCGTGCGGGCACTCAACCGACTGGAGAGGCAGAATGCGTAAGTCGGGGACCGGCCCGATCCCCCCTGCATGCTGTCGATCTTGCTACCGCAACCCTCGATCCGGTCTGATCTTAGACCTGGAATAAACTCCGTATGCCTAAGTCAACCCACGAAATGAGTGTTCGAGCGCTCAGCTGGTCGAAGAGGCATAATGTGCAAGTCGAGGATTGGCTCGGTCCCTCTCTGCATGTTGTTGGTCCTGCTGCCACAACCCTCGATTCGACTGGGGCTTAGACATGGAAAGAACTCCCTATCCTAAGCCAACCTATGAAACGGGCATGCGGGCGCTCAGTCGGCCGAAGAGGCGGAATGCGTAAGCCGGGGATCGGCCCGATCCCCCCTACGTGCTGTCGATCCTGCTGCGGCAACCCTCGGTCCGGTTCGATCTTATACTGGGAATGAACTCCATATGCTTAGACTAGGGATGAACTCCGTATGCCTAAGTCAACCAACGAAAAGAGCATACAGGCACTCAACCGACCGGAGAGGCTGACTGGAGAGGCATAATGCACAAGCCGAGGATCAGCCTGGTCCCCCTCTGCGTGCTGCCGATCCCGCTGTCGGTCCTGCTGCCACAACCCTTGGTCCGACTGGGGCTTAGACTTGGAATGAACTCCGTATGTCTAAGCCAACTAACGAAATGAGCATATGGGCGCTCAGCCAGCCAGAGAGGCAGAATGCACAAGCAAGGGATCGGCCCAGTCCCCCCTGCGTGCTGTCGATCCTAATGCTGGTCCTACTATCGCAACCCTCGATCCGGTCCGATCTTAGACTGGGAATGAACCCCGTATCCTTAGACATAGAATGAACTCCGTATGCTTAAGCCAACCCATGAAACGAACGTGCAGGTGCTCAACCGACCGAAAAGGCAGAATGCGCAAGCTGGGGATCGGCCCAGTCCCCCCTACGTGCTGTTGATCCTGCTATCGCAACCCTCGATCTGGTTCGATCTTAAACTGGGAATGAACTCCATATGCCTAAGTCAGCCCATGAAATGAGCCTGGGGGTGCTATGCCGATCGGATAGGCATAATGCACAAGCCGGGGATCGGCTCGATCCCCCTCTGTGTGCTACTGATCCTGTTGCCACAACCCTCGGTCCGTCTGGGGCTTAGACATGGAATGAACTCCCTATGCCTAAGCCAACACACGTAGGGGGACCGGGCCGATCCCTGGTGTGTGCATTCTGCCTCTCCGGCCGGTTGAGCGCCCGCACGCTTGTTTCATGGGTTGGCCTAGGCATACAAAGTTCATTACATGTCTAAGCATATGGAGTTCATTCCTAGTCTAAGATCAGACTGGACCGAAGGTTGCTGTAGCAGGACTAGCAGTAGGATCGGCAGCACACAGAGGGGACCGAGCTGATCCCGGGCTTATACATTCTGCCTCTCCGATCGACTGAGCACCTGCACACTCGTTTCATGGGTTGGCTTAATCATACGAAGTTCATTCCATGTCTAAGCCCAGACCAACGGTTGTGGCAGCTGGACCAGTAGCGAGATCGACAGCACATAGAAGGGGACTAGGCTGATCCCCGGCTTACGCATTATGCCTCTCCAACCGACTAAGTGCCCATACACTCGTTTCATGGGTTGACTTAGGCATACGGAGTTCATCCCCAGTCTAAGCATATGGAGTTCATTCCCAGTCTAAGATCGAACTGGACCAAGGGTTACGGTAGCAGGATCGGTAGCACGTAGGGGGGACTAGATCGATCCCCAGCTTGCGCATTTTGCCTCTCCTACCGGCTGAGCGCCCGCATGCCCATTTCGTGGGTTGGCTTAGGCATAGGGTGTTCATTCCATGTCTAAGCCCCAGCCAGACCGAGGGTTGTGGTAACGGGAACGACAGCACGCAGAGGGGGATCAGGTCGATCCCCAGCTTGCGCATTATGCCTCTTCGGTCGGCTCAGTGCCCGTACGCTCGTTTCGTGGGTTGACTTAGGCATACAGAGTTCATTGCCAGTCTAAGAGCGAACCAGATTGAGGGTTACGGTAGCACGATCGATAGCACATAGGTGGGATCGGGTCGATCCCCAGCTTAAGCATTCTACCTCTCCGGCAGTTTGAATGCCCACACGCTCGTTTTGTGGGTTGGCTTAGGCATACGAAGTTCATTCCATGTCTAAGCATACGGAGTTCATTCCCAGTCTAAGATTTTGAGCCACGGTGCACATGCTGGGCTCGGGCATGTGCTGGTGCCGCATTTTTTTCGGCCCGGGCACTATCGCCAGAGCATCGTCGGAGAGCCTAACCGGCGGCATTGGGGGTTCCAACGATTGGGGGGGCCGGGGGGTGTGCGCACATGATGTGTGATGGATGCTGGTACTTGCCCTTATAATGGCCCCCTATCCATCATCAAACATCGAGAACTCACACCCCCTTAAAGAGCATTTGAGATTTTATAGGTTTGCTATCAGTAGCCATTAAAGTGTCTGAAATGGGGACACTTTTTTCAAATTGTCACAAAATCTTCTCCACTTCGAGTTTTTAGCTGAATTTTTTTATGCATGCCAAAAGAAATACAAGGATCACCTCTACAAATTTGGGGACAAAAATCTTTCTAAAAAAATTTTAAAAAATCTCGAACCGTAAAAAGTTTCAAAAATCATGAAAAATAGAAAATCGGTCGTCTTGCCACGAAACTTCACATGAAGGCTTAAGGGACCATTGCATGAATTTACAAGCCATAAAAATGGCATTGGTATGGCAGAAATATGAAGATATGCTTGAACCCACATACCATCCGTTCGATCCCCGGCTTGCACATCCTGCCTCTCTGGTCGGCTGAGCGCCCGCACACTCGTTTCATGGGTTGACTTAGGCATACGGAGTTTATCCCCAGTCTAAGCATACAGAGTTCATTCTCAGTCTAAGATCGGACTGAACCGAGGGTTGCGGTAGCAGAATCGGTAGCACGCAGGAGGGATCGGGCCGATCCTCGGGTTACGCATTCTGCCTCTCTAACCGGCTGAGCGCTCGCACGCCCATTTCGTGGGTTGGCTTAGGCAAAGGGAGTTCATTCCATGTCTAAGCCCCAGTCGGACTGAGGGTTGTGGCAGCGGGACTGGCAGCACGCAGAGGGGGATCGGGTTGATCACTGGTTTGTGCATTATGCCTCTTCGGCCGACTCAACGCCCGCATGCTAGTTTCGTGGGTTGACTTAGGCATATGGATTTCATTCCCAGTCTAAGATTGGACCAGACCGAGGGTTGCAGCAGCAAGATCGACAGCATGCAGGGGGGACGGGGTCGATCCCCGACTTGCACATTCTGCCTCTCTGACCGACAAAGCACTCGCACGCTCATTTCGTGGGTCGGGTTAGGCATACGGAGTTCATTCCATGTTTAAGCATACGGGGTTCATTTCCAGTCTAAGATTGGACCGTATCGAGGGTTGCGATAGCAGGACCAACAACAGGATTGACAGCATGCAGGGGGGACCGGGCCGATCCCTGGCTTGTGCATTCTGCCTCTTTGATCGGTTAAGCGCCCGTACACTCGTTTCATGGGTTGGCTTAGGCATACGGAGTTCATTCCCAGTCTAAGATTTTGAGCCACGGTGCACATGCTGGGCTCGGGCATGTGCTGGTGTCGTATTTTTTTCGTCGGGGCACCATCGCCGGAGCATCACCGGAGAGCCTAACCGGCAGCATTGGGGGTTCCAATGATTTGGGGGGCCGCGGGGTGTGCGCACATGATGTACGATGGGTGCTGGTTCTTGGCCCTTATATTGGGCCCCTATCCTTCATCAAACCTCGAGAACTCACACCCCCTTAAAGAGCATTTGAGATTTTATAGGTTTGCTGCCAGTAGCCATTAAAGTGTCTAAAATGGGGACATTTTTTTCAAACGATCACAAAATCTTCTCCACTTCGATTTCAACAAAATACAAGGATCACCTCTACCAGATTTTGGGACAAAACTCTTTCTAAAAAAATTTTAAAAAATCTCTAACCATAAAAAGTTTCAAGAATCATGAAAAATAGAAAACGGGTCGTCTCGCCACGAAACTTCAAATGAAGGCTTAGGGGACCATTGTTTGAATTTACAAGCCATAAAAATGGCATTGGCATGGAAGAAATATGAAGATGTGCTTGAACCCACCTACCACCCGTTTGATTCCCGGCTTACGCATCCTGCCTCTTTGGTCGACTGAGTGCCCACACGCTCGTTTCATAGGTTGACTTAGGCATACGGAGTTCATCCCCAATCTAAGCATATGGAGTTCGTTCCCAGTCTAAGATCGGACCGGACCGAGGGTTACGACAACAGGATCGGTAGCACGCAGGGGGAACCGGGCCGATCCTTGGCTTGTGCATTCTACCTCTCCGATCGGCTGAGCTCCCACACGCCCGATTCATGGGTTGGCTTAGGCATAGGGAATTCATTCCATGCCTAGGCCCCAGCCGAACGGAGGGTTGTGGCAGCGGGACTGGCAGCATGCAGAGGCAGATCGGGCCGATCCCCAGCTTGCGCATTATGCCTCTCCGATCGGCTCAACGCCCGCACGCTCATTTCGTGGGTTGACTTAAGCATACAGAGTTTGTTCCCAGTCTAAGATCGGATCGGACCGAGGGTTGCGACAGCAGGATCAATAACACGCGGAGGGGACCAGGCTGATTGGGGTGGTCGGGGATAGCACGCAGGAGGGGATAGCAGGATCAACAGCATCACCGGAGAGCCTAATCGATGGCATTGGGGGTTCCGGCGATTGGGGTGGCCGGGGGGTGTGCGGACATGATGTGCGATGGGTGCTGGTACTTGCACTTATATTGGCCCCCTATCCCCTATCAAACCTCGAGAACTTGCACCTCCTTAAAGAGCATTTGAGATTTTATAGGTTTGCTGCCAGTAGCCATTAAAGTGTCCGAAATGGGGACACTTTTTTCAAACGGCATAAAATCTTCTCGACTTCGAGTTTTTAGCTCAATTTTTTTGTGATTGCCAAAAAAAATACAAGGATCACCTCTACAAAAATCGTGAAAAATAGAAAATGGGTCATCTTGCCACAAGACTTCACATGAAGGCTTAGGGGACCGTTGTATGAATTTACAAGAAACAAAAATGGCATTGGCATGGCAAAAATATGAAGATGTGCTTGGACCCACCTACCACCCGTTCGATCCCCAGCTTACGTATCCTGCCTCTCTGGTCGGCTGAGCGCCCGCATGCTCATTTCTTGGGTTGACTTAGGCATATGGAGTTCATACCCAGTCTAAGCATACAGAGTTCATTCCCAGTATAAGATCAGATCGGACCGAGGATTACGGTAGCAAGATCGATAGCATGCAAGGCGGACCGGGCCGATCCCCGGCTTGCGCATTCTGCCTCTTCGGCTAGTTGAGCGCCCGTACACCCATTTCATGGGTTGACTTTGTCATAGGGAGTTCATTCCATGTCTAAGCCCCAGTCGGATCGAGGGTTGTGGCAGCGAGACCGGTAGCACGCAGAGAGGGATCGGGTCGATCCCCGGCTTGTGCATTATGCCTCTCCGACCAGTTCAGCACCTGCATGCTCGTTTCGTGGGTTAACTTAGGCATACAGAGTTCATTCCCAGTCTAAGATCGATCCGGACTGAGGGTTGCGGCAGCAGGATTGACAGCACGTAGGAGGGGATCGGGCCGATCCCTGGCTTGTGCATTCTGCCTCTCCGGTCGATTGAGCACCTGCACGCTCGTTTCGTGGGTTAGCTTTGGCATACGGAGTTCATTCCATGTCTAAGCATACGGAGTTCATTCCCAGTCTAAGATCAGACCGGATCGAAGGTTGCGGTAGCAGGACGAGCAGCAGGATCGGCAGCATACAGTGGGGATCGATCCAATCCCTGGCTTACGCATTCTGCCTCTCCAACCGGTTGAGCACCCGTACGCTCATTTCGTGGGTTGGCTTAGGCATACAGAGTTCATTCCATGTCTAAACCTCAGTCAGACCGAGGGTTATGGCAGCAGGACCGACAATGGGATCGGCAAGACACAGAGGGGGACTGGGTTGATCCCTGGCTTACACATTATGCCTCTTCGACCGGCCTCTCCGGTCGACTGAGCGCCCGCACGCTCATCTCATGGGTTGACTTAGGCATACGAAGTTCATCCCCAGTCTAAGCATATGGAGTTCATTCCCAGTCTAAGATCAGATCGGACAGAGGGTTACGGCAACACGTAGGGGGGTCCCGGCTTGCGCATTCTGCCTCTCTGATCGACTGAACACCTGCACGCCTGTTTCATGGGTTGGCTTAGGTATAGGGAGTTCATTGCATGTCTTAGCCCCAACAGGATCGAGGGTTGTGGCAGCGGGATCGGCTACACACAGAGGGGGATCGGGCCGATCCCTGGCTTATACATTATGATTCTTTGGCCGGTTCAGTGCCTGCACGCTCGTTTCATGGGTTGACTTATGCATACTGAGTTCATTCCCAGTCTAAGATCGAACCGGACTGAGGGTTGCAGTAGCATGATCGATAGCACGCAGGGGGGCCAAGCTGATCCCCAACTTATGCATTCTACCTCTCCGATCGGCTGAGCACCCGTACACTCATTTCGTGGGTAGGCTTAGGCATAGGGAGTTCATTCCATGTCTAAGCATATGGAGTTCATTCCCAGTTTAAGATCAGACTGGACCGAGGGTTGCGGTAGCAGGACCAGCAGCAGGATCGACAACACGTAGGGGGAATTGGGTCGATCCCCGACTTGCGTATTCTACCTCTCTGGCCGAATGAGCAGCCGCACGCTCGTTTCATGGGTTGGCTTAGGCATACGAAGTTCATTCCATGTCTAAGCCCTAGCTGGAGCGAGGGTTATGGCAGCAGGACCGGTAGTGGGATCTGTAGCACGCATAGGGGAACTTGGCTGATCCTCGGCTTATGCATTATGCCTTTTTGGCTGGCGTCTCCAATCGATTGAGTGCCCACATACTCGTTTCATGGGTTGACTTAGGCATACGGAGTTCATCCCCAGTCTAAGCATACGGAATTCATTCCCAGTCTAAGATCGGATCGGACTGAGGGTTGCGACAGCAGGATCAACAACACGCAGAGGGGATCGAGCCAATCCCTGGCTTGTGCATTCTGGCTCTCCGATCAGCTGAGCGCTCGCACGCCCGTTTCGTGGGTTGGCTTAGGCATAGGGAGTTCATTGCATGCCTAAGCCCCAATCGCCGGAGAGCCTAATCGGCGGCATTGGGGGTTCTGTTGATTGGGGGTCTGCGGACATGATGTGCGATGGGTGCTGGTACTTGGCCCTTATATTGGCCCCCTATCCCTCATCAGACCTCAAGAACTCACACCACCTGAAAGAGCATTTGAGATTTTATAGGTTCACTGCTAGTAGCCATTAAAGTGTCTGAAATGTGGACACTTTTTTCAAACGGCCACAAAATCTTTTCCACTTTGAGTTTTTAGCTGAATTTTTTTGTGAATGCCAAAAAAAATACAAGGATCACCTCCACCAAATTTGGGGACAAAAATCTTTCTAAAATTTTTTTTAAAAATCTTGAACCGTAAAAAGTTTCAAAAATCGTGAAAAATAGCAAACAGGTCGTCTTGCCACGAAACTTCACATGAACGCTTAGGGGACCATTGTATGAATTTACAAGAAATAAAAATGGCATTGGCATTTCAAAAATATGAAGATGTGCTTGAACCCACCTACCACCCGTTCGATCCCTGACTTACGCATCCTGTCTCTCTGCTCGGTTGAATGCCCGCAAGCTTATTTCGTGGGTTGACTTAGCCATACAGAGTTCATCCCCAGTCTAACCATACAAAGTTCATTCCCAGTCTAAGATCGAACTGGATCGAGGGTTGCGGTAACATGATCGATACCACGCAGGGGGGCCCGGGTCGATTCCCAGCTTGCGCATTCTGCCTCTTCAATCGGTTGAACACCTGTACACCCGTTTCGTGGGTTGGCTTAGGCATAGGGAGTTCATTCCATGTCTAAGCTCCAGTCGAACCAAGGGTTGTGGCAGCGGGACCGGCAGCACGCAGAGGAGGACCGGGCTGATCCTCGACTTTCGCATTATGCCTCTCCGGCTAGCTCAGCACCCGCATGCTTGTTTAGTGGGTTAATTTAGGCATACAGAGTTCATTCCCAATCTAAGATCAGATCGGACTGAGGGTTGCAGCAGTAGGATCGACAGCACGTAGGGGGGGACAGGGTCGGTCCCCGGCTTGCGCATTCTGCCTCTCCGGCTAGCTCAGCGCCCGCACGCTCGTTTTGTGGGTTGGCTTAGGCATACAGAGTTCATTCCATGTCTAAGCATATGGAGTTCATTCCCAGTCTAAGATCGGACTGGATCGAGGCTTGTGGCAGTAGGACCAGCAGTAGGATCGACAGCATGCAGGAGGGACCGGGCCAATCCCCGGCTTGTGCATTCTGCCTCTTCGATCGGTTGAGCACCCGCACGCTCGTTTCGTAGGTTGGCTTAGGCATATAGAGTTCATTCCATGTCTAAGCCCCAACCGGACCGAGGGTTGTGGTAGTAGGACCGACAGTGGGATCGACAGCACGCAGAGGGGGACTGGGCTGATCCCTGGCTTAGGCATTATGCCTCTCCGATCGACTGAGCACCCGTACGCTCGTCTCGTGTGTTGACTTAGGTATACGGAGTTCATCCCCAATTTAAGCATATAGAGTTCATTCCCAGTCTAAGATCAGACAAGACAGAGAGTTGCGGCAGTAGGATCGACAGCACGTAAGGGGGACCGGGCGGATCCCCGGCTTGTGCATTCATTCTCTCCGACTGACTGAGCGCCCGCATGTCCGTTTCATGGGTTGGCTTAGGCATAGGGAGTTCATTCCATGTCTAAGCCCCAGTAGGATCAAGGGTTGTGCCAGCGGGACTGGCAGCACGCAGAGGGGGACCAGGCCGATCCCCGACTTGCGCATTATGCCTCTTTGGCCGGCTCAGCGCCCGTACGCTCATTTCATGGGTTGACTTACGCATACGAAGTTCATTCCCAATCTAAGATCGGACCCAGACTGAGGGTTACAGTAGCAAGATCGACAGCACACAGGGGGGGACTGGACCGATCCCCAGCTTACGCATTCTGCCTCTCCGGCCAGCTGAATGCCCGCATGCTCGTTTCATGGGTTTGCTTAGGCATATCGAGTTCATTCCATGTCTAAGTGTACGTAGTTCATTCCCAGTCTAAGATCGGACTGGACCGAGGGTTGCGGTAGCATGACTAGCAACAGGATCGACAGTACGTAGGGGGGATCAGGTCGATCCCCGGCTTGCGCATTCTACCTCTTTGACCGACTGAGTGCCCGCACGCTCATTTTATGGGTTGGCTTAGGCATACGGAGTTCATTCCATGTCTAAGCCCTAGCTGGATCGAGGGTTGTGGCAGCAGGACCGACAGTGGGATCTGCAGCATGCAGAGGGGGACTGGCCTGCAGCATGCATTATGCCTTATGCATTATGCCTTTTCAGTGGGATCTGCAGCATGCATTATGCCTTTTCAGTTGACCTCTCCGATCGATTGAGTGCCCGAACGCTCATTTCATGGGTTGACTTAGGCATACAGAGTTCATCCCCAGTCTAAGCATACGGAGTTCATTCCTAGTCTAAGATCGGATCAGACCGAGGTTTGCGGTAGTAGGATCAACAGTACATAGGGGGATCGGGACGATCCCCAGCTTGCGCATTCTAGCTCTTCGATTGACTGAGTGCCCACATGCCCGTTTCGTGGGTTGGCTTAGGCACAGGGAGTTCATTCCATGTCTAAGCCCCAATCGTCGGAGCATCATCGGAGAGCCTAACTAGCGGCATTAGGGGTTTCAGCGATTGGGGGGGCCAGGCGGGTCTGCGCACATGATGTGCGATGGGTGCTGGTACTTGGCCCATATATTGGCCCCCTATCCCTCATCAAACCTTGAGAACTCACACCCCCTTAAAGAGCATTTGAGATTTTATAGGTTTGCTTCTAGTAGCCATTAAAGTGTTTGAAATGGGGACACTTTTTCCAAACGGTCACAAAATCTTCTCCACTTCGAGTTTTTAGCTGAATTTTTTTGTGAATGCCAACAAAAATAAAAGGATCATGAACCGTAAAAAGTTTCAAAAATGGGAACAAAACTCTTTTTAAAAAAAATTTTAAAAATCCTGAACCGTAAAAAGTTTCAAAAATTGTGAAAAATAGAAAACGGGTCAACTTGCCACGAAACGTCAAATGAAGGCTTAGGGGACCATTGTATGAATTTACAAGAAATAAAAATGGCATTGGCATGGTAGAAATATGAAGATCTGCTTGAACCCACCTACCACCCGTTTGATCCTCGGCTTACGCATCCTGCCTTTTTGGTCGGCTGAGCGCCCGCACGCTCGTTTCATGGGTTGACTTAGGCATACGAAGTTCATCCCCAGTCTAACCATATGGAGTTCATTCCCAGTCTAAGATCGGACCGGACCAAGGGTTGCGACAACAGGATCGGTAGCACGCAAGGGGGACCGGGCCGATCCCCAGCTTGCGCATTCTGCCTCTTCGATCGGTTGAGTGCCCATACACCTATTTCATGGGTTGGCTTAGGCATAGGGAGTTCATTCCATGTCTAAGCCCCAGGCAGACCGAGGGTTGTGGTAGTGGGACCGACAACACACAGAGGGGGTCCGGGCCGAACCCCGGCTTGCGCATTATGCCTCTTCGGCCAGCTCAGCACCCGAATGCTCGTTTCGTGGGTTGACCTAGGCATACAGAGTTCATTCCCAATCTAAGATCAGATCGGATTGAGGGTTGAGGCAGCAGGATTGACAGCACGCAGGGGGGACCGAGTCGGTCCCTGACTTGCGCATTCTACCTCTCCGACCGGCTGAGTGCCCGCACGCTTATTTCATGGGTTGGCTTAGGCATACAAAGTTCATTCCATGTCTAAGCATATGGAGTTCATTCCCAGTATAAGATCAGACCAGACCAAGGGTTGCAGCAGCAAAACCAGCAGCAGGCAGGGGGGATCGGGCTAATCCCCGGCTTGTGCATTCTGTCTCTCCGATCGACTGAGCGCCCACACGCTCGTTTCGTGGGTTGGCTTAGGCATATAGAGTTCATTCCATGTCTAAGTCCCAGCCGGACCGAGGGTTGTGGCAGCAGGACCGAGGGTGGGATCGACAGCATGCAGAGGGGGACTCGGCTGATCCCTGGCTTACGCATTATGCCTCTCCGGTCGGCTGAGCGCCCGCACGCTCGTCTCGTGGGTTGACCTAGGCATACGGAGTTCATCCCCAGTCTAAGCATACAGAGTTCATTCCCAGTCTAAGAATACAAAGTTCATTCCCAATCTAAGATCAGATCGGACAGAGGGTTACGACAACAGGATCAGCAACACGCAGGAGGGATCGGGTCGATCCTCGACCTACGCATTCTTTCTCTCTGACCGACTGAACGCCCGCACACCCGTTTCGTAGGTTGGCTTAGGCATAGGGAGTTCATTCCATGTCTAAGCCACAGCAGGATCGAGGGTTGTGGCAGCGAGACCGACAACACACAGAGGGGGACCGGGTCGATCCCTGGCATGCGCATTATGCCTCTTCAGCCGGCTCAGCGCCCGTACGCTCGTTTCATGAGTTCATTCCCAGTCTAAGATCAGACCAGATCGAGGGTTGCGGTAGCAAGATCGACAGCATGAAGGGGGGGACTGGGCCAATCCCCAGCTTGCGCATTCTGCCTCTCCGGTCGGCTGAACGCCCGCACGCTCATTTCGTGGGTCGGCTCAGGCATACGGAGTTAATTCCATGTCTAAGCATACAGAGTTCATTCCCAGTCTAAGATTTTGAGCCACGGTGAACATGCTGGGCTCGGACATGTGCTGGTGCCGCATTTTTTTCACACGGGGCACCATCATCGGAGCATCACCGGAGAGCCTAACCGACGGCATTGGGGCTTCCGGCGATTGGGGTGGCCGGGGGGTGTGCGCACATGATGTGCGATGGGTGCTGGTACTTGGCACTTATATTGGCCCCCTATCCCTCATCAAACCTCGAGAACTCGCACCTCCTTAAAGAGCATTTGAGATTTTATAGGTTTGCTGCCAGTAGCCATTAAAGTGTTCGAAATGGGGACACTTTTTTCAAACGGTCACAAAATCTTCTCCACTTCTAGTTTCTAGCTCAATTTTTTTGTGCATGCCAAAAAAAATACAAGGATCACCTCTACGAAATTTGGGGACAAAACTCTTTCTAAAAAAATTTTAAAAAATCCCGAACCGCAAAAAGTTTCAAAAATCATGAAAAATAGAAAACTGGTCATCTTGCCACGAAACTTCACATGAAGGCCTAGGGGACCATTGTATGAATTTACAAGCCATAAAAATGGCATTGGCATGGTAGAAATATGAAGATGTGCTTGTGTCACACCCTGGGCGAGCGCGCCAGGCACATCAGGCGGATCAGCAAGTGAGCTAGAGGTTGAGGCCCACAGACCAGGCGTGCTGCCAGGTATCAGTAGGTGTTCGCACGCTTGTGTTTTAGGCTAACTTAGGCACAAAGGAGGAGATTCCAAGCGTAAGGCCGCATGGATTCTGAGTTTAAGGTCAGAGCCCATGACAGTTGGTATCAAGGTAAGTTCGATTCTACATGTTTGTGTTGTGCAAGTTAGATCGTGATTGAAGAGATGGCATCCCAAAGCGACGCTACTAGCCAACAACCAGAGTCCCAGGGGCATGGGTATGGAAGAGGCAAGAAAGCCAGTTCTAGAGATATCTAGTCTACCATGGATGGTAGGCTGGCCAAGGTGGAGGTGACCGTAGGCAAGATGGAGGAGAAGCTTGAGGAGGTAGAGACTCACATTGCATCGTTAGACTCTATGGGGGACGAGATCCAAAGTGAGCTGAAAGTTGCTCTCAACAAAGGCTTGGATGTGTTCACCTGAAAGAATTAGACCTTGGAGGCTAAAGTACTGACCTTGCGCGATGGCATGAAGGCCATGCTCCGATGGATGGAAGAGCTTGCCAGTGAGCGCGTTGCTTGTAAGACTGCCATTGGGAATGGCATGTTTGCTGGAGTGTCCAAATCCAGATTGGATGTCTCCAAGCCTAAGGAGTTTAAGGGGACTAGGGCGGCCAAGAAAGTAGACAACTACCTTTGGGGTATGGAGTAGTACTTCCAAGCCATGGGCATGCAAGACGAGGTGATAAAGGTAAGCACCGCTGCTATGTATCTCATTGATGTAGCCTTATTGTGGTGGAGGCACAGGTGTGATGATGTCAGGTGTGGAAGCGCTAAGATTGGAACCTGGGTAGAGTTCCAAAAGGAGTTCAGAGAATAATTTTACCCGGAGTATGTCGATGATGAGGCGTGGGCAAATTTACGCAGGCTAAGCTAGTAAGGGGACATAAGGGAGTATGTCCAAAAATTCTCTGAACTAATGCTACAGATCTTGGATCTAGGCGAGAATGATGCCTTCTTTGCTTTCATGGACGGGCTGAAGCCGTGGGTGAAGCATGAGCTACAAAGGAGAGGAGTTCATGACTTGGCTAAAGCCATGACTACTGCTGAGGCCTTGATAGAGTTCAAGCCTCTTAACAAGTTCGAGTCTTCTAAGCCCAAGGGTAAGGGCAAGGACGATAGGGACCGGAAGAAGCAGTCTAAGGGGAAAGACCTTGATCGAGAGTCCAAAGATAGAGATCAAGACCATTCAACCAAGGATGGCAAGAAGAAGCCACCAGCAGGCAAGTGGAAACCGAAAGGGGATCGAGAGCCACTAGCATGCTACCTATGAGGAGGGAGCCATATAGCACGTAGTTGCCCGTAGAAGGGCAAGCTGGCTGCTATAGACAAGGAGTCTGACGAGGAGCTAGAGTCAAGGGCAGCAAAGCTTGGGTCGTTGATGCTCAATGCTGTCCAGAGTAAGGGGAGCCGCAAGCCAAAAGGCTTGATGTTTGTGGATCTGATGGTTATGGGTCAGAAAGAGAGCGCACTGGTGGACACAGGTGCCTCACATCTTTTTATTTTAGGTGATGGAGCCCGAAAGCTCAGACTAAAGGTGTAGAAAGGGATTGGTACCATTAAAATGGTGAACTCCAAGGAGGTTCCAACCATTGAAGTAGCACAGGGAGTGGAGTTGCAGCTTGGAGACTGGAAAGGCAAGGAGACCATAGACGTAATACCTCTTGATGACTATGAGTTTGTGATTGGGTTGGATTTCCTTATTCGGATTAACGCCCTCCTTGTGCCTTTTGCTGATTGTGTTTGCATCTTGGATGCACGGTGCCAATGCCTAGTGCCATTGAGGAGAGGGTCTGGAGTTGGGTCACGGGTGGTGTCAGTCATCCAACTTGCCAAGGTGGTAAGCAGACAAGAAGATACCTTCTTGGCAGCCCTGAAATATGATGAGCCAAGGGAAAAGGAGATCGAGTCACCCTTGGAGGTGCTAAAGGTGCTGAAGACCATTAGTGATGTGATGCTCGCAATGCTGCCTAGCAAGCTACCACCTAAGAGGGAGGTGGACCACAAGATCGAGCTGGTGCCTGAAGCCAAGCCACCAGCTAGAGCCTTACCGAATGTCTCCACCAGAGTTGGAGGAGTTGAGGAAGCAGCTCAAGGAGTTAGTTGATGCTGGCTTCATCAAGCTATCGAAGGCACCCTATGGTGCACCGGTTCTATTCCAGTGCAAGCATGATGGGTCGTTGTGGCTATGCATAGACTACCAGGCTTTGAACAAGCTGACCATCAAGAACAAGTACCCCATCCCACTCATTACAGACTTGTTCGATCAACTTGGGAGCGTAAAATGGTTCACCAAGTTGGATTTGAGGTCAGGCTACTATCAAGTCAGGATCACAGAGGGAGATGAGTGAAAGACAGCATGTGTCACTCGGTATGGTTCATATGAGTTCTTGGTGATGCCTTTCGGACTCACGAATGCCCCAGAAACATTCTGCACCCTTATGAACAAGGTACTTCAGTCATTCTTTGATCGGTTTATTGTGGTTTATTTGGATGACATTGTGATCTATAGCTAGACTTTGGGAGAGCATGTAGACCACTCGAGACAGGTGTTCGAGGTGTTACGGGCACACAAGCTATTTGTCAAGAGGGAGAAGTGCTCATTCACCCAGCAGGAGATCTCATTCCTTGGCCACATAGTGGGAGGTGGTAGGATACGCATGGATGAAGGCAAGATACACGCCATCCTGGAGTGGCAACCGCCAGCTAAGGTCACTAAGTTAAGATCGTTCCTTGGGTTGGTTAACTACTACAGGTGCTTCATCAAAGGTCACTCAACAATAGCCACGCCATTGACTGACTTGCTCAAGGAGAGCATGGGAGTGGAACGCAGGGTGCCAGGAAGCCTTTGACAGGTTAAAGCAGGCTGTGATCGAGGAGCCAGTCTTAGCCGTGCCAGACCATGCCAAGCCGTATGAGGTGCATACGGATGCATAAGACTTTGCCATAGGGGGCATGTTGATGCAGGAGGGACATCCAGTCATGTTCGAGAACAGGAAGCTAAACGAGACTGAACATAAGTACACGGTCTAAGAGAAGGAGATGACTGCAGTGGTGCACTGCTTGCGCACTTGGCACCATTACCTATTGGGGTCGAGGTCATGGTTAGGATGGACAATGTGGCGACCAGCTACTTCTAGACATAAAAGAAGCTGTCCCCCAAGCAGGCGAGATGGTAAGATTTTCTTGCAGAATTTGATTTCCAGATGGAGTACAAGCCAGGATGGGCGAACCTAGTGGCAGACGCCCTGAGCAGGAAGGCTAACCTTGCTGCCATTAGCCAACCAAAGGGGTCACTAGTGTCGCGCATCAAGAAGGGACTTGCACATGATCCTATAGCTAAGGCTTTGATAGAGTACACCCAACAAGGTAAGACTAGGCAGTTTTGGTTACAGGATGGCTTGCTGTACACCAGGGGTAGTAGACTGTTTGTGCCGCAGCATGGGAAGCTTCATAAGGAAGTTTTGCAAGAATGCCATGATTCAAGGTGGGCTGGACACCCCGGAGTGAGCAGTACCTTGGCGTTGATCGAGGATTAGTACTACTGGCCGCACATGAGGGACGATGTGGAGGCCTATGTGAAGACTTATCTTGTGTGCCAATAGGACAAGGTGGAGCTCAAGAAACCAGACGCTCTCTTGGAGCCATTGCCAGTGCCAAAGCGACCATGGGAGAGTGTTTCTCTGGACTTTATAGTCGGTCTACCCAAAGCAGAAGGGTTTCGAAGCATCATGGTAGTGGTGGACAGGTTTTCCAAGTATAGAATCTTCATTCCAGCAACCAAAGACTGCCCAACCAAGGAGGTAGCTCGATTGTTCCTGAAGAACATGGTTAAGTACTGGGGAGTGCCGAGGACCATTGTTAGTGATCGGGATGGGCATTTCACAGGCAGGTTATGGATTGAGTTGTTCAAGCTGTTGGGGTCAGACTTAAACTTTTCCACCAGCATGCATCCGTAGACCGATGGGCAGACAGAGCGAGTAAATGAACTATTACAGGTCTACCTCAGACACTATGTGAGTGCCACCCAAAGGGACTGGCCAAAGCTGCTAGATATTGTGCAGATTTCCTACAACTTGCAAAGGAACGAGGCAATGAAAGAGAGCCCATTTGAGGTTGTAACAGGGTAATAACCACTAACACCCGGTTCAATTGCTACAGGTTATACAGGATCAAATCCAGCAGTATACAAGTTTGCCAAGGCATGGCAGGAGTAAATTGACTTGGCCAGAGTTTGTCTACACAAGGTGGCCAAGAGGTTTAAGAAGTGGGCAGACCAGAAAAGGTGGGATGTGCAGTTCCAAGTTGGAGACTTGGTGTTGGTGAAGCTGCATCCCATTGTGTGCCATAGGGGGCCGCATAAAGGCCTAGTCTGGAGGTATGAGGGACCTTTTCGAGTAGTCAAGAGGTTATGTAAGGTTACCTACAGGCTAGATATGCCATCCAAGCCGAGGGTACACCCGGTGTTCCATGTAAGCATGCTCAAGCCGTTTCATGAGGATAAGGGAGATCCAAGATGGGTAGAGTTAAAGCGTGCACCATTGGGAGAAAGGGCCTCATATGAGAAGGAGGTCCACAGCATCATGGCTGACCGGGAGGTGAGACAGAAGAACTATCAACCAAGACATGAGTACTTAGTGTGCTGGAAGGGACTTCCAGACAGTGAGGCAAGCTAGGAACTAGCAAAGGACTTATGGCAGTTTGGGGACCAGATCAAGCATTACCATGCAGAAGACACAATGAGGGTGTTACACAATTAGGTAAGGGAGAATGTCACACCCTGGGTGGGCATGCCAGGCACATCAGGCGGACCAGTAGGCGAGCCAGAGGTTGAGGCCCATAGACCAGGCGTGTTGGTGGGTATGTGCACGCAAAGCCTAGCAAACGAGTTCAGAATGCCCGCCCGACTTGCAGTCTAGCCCGTGAGACCAAGGCCTGGCATACAAGCTGCCCGCACCACATCCAGAAGGGCCCAAGGTGATGGACATGCAAGGAAAGCTTCTGGAAGTAGGTAGCATCAGCATGAGCATCTTGGTAGATTTGGTTGACCCTGAAAATCAGGAGTTAGCATCCTGATTGATTGTAATCCCATGATTTTAGCCTTTATTCTAGGGATATTGCCATTAAGTTGTAGCTGGAGCCTCAACTATAAATAAAGGGCTGCTCCACCCTCATTTGTACACCATCAAACACTTCTGTTGCACTGAATACAAGAGCATTTCTAGAATTCTATCTTGTTCATCCTGTTTCTTTTTAACTTGCGAAATTAGCCCTTCCCATTGTTCTAGTGCCCACACGCATGTGTTTTAGGCTGACTTAGGCACAAAGGAGGAGATTCCAAGCCTAAGGTCGCACAGATTCTGAGTCTAAGGTCGGAGCCCGTGACACTTGAACCCACTTACCACCCGTTCGATCCCGACTTGTGCATCCTACCTCTCTGGTCAGCTAAGTGCCCACACGCTCATTTCATGGGTTGACTTAGGCATGCGGAGTTCATCCCCAGTCTAAGCATACAGAGTTCATTCCCAGTGTAAGATCTGACCAGACCGAGGGTTGCGACAGCAGGATCAACAGCATGCAGGGGGGATCGGGCCAATCCCCAGCTTGCACATTCTGCCTCTTCGATCGACTGAGCGCCTGCACGCTCGTTTCGTGGGTTGGCCTAGGCATACAGAGTTCATTCCATGTTTAAGCCCCAACTGGATCGAGGGTTATGGTAGCAGGACCGGCAGCATGCAGAGGGGGACCGGGCTGATCCCCAGCTTGCGCATCATGCCTCTCCGACCGGCTTCTCTGGTCGGCTGAGTGCCCGTATGCTTGTTTCGTAGGTTGACTTAGGCATACGGAGTTCATCCCCAGTCTAAGCATACGAAGTTCATTCCCAGTCTAAGATCAGACTGGACCGAGGGTTGCGACAGCAGGATCGACAACATACAAGGAGGATCGGGCCGATCCCCGGCTTGCGCATTATGCCTGTCCGGTTGGCTCAGCGCCCGCACGCTTGTTTTGTGGGTTAACTTAGGCATACGGAGTTCATTCCCAGTCTAAGATCGGACCAGATTGAGGGTTGCGATAGCAGGATCGACAGCACGCAGGGGGGACCGGGTCGATCCCCGACTTGCGCATTCTGCCTCTCCGACAGGCCGAGCGACCGTACGCCCGTTTCATGGGTTGGCTTAGGCATAAGGAGTTCATTCCATGTCTAAGCCCCAATCGGATCGAGGGTTGTGGCAGTGGGACTGGCAGCACGCAGAGGGGGATCGAGCCGATCCCCAGCTTGCGCATTATGCCTCTTCGGTCGGCTCAGCGCCTGTACACTCGTTTCGTGGGTTGGCATAGGCATACAGAGTTCATTCCTTGTCTAAGCCCCAGCCAGACCGAGGGTTGTGGCAGCAGGACTGGCAGCGGGATCGACAACATGCAGAGGGGGACCAGGCTAATCCTCGACTTATGCATAATGCCTCTCCAGCCGACTGAGCGCCCGTACGCTCATTTCGTGGGTTAACTTAGGCATACAGAGTTCATCCCCAGTCTAAGCATACAGAGTTCATTCCCAGTCTAAGATCGGACCAGACCGAGGGTTGCGGCAGTAGGATCAATAACATGTAGGGGGGATCGGGCCGATCCCCGGCTTGTGAATTCTGCCACTCCGACCGGCTGAGCGCCCGCATGCCCGTTTCGTGGGTTGGCTTAGGCATAGGGAGCTCATTCCATGTCTAAGCCCCAGTCGGACCGAGGGATGTGGTAGCGGGACCAGCAACATGCAGAGGGGGACCGAGCCAATCTCCGACTTGCGTATTATGCCTCTCCAGTCGGGTCTGCACCCGCATGCTCATTTCGTGGGTTGACTTAGGCATACGGAGTTCATTCCCAATCTAAGATCAGATCGGATTGAGGGTTGTGGCAGCAGGATCGACAGCACGTGGGGGGCACTGGGCCAATCTCTGGCTTGCGCATTCTGCCTCTCCGGCTGGCTAAGCACCCTCACACTCATTTCGTGAGTTGGTTTAGGCATACGTAGTTCATTCCATGTCTAAGCATACGGAGTTCACTCCTAGTCTAAGATCAGACCGGACCGAGGGTTGCGATAGTAGGATCGACAGCACGCTTGTTTCGTGGGTTGGCTTAGGCATACGTAGTTCATTCCATGTCTAAGCCCCAGCCGAACCGAGGGTTGTGGTAGCAGGACCGGTAGCGGGATTGACAGCATGCAGAGGGGGACCGGGCTGATCCCCGGCTTGCGTGTTATGCCTCTCCGGCCGACTGAGCACCCGCACGCTCGTTTCATGGGTTGACTTAGGCATATAGAGTTCATCCCCAGTCTAAGCATACGGAGTTCATTCCCAATCTAAAATCGGTCTGAACTGAGGGTTGCAGTAGCAGGATCAATAGCACGCAGGGGGGATCGGGCCGATCCCCAGCTTACTCATTTTGCCTCGCTGGCCAGCTGAGCGCCCGCAACCCGTTTCTTGGGTTGGCTTAGGCATAGGTAGTTCATTCCATGTCTAAGCCCCAGCCAGACCGAGGGTTGTGGAATGGGACCGACAGCACGTAGAGGGGGACCAGACCGATCCCCAGCTTACGCATTATGCCTCTCCGATCGGCTCAACGCCTGCACGCTTGTTTTGTCAATTGACTTAGGCATACGAAGTTCATTCGTAGTCTAAGATCGGATCGGATCGAGGGTTGCGACAGTAGGATCGATAGCACGCAGCGGGGGACCAGGCCGATCCTCGGCTTACGCATTTTACCTCCCCGGCTGGCTGAGTGCTCGTACGGTCGTTTCGTCGGTTGGCTTAGGCATACGGAGTTCATTCCATGTCTAAGCATACGGAGTTCATTCCCAATCTAAGATCGGACTGGACTGAGGGTTATGGCAGCAGGATCGACAGCATGCTGGGGGGGACCTGGCCGATCCCTGACTTGCTCATTCTGCCTCTCCGATCGACTGAGCGCCCGCACGCTCGTTTTGTGGGTTGACTTAGGCATACGGAGTTCATCCCCAGTCTAAGCATACGGAGTTCATTCCCAGTCTAAGATCAGAATGGATCAAGGGTTGCGGCAGCAGGATTGGCAGCATGCAGGTGGGATCGGGTCGATCCCCAGCTTACACATTCTGCCTCTCCGGCCGGTTGAGCACCCGCACACCCGTTTCATGGGTTGGCTTAGGCATAGGGAGCTCATTCCATGTCTAAGCCCCAATCGAACCGAGGGTTGTGGCAGTGGGACCGACAGCACGCAGAGGGGGACCAGGCTAATCCTCGACTTACGGATTATGCCTCTTCGGCCGGCTCAGCGCTCGCACACTCGTTTCATGGGTTGACTTATGCATACGGAGTTCATTCCCAGTGTAAGATCGGACCAGACTGAGGGTTGCGGCAGCAGGATCGATAGCAAGTAGGGGGAGACTGGGTCGATCCCCGACTTATGCATTTTGCCTCTCCGACCGGCTGAGTGCCCACACAGTCGTTTCGTGGGTTGGGTTAGGCATACGGAGTTCTTTTCATGTCTAAGCATATGGAATTCATACCCCGTCTAAGATTTTGAGCCACGATGCACATGCTGGGCTCAAGCATGTGCTGGTGCCACATTTTTTTCGCTCGGGGCACCATTGCCGAAGCAACACCGGAGCATCCCCGGAGAGCGTAACCGACGGCATTGGGGGTTCCGACGATTGGGGGGCCGGGGGGTGTGCATACATGATGTGCAATGGGTGCTGGTACTTGGACCTTATATTGGCCCCCTATCCCTCATCAAACCTCGAGAACTCACACCCCCTTAAAGAGCATTTTAGATTTTATAGGTTTGCTGCCAGTAGCCATTAAAGTGTCTGAAATGGGGACACTTTTTCAAATGGTCACAAAATCTTTTCCACTTCGAGTTTTTAGCTGAATTCTTTTGTCCATGCCAACAAAAATACAAGGATCACCTCTACCAATTTTGGGGACAAAACTCTTTCTAAAAGAATTTAACAAAATCCCGAACCGTAAAAAGGTTCAAAAATTGTGAAAAATAGAAAATGGGTCGGACTGAGGGTTGTGGCAGCGGGACTGGCAGCACATAAAGGGGTACCGAGCCGATCCCCAGCTTGTGCATTATGCCTCTTCGGTCGACTGAGCACTCGTATGCTCGTTTTGTGGGTTGGCGTAGGCATACGGAGTTCATTCCATGTCTAAGCATACAGAGTTCATTCCCAGTCTAAGATTTTGAGCCACGATGCACATGCTGGGCTGAGGCATGTGCTGGTGCCGCATTTTTTTCACCCGAGGCACCATCACCGAAGCATCGTCGGAGAGCCTAACAGGTGGCATTGGGGGTTCTGACGATTGGGGGGTCAGGGGGTGTGCGCACATGATGTGCAATGGGTGCTGGTACTTATGTCACGGGCTTCGACCTTAGACTCAGAAACCGTGTGGCCTTAGGCTTGGAATGTCCTCCTTTATGCCTAAGTCAGCCTAAAAGACAAGCGTACAGGGCACTAGAACAACAAGAAGGGCTGATTACGCAAGTTAAAGAGAAACAGGATAAGAAGGCAGAATTCTGGAAATGCTCTTGTTTTCACTTAAACGGAAGTGTTTGATGGTGTACAAATGAGGGAGGAGCAGCCCTCTATTTATAGTTGAGGCTCCAGCTTACACTTAATGGCAATATCCCTAGAATAATGGCTAAAATCATGGGATTATACAGATTACAATCAATCAGGATGCTAACTCTTGATTTTTAGGGTCAACCAAATCTGCCAGGATGTTGCTGCTGAACCTGTCTATTTTCAGAAGCTTCCCTTGTGTGTCCAGCACCTTGGGCCCTTCTGGAGGTGGTGCGAGCAGCTTGTTTGCCAGGCCTTGGTCTCACGGGCCGGCCTGCAAGTTGGGCGGGCATTCTGAACTCGTTTGCTAGGCTTTGCACGTAGATACCCGCCAGCATGCCTGTCTGCGGGCCTCAACCTCAGGCTCGCCTGCTGGTGCGCCTGATGTGCCTGGCGTGCCTGGCGTGCCTGCCCAGGGCGTAACATTCTCCCCCACCTGATTGCACAACTCCCTCATTGCGTCTTTTGCATGGTACTACCTGATCTAGTCCCCGAACTGCCATAAGTCATCTGTTAGTTCCCAACTCGCCTCACTATCTGGAAGTCCCTTCCAGTGCACCAAGTACTATTGTCTTGGCTGATAGTTCTTTCGTTTCACCTCCTAATCAGCTATGATGCTATGGACCTCCTTCTCATATGAAGCCCTTGCTCCCAATGGCACACACTTTGACTCTGCCCATCTTGGATCTCCCTCATCCTCATGAAACAGCTTGAGCATGCTCACATGGAACACCGGGTGTACCCTCGGTTTGGGTGGCATATCCAGCTTGTAGGCAACCTTGCCTACCCTCTTGACTACTCGAAAAGATCCCTCATACCTCTGGACTAGGCCTTTATGTAGCCCCCTATGGCGCACAATGGGATGCAGCTTCACCAACACCAAGTCTCCAACCTGGAATTGCACGTCCCGCCTATTTTGGTCTGCTCACTTTTTCGACCTCTTGGCCGTCTTGTGTAGACAAACTCTGGCCAAGTCAGTTTGGTCCTGCCATGCCTTGGCAAACTTGTATGCTGTTGGATTTGGCCCTGTATAACCTGTAGCAATCGAACCGGGTGTTAGTGGTTGTTGCCCTGTCACAACCTCAAATGGGCTCTGGTTCGTTGCCTCACTCCTTTGCAAGTTGTAGGAAAACTGTGCAATATCTAGCAATTTTGGCTAGTCCCTTTGTGTGGCACTCACATAGTGCCTGAGGTAGACCTCCAATAGTCCATTCACTCATTCTGTCAACCCATCGATTTGTGGATGCATGCTGGTGGAAAAGTTCAAGTCTGACCCCAACAGCTTGAACAACTCAGTCCAGAACTTGCTCGTGAAACACCCATCCCGATCACTAACAATGGTCCTTGGCACCCCCTAGCACTTAACCATGTTCTTCAAGAACAACCGAGCTGCCTCCTTGGTTTGGCACTCTTTGGTTGCTGGAATGAAGATTCCATACTTGGAAAACCTGTCCACCACTACCATGATGCTTCCAAACCCTTCTGCTTTAGGTAGACCGACTATAAAGTCCAGAGAAACACTCTCCCATGGTTGCTCTGGCACTGGCAATGGCTCCAAGAGACCGCCTGGTTTCTTGAGCTCCACCTTGTCCTATTGGCACACAAGATAAGTCTTCACATAGGCCTTCACATCGTCCCTCATGTGCAGCCAGTAGTACTGATCCTCGATCAACGCCAAGGTACTGCTCACTCCGGGGTGTCTAGCCCGCCTTGAATCATGGCATTCTTGCAAAACTTCCTTGTGGAGCTTTTCGTGCTATGGCATAAACAGTCTACTACCCCTGGTGTACAGCAAGCCATCCTGTAACCAAAACTGCCTAGTCTTACCTTACTGGGCATACTCCATCAAAGCCTTGGTTGTAAGATCATGCGTAAGTCCCTCCTTGATGCGTGGCACTAGTGACCCCTCTGGTTGGCTAATGGCAGCAAGGTTAGCCTTCCTGCTTAGGGCGTTTGCCACTAGGTTCACTCACCCCGACTTGTACTCCATCTGGAAATCAAATTCCATAAGAAAATCTTACCATCTCGCCTGTTTGAGGGACAGCTTCTTCTGCGTTTGGAAGTAGCTAGTTGCCACATTGTCCATCCTAACCATGAACCTCGACCCCAACAGGTAATGGCACCAAGTGTGCAAGCAGTGCACCACTGCAGTCATCTCTTTCTCTTGGACCGTGTATTTGTGCTCAGTCTTGTTCAGCTTCCTGCTCTTGAACGTGATTGGACGTCCCTCCTGTATCAACATGCCCCCTATGGTAAAGTTTGATGCATCCGTATGCACCTCATACGGCTTGGGATGGTCTGGCAAGGCCAAGACTGGCTCCTCGATCATAGCCCGCTTTAACTTGTCAAAGGCTTTCTGGCACCCTATGCTCCACTCCCATGCTTTCCCTTTCTTGAGCAGGTCAGTCAATGGTGTGGCTATTGCTGAGTGACCTTTGATGAAGCGCCTGTAGTAGTTGACCAGCCCAAGGAACGATCTCAACTCAGTGACCTTGGCCGGTGGTTGCCACTTTAGGATGGCGTGTATCTTGCCTTCATCCATGCGTATCCTGCCACCTCCCACTATGTGGCTAAGGAATGGGATCTCCTGCTGGGCGAATGAGCACTTCTCCCTCTTGACAAACAGCTTGTGTGCCCGTAACACCTCGAACACCTGTCTCAAGTGCTCCCCCAAAGTCTAGCTGTAGATCACAATGTCATCCAAATAAGCCACAACAAATCGATCAAGGAATGACTAAAGTACCTTGTTCATAAGGGTGCAGAATGTTGCTGGGGCATTTGTGAGTCTGAAAGGCATCACCAAGAACTCATACAAACCATACCGAGTGACACATGCTGTCTTTGGCTCATCTCCCTCCGCGATCCTGACTTGATAGTAGCCTGACCTCAAATCCAGCTTGGTGAACCACCTTGCGCTCCCAAGTTGATCGAACAAGTCTGCAATGAGTGGGAAGGGTACTTGTTCTTGATGGTCAGTTTGTTCAAAGCCTGGTAGTCTATGCACAGCTGCAATGACCCATCATGCTTGTGCTGAAATAGAACCGGTGCACCATAGGTTACCTTCGATGGCCTGATGAAGCCGACATCAACTAACTCTTTGAGCTGCTTCCTCAACTCCTCTAACTCTGGTGGAGACATTCAGTAAGGGACTCTAGCTGGTGGCTTGGCCTCAGACACCAGCTCGATCTTGTGGTCCACCTCCCTCTTAGGTGGTAGCTTGCTAGGGAGCTTTACGGGTATCACATCACTAAAGGTCTTTAGCACCTTTAACACCTCCAAAGGTGACTCGGTCTCCTTCTCCCTTGGCTTATCATATTTCAGGGCTGCCAAGAAGGTGTCTTCTTGTCTACTTACCGCCTTGGCAAATTGGATAGCTGACACCACCCACGACCCAACTCCAGACCCTCTCCTCAATGGCACTAGGCATTGGCACCATGCATCCAAGAAGCAAACACAATCGGCAAAAGGCACAAGGAGGGCATTAATCCGAACAAGGAAATCCAACCCAATCACAAACTCATAGTCGTCAAGGGGTATTACCTCAATAGTCTCCTTGCCTTTCTAGTCTCCAAGCTGTAACTCCACTCCCCGCGCTACTCCAATGGCTGGAACTTCATTAGAGTTCACCATTTTAATGGTACCAGTCCCTTTCTACACCTTTAGTCCAAGCTTCCGGGCTCTATCACCTGAAATAAAAAGATGTGAGGCACCTGTGTCCACCAGTGTGCTCACCTTCTAACCTGCAACCATCAAATCTGCAAACATCAAGCCCTTTGGCTTGCTGCTCCCCTTACTCTAGACAGCATTGAGCACCAACGACCCAAGCTTTACTACCCTTGACTCTGGCTCCTCATCAGACTCCTTGTCTACAGCAGCCAGCTTGCCCTTCTACGGGCAATTGCACGTTATGTGGCTCCCTCCACATAGGTAGCATGCTAGTGGCTCTACGTCCCCCTCTGCTTTCCACTTGCCTGCTGGTGGCTTCCTCTCGCCATCCTTGGTTGAACGGTCTCGGTCTCCATCCTTGGACTCTTGGTCATGGTCCTTCCCCTTGGATTGCTTCTTTCAGTCCCTATCGTCCCTGCCTTTACCCTTGGGCTTGGTAGACTCAAACTTGTTCAGAGGCTTGAACTCTATCAAGGCCTCGACAGTAGTCATGGCTTTAGCCAAGTCATGAACTCCTCTCCTTTGTAGCTCATGCTTCAGCCACGGCTTTAGCCCATCCATGAAAGCAAATAAGGCATCCTTTTCACCTAGATCCAAGATCTATAGCATCAATTCAGAGAATTTCTGGACATACTCCCTTATGTCCCCTTGCTGGCTCAACCTACGCAACTTTGCCCGCGCCTCATCATCGGCATACTCTGGGTAAAATTGTTCTCTGAACTCCTTTTGGAACTTTACCCAGGTTCCAATCTTGGAGCTCCCACGCCTGACATCATTACAACTGTGCCTCTACCAGAATAAGGCTACATCAGTGAGATACATACTGTCGGAGCATCGTCGGAGAGCCTAACCGACGGCATTGGAGGTTCCGACGATTGGGGGGGTCGGGGGTGTATGCACATGATGTGCGATGGGTGCTGGTACTTGGCCCTTATATTGGCCCCCTATCCCTCATCAAACCTCGAGAACTCACACCCCCTTAAAGAGCATTTGAGATTTTATAGGTTTTTTGCCAATAGCCATTAAAGTGTCTAAAATGGGGACACTTTTTTCAAACGGTCACAAAATCTTCTCCACTATGACCTTTTAGCTGAATGTTTTTGTGCATGCCAACAAAAATACAAGGATCACCTCTACCAAATTTGGGGACAAAACTCTTTCTAAAAAAATTTTAAAAAATCCCGAACCATAAAAGGTTTCAAAAATCGTGAAAAATAGAAAATGGTTCATCTTGCCACGAAACTTCACATGAAGGCTTAGGGGACCATTGTATGAATTTACAAGCCATAAAAATGGCATTGGCATGGCAGAAATATGAAGATGTGCTTGAACCCACCTACCACACGTTCGATCCCCGACTTACGCATCCTGCCTTTCTGGTCGGCTGAGCGTCCGCACGCTCGTTTCATGGGTTGACTTAGGCATACGGAGTTCATCCCCAGTCTAAGCATACAGAGTTCATTCCTACTTTAAGATCGGATCGAACCGAGGGTTGCGGTAGCAGGATCGACAGCACATAGGGGGGATCGAGCCAATCCCCGGCTTGCACATTCTGCCTTTCCGGCCGGCTGAGCGCCCGCACGCTCGTTTTATGGGTTGGCTTAGGCGTAGGGAGTTCATTCCATGTGTAAGTCCCAGTCAGACCAAGGGTTGTGGCAGCAGGATCGACAGCACGCAAAGGGGGACCGGGCCGATCCCAGGCTTGCACATTATGCCTTTCCGGCCGGCTCAGCGTCCGCACGCTCATTTCGTGGGTTGACTTAGGCATACGGAGTTCATTCCCAATCTCAGATCAGACTGGACTGAGGGTTACAGTAGTAGGATCGACAACACGCAAGCAGGAACCGGGTCGATCCCCGACTTGTGCATTCTGCCTCTCTGGCCAACTGAGCGCCCGCATGCTCGTTTCGTGGGTTGGCTTAGGCATACGGAGTTCATTCCATGTCTAAGCATACGGAGTTCATTCCCAGTTTAAGATCAGACCAGACCGAGGGTTGCAGCAGCAGGACCAGCAGTAGGATCGATAGCATGTAGGAGGGGATCGGGCCGATCCCCGATTTACGCATTCTGCCTCTCCGGCTGGCTGAGCACCTGCACGCTCATTTCGTGGGTTGGCTTAGGCATAGGGAGTTCATTCCATGTCTATGCCCCAGCCGGACTGAGGGTTGTGGCAGTAGGACCGGCAGCGGGATCGACAGCAAGCAGAGAGGGACCGGGCTGATCCCCGCCTTGCGCATTATGCCTCTTTGATCGGTTGAGCGCCCGCACGCTTGTTTCATGGGTTGACTTAGGCATACGGAGTTCATCCCCAATCTAAGCATATGGAGTTCATTCCCAGTCTAAGATCGGACCAGATCGGTGGTTGTGGCAGCAAGATCTGCAGCACGCAGGGGGGACTAGGTCGGTCCTCAATTTGCGTATTCTGCCTCTCTGGTCGACTGAGCGCCTGTATGCCCGTTTTATGGGTTGGCTTGGGCATAGGGAGTTCATTCCATGTCTAAGCCCCAATCAGAATGAGGGTTGTGGCAGCGAGATCGGCAGCACGCAGAGGGGGACCGGGCTGATCCTCGGCTTACGCATTATGCCTCTTCGGTCGGCTCAGCACCCGCACGCTCGTTTCATGGGTTGACTTATGGATACGAAGTTCATTCCCAATCTAAGATCAGACCGGACCAAGGGTTGCCACAGCAGGATCGACAGCACGTAGGAGGGGACTGGGCCGATCCCTGGCTTGCGCATTCTGGCTCTCTGACCGACTGAGCGCCCGCACGTTCATTTCGTGGGTTAGCTTAGGCATACAGAGTTCATTCCATGTCTAAGCATACAGAGTTCATTCCCAGTCTAAGTTTTGAGCCACGGTGCACATGCTGGGCTTGGGCATGTGCTGGTTCCGTAATTTTTTCGCTCGGGGCACCATTGTCGGAGAGCCTAACTGACGGCATTGGAGGTTCCGACGATTGGGGGGGCCGGGGGGTGTTCACACTTGATGTGTGATGGGTGCTGGTACTTGGCCTTATATTGGCCCCCTATCCCTCATCAAACCTCGAGAACTCACACCCCCTTAAAGAGCATTTGAGATTTTATAGGTTTGCTGCCAGTAGCCATTAAAGTGTCTGAAATGGGGACACTTTTTTCAAACGATCACAAAATCTTCTCCACTTCGAGTTTTTAGCTGAATTTTTTGTGCATGCCAACAAAAATAAAAGGATCATCTCTACCAAATTTGGGGACAAAACTCTTTCTAAAAAAATTTTAAAAAATCCCGAACCGTAAAAAGTTTCAAAAATAGTGAAAAATAGAAAATGGGTCGTCTTGTCACGGAACTTCACATGAAGGCATAGGGGACCATTGTATGAATTTACAAGCCATAAAAATGGCATTGGCATGGTAGAAATATGAAGTAGTGCTTGAACCCACCTACCACCCGTTCGATCCCTAGCGTGCGCATCTTGCCTCTCCGGTCGGCTGAGTGCCCGCACGCTCGTTTCATGGGTTCGCCTAGGCATATGGAGTTCATTCCCAGTCTAAGATCGAACCGGATTGAGGGTTGTAGCAGAAGAACCAACAACAGGATCAGTAGCACATAGGAGAGGACCAAGCCGATCCTCGGCTTGCGCATTCTGCCTCTCCGACCGGCTGAGCGCCCGCACGCTCATTTCGTGGGTTGACTTAGGCATACAGAGTTCATCCCCAATCTAAGCATAAAGAGTTCATTCCCAGTCTAAGATCGAACCGGACCGAGGGTTACGGCAGTAGGATCGCAGCACGCATGGGGGACCGGGCCGATCCCCGGCTTGCGCATTCTGCCTCTCCGACCGACTGAGCACCCGTACGCCCGTTTCATGGGTTGGCTTAGGCATAGGGAGTTCATTCCATGTCTAAGCCCCAGCCGAACCGAAGGTTGTGGTAGCGGGACCGGCAGCACAAAAAGAGGAATCGGGCTAATCCCCGACTTGCAAATTTTACCTCTCCGGCCGGCTGAGTGCCCGCACGCTCGTTTCGTGGGTTGGCTTAGGCATACGAAGTTCATTCCATGTCTAAGCATATGGAGTTCATTCCCAGTCTAACAGTTTGAGCCACGGTGCACATGCTGGGCTCGGGCATGTGCTGGTGCTGCATTTTCTTCACCCGGGCACCATCGGCGGGGCATCGCCAAAGCTTCACCGGAGAGCCTAACCGGCGGCATTGGGGGTTCCAGGCCGGGGGTGTGTGCACATGATGTGCAATGGGTGCTGGTACTAGGCCGTTATATTGGCCCCCTATCCCTCATCAAACCTCGAAAACTCACACCCCCTTAAAGAGCCTTTGAGATTTTATAGGTTTGCTGCCAGTAGCCATTAAAGTGTCTGAAATGGGGACACTTTTTTCAAACGGTCACAAAATCTTCTCCACTTCGAGTTTTTAGCTTAATTGTTTTGTGCATGCCATCAAAAGTACAAGGATCACCTCTACCACATTTGGGGACAAATCTCTTTCTAAAAAAATTTTAAAAAATCTGAAACCGTAAAAAGTTTCAAAAATTATGAAAAATAGAAAACGGATCATCTTGCCACGAAATTCACATGAAGGCATAGGGGATCATTGTATGAATTTACAAGCCATAAAAATGGCTTTGGCACGACAGAAATATGAAGATGTGCGTGAACCCACCTACCACCCGTTCGATCCCCGGGTTACGCATCCTGCCTATCTGGTTGGCTGAGCATTCGCATGCTCGTTTCGTGGGTTGACTTAGGCATACGAAGTTCATCCCCAGTCTAAGCATACGGAGTTCATTCCCAGTCTAAGATCGGACCAGACCGAGGGTTGTGACAGCAGGATCGATAGCATGCAGGGTTGACCGGGCCGATCCTCGACTTGCGCATTCTGCCTCTCCGATCGGCTGAGCGCCCGCACGCACGTTTCATGGTTTGGCTTAGGCATAGGGAGTTCATTCCATGTCTAAGCCCCAATCGGACTGAGGGTTGTGGCAGCGGGACTGACAGCACGCAAAGGCGGATCGGGCTGATCCCCGGCTTGCGCATTATCCCTCTTCGGTCGGCTCATCGCCCGCACACTCGTTTCGTGGGTTGACTTTGGCATACAGAGTTATTCCTAATCTAAGATCAGACTGAACCGAGGGTTACGGTAGTAGGATCGACAGCTCACAGGGGGGACCGGGCCAATCCCCGGCTTGCACATTCTACCTCTCCGAACGACTGAGCGCCCGCACGCTCGTTTTATGGGTTGGCCTAGGCATACGGAGTTCAATCCATGTCTAAGCCCTAATCGGACAGAGGGTTGTGGCAGCAGGACCAGCAGCGGGATTGACAGCACGCAGAGGGGGACCAGGCTGATCCCCGGCTTATGCATTATGCCTCTCCGACCGGCCTCTCCGGCCGACTGAGTGCTCGCACGCTCGTTTTATGGGTTGACTTAGGCATATGGAGTTCATCCCTAGTCTAAGCATACAAAGTTCATTCCCAGTCTAAGATCGAACCAGACCGAGGGTTGCAGCAGTAGGATCGGGAGCACGTAGGGGGGACCAGGCCGATCCCCGGGTTACACATTCTACCTCTCCGACCGACTGAGCGCTCGCACGCCCGTGTCATGGGTTGGCTTAGGCATAGGGAGTTCATTCCATGTCTAAGCCCCAGTCGGACCGAGGGTTGTGGTAGCAGGACCGACAGCACGCAGAGGGGGATTGGGTCGAACCACGGCTTGCGCATTATGCCTCTCAAACCGGCTCAGCACCCGAACGCTCATTTCATGGGTTGACTTAGGCATACGAAGTTTATTTCCAGTCTAAGATCAGACCGGACTGAGGGTTGTGGCAGCAAGATTGACAGCACATAGGGGGGATCGGGCCGGTCCCCGGCTTGCGCATTCTACCTCTCCGGCCATCTGAGCGCCCACATGCTCATTTCATGGGTTGGCTTATGCATACGGAGTTCATTCCATGTCTATGCATACAGAGTTCATTCCCTGTCTAAGATTGAACTGGACCGAGGGTTACGACAGCAAGACCAGCAGCAGGATCGACAGCACGCAGGGGGATCGGGTCGATCCCTGGCTTGTGCATTCTGCCTCTCCGACCGACTGAGCGCCCGCACGCTCATTTCATGTGATGACTTAGGCATACGGAGTTCATCCCCAGTCTAAGCATACAGAGTTCATTCCCAGTCTAAGATCGAACCAGACCGAGGGTTGCAATAGCAGGATCGATAGCATGCAGGGGGGATTGGACCGATCCTTGACTTACGCATTCTGCCTCTCCAATTGGCCGAACACCCACACGCCCATTTCGTGGGTTGGCTTAGGCATAGGGAGTTCATTCCATGTCTAGGCCCCAGCCGGACTGAGGGTTGTGGCGGTGGGATCAGCATCACGTAGAGAGGGATCGGCTTGCACATTTTGCCTCTTCGACCGGCACAGCATCCGAACGCTCGTTTCATGGGTTGACTTAGGCATACGGAGTTCATTCCCAATCTAAGATCGAACCAGACCAAGGGTTGCAGCAACAGGATCGACAGCACGCAGGGGGACTGGAGCATCGTCAGAGAGCCTAACAGATGGCAGTGGGGTTTTCGATGATTGGGGGGGCCAGGGGGTGTGCGCACATGATGTGCGATGGGTGCTAGTACTTGACCCTTATATTGGCCCCTATCCCTCAGTAAACCTCAAGAACTCGCACCCCTTTAAAGAGCATTTGAGATTTTATAGGTTTGCTGCCAGTAGCCATTAAAGTGTCTGAAATGGGGACACTTTTTTCAAACGGTCGCAAAATCTTCTCCACTTCGAGTTTTTAGCTGAATTTTTTTTTGCATGCCAAAAAAAATACAGGGATCAACTCTACCAAATTTGGGGGCAAAACTCTTCCTAAAAAAATTTTAAAAAATCCGAAACCGTAAAAAGTCTTGAAAATCATGAAAAATAGAAAACGGGTCGTCTCGCCATGAAACTTCACATGAATGCTTAGAGGACCATTGTATGACTTTACAAGCCATAAAAATGGCATTGGCATGGCAGAAATACGAAGATGTGCTTGAACCCACCTATCACCTGTTCGATCCCCGGCTTATGCATCCTACCTTTCTAGTCGACTGAGCCCTCGCACACTCGTTTCGTGGGTTGACTTAGGCACACAGAGTTCATCCCCAGTCTAAGCATATGGAGTTCATTCCCAGTATAAGATCAGATCGGACTGAGGGTTCCGGTAGCAGGATCGATAGCACGCAGGGGGATCGAGCCGATTCTCGGCTTGCGCATTCTGCCTCTCCGGTCGGCTAAACGTCCGCACGCCCGTTTCGTGGGTTGGCTTAGGCATAGGAAGTTCATTCCATGTCTAAGCCCCAGCCGAACTGAGGGTTGTGGCAGTGGGATCGACAACACATAGAGGGGGACCGGGCTGATCCTCGGCTTGCGCATTATGCCTCTCCAGATGGCTCAGCGCCCACACGCTCATTTCGTGGGTTGACTTATGCATATGGAGTTCATTCCCAGTCTAAAATCAGACCAGACTGAGGGTTGTGGTAGCAGGATCGACAACACGTAGGGGGGACCAGGCCAATCCCCGACTTGTGCATTCTACCTCTCCGGCCTGCTGAGCGCCAGCATGCTCGTTTCATGGGTTGGCTTAGGCATACGGAGTTCATTCCATGTCTAAGCATACGGAGTTCATTCCTATTCTAAGATTTTGAGCCACAGTGCACATGCTGGGCTTCGACATGTGCTGGTACCACTTTTTTTTCGCCCGGGGCACAATCGTCGAAGCATCACAGGAGAGCCTAACCGACGGCATTGGGGGTTCCGGCGATTGGGGGGCCGGGGGTGTGCGCACATGATGTGCGATGGGTGTTGGTACTTGGCCCTTATATTGGCCCCCTATCCCTCATCAAACCTCAAGAACTCACACCCTCTTAAAGAGCATTTGATGTTTTATAGATTTGCTGCCAGTAGCCATTAAAATGTCTGAAAAGGGGACACTTTTTTCAAACGGTCACAAAATCTTCTCCACTTCGAGTTTTTAGCTGAATGTTTTTGTGCTCCAACAAAAATACAAGGATCACCTTTACCAAATTTGGGGACAAAGCTCTATCTAAAAAATTTTTAAAAAATCTGGAACCGCAAAAATTTTAAAAATCATGAAAAATATAAAACGGGTCGTCTTGCCACGAAACTTCACATGAAGGCTTAGGGGACCATTGTATGAATTTACAAGCCATAAAAATGGCATTGGTACGGCAGAAATATGAAGATGTGCTTGAACACACCTACCACCCGTTCGATCCCCGGCTTGCGTGTCCTACCTCTCTGGTTGACTGAGTGCCCGCACGCTAGTTTCATTTGTTGACTTAGGCATATAGAGTTCATCCCCAGTCTAAGCATACAAAGTTCATTCCCAGTCCAAGATCGGACTAGACCGAGGGTTATGGTAGCAGGATCGGCAGCACACAGGGGGGATCGGGCCGATCCCCGGCTTGCGCATTCTGCCTCTCCGACCGGCAGAGCGCCTGCACGCCCGCTTTGTGGGTTGGCTTAGGCATAGGGCTGATCCCTGGCTTGTGCAGTCTGCCTCTCTGACCGGTTGAATGCCCGTACACCCGTTTCATGGGTTGGTTGAGGCATAGGGAGTTCATTCCATGTTTAAGCCCCAGTCGGACCGAAGGTTGTGGCAGCGGGACCGGTAGCACGCAGAAGGGGACCGGGTCAGTCCTCGGCTTGCATATTATGCCTCTTCGTCCGGCTTGGTGCCTGCACACTCGTTTCGTGGGTTGACTTATGCATACAAAGTTCATTCCCAGTCTAAGATCGAATCTGACCGAGGGTTGTGGTAGCAAGATCGACAGCACGCAGGGGGGATCGGGTCGATCCCCGGCTTGCGCATTCTGCCTCTTCGGTCGACTGAGCGACCGCACGCTCGTTTCGTGGGGTGACTTAGGCATACGGAGTTCATTCCATGCCTAAGCATACAGAGTTCATTCCCAGCCTAAGATTTTGAGCCACGGTGCACATGCTGGGCTCGGGCATGTGCTGGTGCCGCATTTTTTTTGCTCGAGGCACCATCACCGAAGCATCGCCCGAGAGCCTAATCGGCGGCATTAGGGGTTCCGACGATTGGGGGGGCTGGGGGGTGTTCGCACATGATGTGCGATAGGTGCTGGTGCTTGGCCCTTATGTTGGCCCCCTATCCTTCATCAAACCTCGAGAATTCACACCCCCTTAAAGAGCATTTGAGATTTTATAGGTTTGCTGCAAGTAGCAATTAAAGTGTCTGAAATGGGGACACTTTTTTCAAACGATCACAAAATTTTTTGCACTTCGAGTTTTTAGCTGAATTTTTTTGTTCATGCCAAAAAAAATACAAGGATCACCTCTACCAAATTTGGGAACAAAACTCTTTCTATAAAAATTTAAAAAAATCCCGAACCGCAAAAAAGTTTCAAAAATTATGAAAAATAGAAAACGGGTCGTCTTGCCACGAAACTTCACATGAAGGCATAGGGGACCATTGTATGAATTTACAAGCCATAAAATTGGCATTCGCATGGTAGATATACGAAGATGTGCTTGAACCTACCTACCACCTGTTCGATCCCCGGCTTGCGCATCCTATCTCTCTGGTTGGCTGAGCGCCCGCACGCTCGTTTCGTGGGTTGACTTAGGCATACGGAGTTCATCCCTAGTGTAAGCATACAGAGTTCATTCCCAGTCTAAGATCGAACCGGGCAGAGGGTTGCGGCAGCAGGATCGATAGCACGCAGGCGGGACCGGGCCGATCCCTGACTTACGCATTCTGCCTTTTCAGTTGGCTGAGCACCCGCACGCCCGTTTCAAGGTTGGCTTAGGCATAGAGAGTTCATTCCATGTCTAAGCCCCAGCCGGACCGAGGGTTGTGGCAGCAGGATCGACGACACGCAGAGGGGGACCAGGTCGATCCCTGGCTTATGCATTATGCCTTACCGGTCGGTTCAGCACCCGCACGCTCGTTTCATGGGTTGACTTTTGCATACGGAGTTCATTCCTAGTCTAAGATCAGATCGGACCGAGGGTTACACAAGCAGGATCGAAAGCACGCAGGGGGGACCGGGTCGGTCCCTGGCTTGTGCATTCTGCCTTTTCGATTGGGTGACCACCCACACGCCCGTTTCAAGGTTGGCTTAGGCATAAAGAGTTCATTCCATGTCTAAGCCCCAGCCGGACCAAGGGTTGTGGCAACAGGACCGATAGCACACAGAGGGGGACTGGGTCGATCCCCAACTTACGCATTATGCATCTTCGATCGACTCAACGCCCGCACACTCATTTCGTGGATTAACTTAGGCATACGGAGTTCATTCCCAGTCTAAGATCAGATCAGACCGAGGGTTGTGGCAGCAGGATCGACAGCACGCAGGGGTGATCGGGCCGATCCCCGGCTTGTGCATTATGCCTCTCAGGTCGGATTCTTCGATCGACTGAGCGCCCACACGCTCGTTTCATGGGTTGACTTAGGTGTACAGAGTTGATCCCCAGTCTAAGCATACGAAGTTCATTCCCAGTCTAAGATCGAACCGGACTGAGGTTGCGGTAGCAGGATAGACAGCATGCAAGAGGGACCGGGCCGATCCCCAGCTTGTGCATTCTGCCTCTCCGATTGGCTGAGTGCCTACATGCCCATTTCGTGGGTTGACTTAGGCATAGGGAGTTCATTCCATGTCTAAGCCCCAGCCAGACCGAGGTTTGTGGCAGCAGGATTGGTAGCACGCAGAGGGGGACCGGGTCGATCCCCGACTTACGCGTTATGCCTCATCGATCGGTTCAGCACCCGCACGTTCATTTCATGGGTTGACTTGTGAATACAGAGTTCATTCCCAGTCTAAGATCAGATCAGACTGAGGGTTACACAAGCAGGATCAAAAGCACGCAGTGGGGATCGGGACAATCCCCGGCTTGCGCATTCTACCTCTCCGGCCGACTGAACGCCTGCACGTTCGTTTCGTGGGTTGGCTTAGGCATACGGAGTTCATTCCATGTCTAAGCATACGAAGTTCATTCCCAGTCTAATATTTTGAGCCACGGTGCACATGATGGGCTCAGGCATGTGCTGGTGCCGCATTTTTTTCGCTCGGGGCACCATCGTCGGAGCATCGCTGAAGAGCCTAGCCGATAGCATTGGGGGTTCTGGCGATTGGGGGGCCGGGGGGTGTGCGCACATGATGTGCGATGGATGCTGGTACTTGGACCTTATATTGGCCCCCTATCCCTCATCAAACCTTGACAACTGACACCCCCTTAAAGAGCATTTGAGATTTTATAGGTTTGTTGCCAGTAGCCATTAAAGTGTCTGAAATGAGGACACGTTTTTCAAACAGTCACAAAATCTTCTCCACTTCAAGTTTTTAGCTGAATTTTTTTGTACATGCCAACAAAAATACAAGGATCACCTCTACCAAATTTGGGGACAAAACTCTTTCTAAAAAAATTTTAAAATGTCCCAAACCGTAAAAAGTTTCAAAAATCCTGAAAAATATAAAATGGGTTGTCTTGCCACAAAACTTCACATGATGGCTTAGGGGACCATTGTATGAATTTACAAGCCATAAAAATGACACTGGCAGGGCAAAAATATGAAGATGTGCTTGAACCCACCTACCACCCGTTCGATCCCCGGCTTGTGCATCATGCCTCTCTGGTCGACTGAACGCCCGCACGCTCATTTCATGTGTTGACTTAGGCAAACGGAGTTCATCCCCAGTCTAAACATATGGAGTTCATTCCCAGTCTAAGATCGGACTAGATCGAGGGTTTTAGCAGCAAGATCGATAGCACGTAAGGGGGATCGGGTCGATCTCCAGCTTGTGCATTCTACCTCTCCGGCCTACTGAGCGCCCGCACGTTCGTTTCGTGGGTTGGCTTAGGCATAGGGAGTTCATTCCATGTCTAAGCCCCAGCCAGATCGAGGGTTGTGCCAGTGGCACCGACAGCACACAGAGGGGGATCGGGGTGATCCTCGGCTTGCGTATTATGCCTCTTCGATCGACTCAGCGCCCGTAAGCTGGTTTCATGGGTTGACTTAGGCATACGGAGTTCATTCCCAATCTATGATCGGATCAGACCGAGAGTTATGACAGCAGGATCGATAGCACGTAGGAGGGATCAGGCCGATCCCCTACTTGAGCATTCTGCCTCTCCGGTCAGCTGAGCACCCGCACGTTCATTTCGTGGGTTAGCTTAGGCATATGGAGTTCATTCCATGTCTAAGCATACAGAGTTCATTCCATGTCTAAGATCGGATCGGACCAAGGGTTGCGGTAGTAGGATCTACAGCATGCAGGGGGGACCAGATCGATCCCCGGCTTGTGTATTCTACCTTTCCGACCAGCTGAGCGCCCGCACGCTCGTTTCGTGGCTTGGCTTAGGCATACGGAGTTCATTCCATGTCTAAGCCCCAGCCAAATCGAAGGTCATGGTAGCAGGACCGACAGCGGGATCGGTAGCACACAGAGGGGGATCGGGCTGATCCCCAGCTTGCATATTATACCTCTCCAGTCAGCTGAATGCCCGCACGCTCGTTTCGTCGGTTGACTTAGGCATACAGAGTTCATCCCTAGTCTAAGCATACGAAGTTCATTCCCAATCTAAGATCAGATTGGATCGAGGGTTGCGGTAGCAGGATCGACAGCACGCAATGGGGATTGGGCCGATCCCCAGCTTGTGCATTCTGTCTCTCTGATCGGCTGAGTGCCTGCATGCCCATTTCGTGGGTTGGCTTAGGCGTAAGGAGTTCATTCCATGTCTAAGCCCTAGTCAGACTGAGGGTTATGGCAGCGAGATCGGCAGCACGCAGAGAGGGACCGGGCTGATCCTCGTCTTGCACATTATGCCTCTTCGGTCAGCTCAGCACCCGTACGCTCATTTCATGGGTTAACTTATGCATACGGAGTTCATTTCTAGTCTAAGATTGGACTGGACCGACGGTTACGTAGCAGGAATGATAGCACGCAGGGGGGATCGGGCCGATCCCCGGCTTGAGCATTCTACCTCTCCGACAGGATGAGCGCCCGCACGCTCATTTCATGTGTTGACTTAGGCATACAGAGTTCATTCTCAGTCTAAGCATACAGAGTTCATTCCTAGTCTAAGATCAGATTGAACCAGAGGTTGCGATAGCAAGATCGACAGCACGCAGGGGGGACCGGGTCGATCCCCGATTGTGCATTCTACCTGTCTGGTCGGCTGAGCAGTCTAAGCATACAAAGTTCATTCCCAGTCTAAGATCGGACTGGACCGAGTGTTGCTGATCGGACTGATGGTTACGATAGCAGGATCGACAGCATGCAGGGGGGACTGGGCTGACCTTGGCTTACGCATTCTGCCTCTCCGATCGACTGAGCAATCTAAGCATACGGAGTTCATTCCCAGTCTAAGATCAGACCAGACTGAGGGTTGTGACAGTAGGATCGACAGCACGCAGGGGGGACTGGGCCGATCCCCAGCTTGCGCATTCTACCTCTCCGACCGACTGAGCGACCGCTCATTCATTTCGTGGGTTGGCTTAGGCATATGGAGTTCATTCCATGCCTAAGCACCAGCCAGATCAAGGGTTATGGCAGTAGGACCGGCAATGGTATCGACAGCACACAAAGAGGGATAAGGCTAATCCTCGGCTTGCGCATTATGCCTCTCTGACCGCCTTTTCGACCAGTTGAGCGCCCGCACGTTCATTTCGCGGGTTGACTTAGGCATACGGAGTTCATCTCCAGTCTAAGCATACGGAGTTCATTCCCAGTCTAAGATCGAACCGGACCAAAGGTTGCGGGAGCACGATCGACAGCACGCAGGGGGGACCGGGTCGATCCCCGGCTTGCGTATTCTGCCTCTCCGGCCGGCTGAGCTCCCGCATGCCTGTTTTGTGGGTTGGCTTAGGCATAGGGAGTTCATTCCATGTCTAAGCCCCAGCCAGAATGAGGGTTATGGCAGTGGGACTGATAGCACGCAGAGGGGGACCGGGCCGATCCCCAACTTGCACATTATGCCTCTTTGGCCAGCTCAGCGCCCGCACGCTCGTTTCGTGGGTTGACTTACGCATACGGAGTTCATTCACAGTCTAAGTTTGACCGGACCAAGGGTTGTGGCAGCAAGATCGACAGCAAGTAGGGGGGATCGGGCTGATCCCTGGCTTGCGCATTTTGCCTCTCCGACCGATTGAGCGCCCGCACCCTCGTTTCGTGAGTTGGCTTAGGCATATGGAGTTCATTCCATGTCTAAGCATACGAACTTCATTCCCAGTCTAAGATTTTGAGCCACGGTGCATATGCTGGGCTTGGGCATGTGCTGGTGTTGTATTTTTTTCGCCCGGGGCACCATCGTCGGAGCATCGTCGGAGAGCCTAACCGACGGCGTTGGGGGTTCTGATGATTGGGGGCCCGAGGGGGCGTGCGCACATGATGTGTGATGGGTGCTGGTATTTGGCCCTTATATTGGCCCCCTATCCCTCATCAAACCTCAAGAACTCACACCCCCTTAAAGAGCATTTGATATTTTATAGGTTTGTTGCTAGTAGCCATTAAAGTGTCTGAAATGGGGACACGTTTTTCAAACAGTCATAAAATCTTTTTCGCTTTGATTTTTTAGCTGAATTTTTTTGTGCATGCCAAAAAAAATACAGGGATCACCTCTACCAAATTTAGGTGCAAAACTCTTCCTTAAAAAATTTTAAAAAATCCGAAACCGCAAAAAGTTTTGAAAATCATGAAAAATAGAAAACGGGTCGTCTTGCCACGAAACTTCACATGAAGGCTTAGGGGACCATTGTATGAATTTACAAGCCATAAAAATGGCATTGGAATGGCGAAAATATGAAGATGTGCTTGAACCCACCTACCACCTGTTCGATCCCCGACTTGCGCATCCTACCTCTCTGGTCGGCTGAGCCCCCGCATGCTCATTTCATGGGTTGACTTAGGCATACGGAATTCATCCCCAGTCTAAGCATACAGAGTTCATTCCCAGTCTAAGGTCAGACCGGACCGAGGGTTGCGACAGTAGGATCGGTAGCACGCAAGGGAACCGGGCCGATCCTCGGCTTACGCATTCTACCTCTTCGATCGGCTGAGCGCCCGCACGCCCGTTTCATGGGTTGGCTTAGGCATAGGAAGTTCATTCCATGTCTAAGCCCCAACCAGACCGAGGGTTGTGGTAACGGGATCGACAGCACACAAAAGGGGATCGGGTCGATTCTTGGCTTGCGCATTATGCCTCTGTGGATGGCTCAACGCCCGCACGCTCATTTCATGGGTTGACTTATGGATACAGAGTTCATTCTCAGTCTAAGATTGAACCAGACTAAGGGTTACGATAGCAGGACCGACAACACGTAGGGTGGGACCAGGCTGATCCCCGGCTTGTGCATTCTACCTCTCCGACCGACTGAGCGCCCGTACGCTCGTTTCATGGGTTGGCTTAGGCATACGGAGTTCATTCCCAATCTAAGATCGGACCGGACCGATGGTTGCAACAGCAAGACCAGTAGCAGGATCGATAGCACGAATGGGGGATCGGGGCCTATCCCCCTTGCACATTCTGCCTCTTCGACCGGTTGAGCACCCGCACGCTCGTTTCTTGGGTTGGCTTAGGCATACAGAGTTCATTCCATGTCTAAGCCCCAACCGGATCGAGGGTTGTGGTAGTAGGACCGGCAGCGGGATCGACAGCACACAGAGAGGGACCTGGCTGATCCCCGACTTGCACATTATCTCTCTCCAGTCGGCTAAGCACCCACACGCTCATTTCATGGGTTGACTTAGGTATACAGAGTTCATCCTCAGTCTAAGCATCCAGAGTTCATTCCCAGTCTAAGATCGGTTGAACCGAGAGTTACGGCAGTAGGATCGGCAGCATGCAGAGGGGATCGGCTGATCCCCGGCTTATGTATTCTGCCTCTCCGATAGGCTGAGCACCCGCACATCGTTTTGTGGGTTGGCTTAGGCATAGGGAGTTCGTTCCATCTCTAAGCCCCAATCGGACTGAGGGTTGTAGCAGTGGGACCAACAGCACACAGAAGGGGATCAAGCCAATCCTCGGCTTGTGCATTATGCCTCTTCGGTCGGCTCAGTGCCCGCATGCTTGTTTCATGGGTTGACTTATGCATACGGAGTTCATTTCCAGTCTAAGATCGGACCGGACCAAGGGTTATGGTAGCAGGATCGACAGCACGCAGGGGTGATCGGGTCGATCCTCGAGCACGAAACTTCACATGAAGGCTTAGGGGACCATTGTATGAATTTACAAGCCATAAAAATGGCATTGGCATGGAAGAAATATGAAGATGTGCTTGAACCCACCTACCACCCATTCGATCCGTAATTTACGCATCCTGCCTCTCTGGTCGATCGAACGCCCGCACGCTCATTTCGTTGGTTGACTTACGGATATGGAGTTCATCTCCAGTCTAAGCATATAGAGTTTATTCCAAGTCTAGCACTGGACCGGACTGAGGGTTGTGGCAGTAGGATCGACAGCATGCTGGGGGGATCGATCGATCCTTGGCTTGCGCATTCTGCCTCTCTGGCCGACTGAGCACCCGCACGCCCGTTTCGTGAGTTGGCTTAGGCATAGGGAGTTCATTCCATGTCTAAGCCCTTGCCGGATCGAGGGTTGTGGCAGCGAGACCGACAGCACGCAGAGAGGGACTGGACTGATCCCCGGCTTATGCATTATGCCTCTCCGGTTGGCTCAGCACCCATACGCTCGTTTCGAGGGTTGACTTAGGCATACAGAGTTCATTCCCAGTTTAAGATCGGACCGGACCGAGGGTTGTGGTAGTAGGATCGACAGCACGCAAGGGGGGACTGAGTCATCCTCGACTTGCACATTCTACCTTTTCAGCCGGTTGAGCGCCCGCACGCTCGTTTTGTGGGTTGGCTTAGGCATACAGAGTTCATTCCATGTCTAAGCCCCAGTCGGACCGAGGGTTATGGTAGCAGGACCAGAAGCGAGATCGACAGCACGCAGAGAGGGATCGGGCTGATCCCCGACTTGCACATTATACCTTTTCGGTCGACCCCTCCGGTCGGTTTAGCACCTGCACGCTCGTTTTGTGGGTGGACTTAGGCATACAGAGTTCATCCCCAGTCTAAGCATACATAGTTCATTTCCAGTCTAAGATCGAATCGGATCGAGGGTTGCGACAGTAGGATCGACGGCATGCAGGAGGAACCGGGTTGATCCTCGACTTGCGTATTCTGCCTCTCCGGTCGGCTGAGCACCCGCACGCCCGTTTCATGGGTTGGCTTAGGCATAGGGAGTTCATTCCATGTCTAAGCCCCAGTCGAACCAAGGGTTACGGTAGCAGGACTGGCAGCACACAGAGGCGGACCGAGCCGATCCCCAACTTGCGCATTATGCCTCTCCGGTTGGCTCAGCGCCCACACGCTTGTTTTGTGGGTTGACTTAGGCATACAGAGTTCATTCCCAGTCTAAGATCAGACTGAATCGAAGGTTGCGGCAGCAAGATCGATAGCACGCAGGAGGGACCGGGTCGATCCCCGGCTTGCAAATTCTGCCTCTCCGGCCGGTTGAGCACACGCGCACTCGTTTCGTGGGTTGGCTTAGGTATAGGGAGTTCATTTCGTGTCTAAGCCCCAGTCAGACCGAGGGTTGTGGTAATATGACTGGTAGCACGCAGAGAGGGACCGGGCTGATCCCCGTCTTGCGCATTATGCCTCTTCGACTGGCTCAGCGCCCGCACACTCGTTTCATGGGTTGACTTATGCATACGGAGTTCATTCCCAATCTGAGATCAGACCAGATCGAGGGTTGCAGCAACAGGATCGATAGCACGTAGGGGGGACTGGGTCGATCCTCGACTTACGCATTCTACCTCTTTGATCGGCTGAGCGCCCGTACGTTTGTTTCGTGGGTTGGCTTAAGCATATGGAGTTCATTTCATGTCTAAGCATATGTTGTGCATTCCCAGTCTAAGATTTTGAGCTACGGTGCACATGCTGGGCTCGGGCATGTGCTGGTGTCACCTTTTTTTCACTCGGGGTACCATCGTTGGAGCATCACCGGAGAGCCTAACCTGCGACATTGAGGGTTCCGACAATTGGGGGGGCCAGGGGGTGTGCGCACATGATGTACGATGGGTGTTGGTACTTGGCCCTTATATTGGCCCCCTATCCCTCATCAAACCTCAAGAACTCACACCCCCTTAAAGAGCATTTGAGATTTTATAGGTTTGCTGCCAGTAGCCATTAAAGTGTCTGAAATGGGGACACTTTTTTCAAACGGTCACAAAATCTTCTCCACTTTAAAATTTTTAGCTGAATTTTTTTGTGCATGCCAAAAAAAATACAAGGATCACCTCTACCAAATTTGGGGACAAAACTCTTTCTAAAAAAATTTAAAAATATCCCGAACCGTAAAAAGTTTCAAAAATCATGAAAAATAGAAAAAGGGTCGTCTTGCCACAAAACTTCACATGAAGGCTTAGGGGACTATTGTATGAATTTACAAGCCATAAAAACGGCATTGGCATGGTAGAAATATGAAGATGTGCTTGAACCCACCTACTACCCGTTCGATCCCCGACTTGCGCATCCTGTCTCAATGGTCGACTGAGCGCCCGCATGCTCATTTCGTGGGTTGACTTAGGCATACGGAGTTCATCCCCAATCTAAGCATACGGAGTTCATTCCCAGTCTAAGATCGGACCGGATCGAGGGTTGCGGTAGTAGGATCAACAGCACGCAGGGGGGACCGGGTCGATCCCCGACTTATGCATTCTACCTCTTCGGTCGACTGAGCCCCCATACGTTTGTGGGTTGGCTTAGGCACACGGAGTTCATTCCATTTCCAAACCCTAGTCAGACCGAGGGTTGTGGCAGCAAGACCGGTAGCAGGATCGACAGCATGTAGAGGGGGACCGGGCTGATCCTTGGCTTGCGCATTATGCCTTTCTGGCCGGTTGAGTGCCGTACGCTCATTTTTTGGGTTGACTTAGGCATATGGAGTTCATCCCCAGTCTAAGCATACGGAGTTCATTCCCAATCTAAGATTGGACCGTATCGACGGTTGCGATAGCAGGATCGACAGCATGCAGGGGGAACCAGGCCGATCCCTGGCTTACGCATTCTACCTCTTCGATCGGCTGAGCACCCGCAAGCCCGTTTCATGGGTTGGCTTAGGCATAGAGAGTTCATTCCATGTCTAAGCCCCAGTCAGACTGAGGGTTGTGGTAGCGGGACTGACAGCACGCAGAGGGGGACCAGACTAATCCCTAGCTTATGCATTATGCCTCTTCGGTCAACTCAGTGTCGGTACGCTCGTTTTGTGGGTTGGCTTAGGCATACGGAGTTTATTCCATGTCTAAGCCCCAGCCGGACAGATGGTTGTGGCAGCAGGACCGATGAACAGGATCTACAGCACGTACAGGGGGACTGGGTTGATCCCCGGCTTGCGTATTATTCCTCTCCGATCGACCTCTCCGATTGGCTGAGGGGCCGTACACTCGTTTCGTGGGTTGACTTAGGAATACAGAGTTCATCCCCAGTCTAAGCAAACGGAGTTCATTCCCAATCTAAGATCAGACCGAATCGAGGGTTGCGACAGTAGGATCGGCAGCATGTAAGGGGACCGAGTCGATCCTTGGCTTGCGAATTCTGCCTCTCCGACTAGCTGAGTGCCCGTACGCCCATTTCATGGGTTGGCTTAGGCATAGGGAGTTCATTCCATGTCTAAGCCCCAGCCGGACCGAGGGTTGTGGTAGCGGGACCGACAGCACGTAGAGGGGGATCGGGTTGATCCCCAGCTTGTGCATTCTGCCTCTCCGACAGGCTGAGCACCCGAACGCTCGTTTTGTGGGTTGGCTTAGGCATACGGAGTTCATTCCATGTCTAAGCCCCAGCTGGACCAAGGGTTATGGCAGCAGGATCGACAGTGGGATCGGTAGCACGCAGAAGGGGACTGGGTTGATCCTCGGCTTGCGCATTATGCCTCTTCGACCGGCCTCTCCGGCCAGTTGAGCGCCTGTACGCTCGTTTCATGGGTTAACTTAGGCATACGAAGTTCATCCCCAGTCCAATCATACGGAGTTCATCCCCAGTCTAATCATACGGAGTTCATCCCCAGTCTAAGATCGAATCAGACTAAGGCTTGCGACAGTAGGATCGACAGCACGCAGGGGGGACCAGGTCAATCCTCGGCTTGCGCATTCTGCCTCTCTGGCTGACTGAGTGCCCGTATGCCTGTTTCATAGGTTGGCTTAGGCATAGGGAGTTCATTCCATGTCTAAGCCCCAGCTGGACCGAGGGTTGTGGCAGCGGGATCGACAGCACGCGGAAGGGGACCGAGCCGATCCCTGACTTGCGCATTATGCCTCTCCGGTTGGCTCAGGCATACAGAGTTCATTCCATGTCTAAGCCCCAGTCGGACCGAGGGTTGTGGTAGCAGGAACGGCAGCGGGATCGACAACATGCAGGGGTTGATCCCCGGCTTTCGCATTATGCCTCTTCGATCAGCCTCTCCAGTCGACTGAGCGCCCGTACGCTCATTTCATGGGTTGACTTAGGCATACGAAGTTCATTCCCAGTCTAAGCATACATAGTTCATTCCTAGTATAAGATCAAACTGGACTGGGGGTTGCGGTAGCAGGATTGACAGCACATACGAGGGATCGGGTCGATCCCCGACTTACGCATTCTGCCTCTCCGACCGGTTGAGCGCCTGCATGCCCGTTTCATAGGTTGGCTTATGCCTAGGGAGTTCATTCCATGTCTAAGCCCCAGCCGGACCGAGGGTTGTGGCAGCGAGATCGGTAGCACGCATAGGGGGATCGGGCTGATCCCCGGCTTGTGCATTATGCCCCTTCGACTGGCTTAGTGCCCGTACGCTCGTTTCGTGGGTTGACTTATGCATACGAAGTTCATTCCCAAGGTAAGATCGCTCTAGATCAAGGGTTGCGGCAGCAGGATCAACAGCACGCAGGGGGGACTGGGTCAATCCTCGGCTTGCGCATTTTGCCTTTATGGCCAGCTGAGCGCCCGTACGCTCGTTTCAATGGTTGGCTTAGGGATATAGAGTTCATTCCATTTCTAAGCATACAGAGTTCATTCCCAGTCTAAGATTTTGAGCCACGGTGCACATGCTAGGCTCAGGCATGTGCTGGTGCCTCATTTTTTTCACTCGGGCACCATCATTGGAGCATCGTCGGAGAGCCTAACCGGTAGCATTGGGGGTTCCGACGATTAGGGGGCCGAGGGGTGTGCTCATATGATGTGCGATGGGTGCTGGTACTTGGCCCTTATGTTGGCCCCCTATCCCTCATCAAACCTCGAGAACTCACACCCCCCATTAACAGCTGAGCACCTACACGCTCGTTTCTTAGGTTGGCTTAGGTACACGAAGTTCATTCCATGTCTAAGCCCCAACCAGACTGAGAGTTATGGTAGCAGGATCGGTAGCAAGATCGGTAGCATGCAGAGGGGGATCGGGTTGATCCCCGGCTTGCGTATTATGCCTCTCCGACAGCCTGAGTGCCCACACGCTCGTTTCATGGGTTGACTTAGGCACACGAAGTTGATCCCCAGTCTAAGCATATGGAGTTCATTCGCAGTCTAAGATCAGACTGGATCGAGGTTGCGGCAGCAGGATCGATAGCAAGTAGGGGGGATCGGGCTGATCCCCGGCTTGCACATTCTACCTCTCCGGCCGGCTGAGTGCCCACACGCTCGTTTCATGGGTTGGCTTAGGCATAGGGAGTTCATTCCATGTCTAAGCCCCAGCCGGATCGAGGGTTGTGGTAATAGGACTGGTAGCACGTAGAGGGGGATCGAGCCGATCCTCGACTTGCGCATTAGGCCTCTTTGGCTGGCTCAGTGCCCGCACGCTCGTTTCGTGAGTTGACTTATGCATACGGAGTTCATTCCCAGTGTAAGATCGGACCAGACCGGACTGAGGGTTGTGACAACAGGATCGATAGCACACGGGGGGGACCAGGTTGATCTCCGACTTGCGCATTCTGCCTCTCCGGTAGACTGAGCGCCCGAACGCTTGTTTCGTGGGTTGGCTTAGGCATACGGAGTTCATTCCATGTCTAAGCATACGGAGTTCATTCCCAGTCTAAGATTTTGAGCCACGGTGCACATGCTGGGCTCGGGCATGTGCTGGTGCCGCATTGTTTTCACCCGGGGCACCATCACCGAAGCATCGCTGGAGCATCGTCGGAGAGCCAAACCAGTGGCATTTGGGGTTCTGATGATTGGGGGGCCGGGGGGTGTGTGCACATGATGTGCGATGGGTGCTGGTACTGGGCCCTTATATTGGTCCCCTATCCCTCATCAAGGCCGGAGAACTCACACCCCCTTAAAGAGCATTTGAGATTTTATAGGTTTGCTGCCAGTAGCCATTAAAGTGTTTGAAATGGGGACACTTTTTTCAAACGATCACAAAATCTTCTCCACTTTGTTTTAGCTGAATGTTTTTGTGCATGCCAAAAAAAATACAAGGATCACCTCTACCAAATTTGGGGACAAAACTCTTTCTAAAAAAATTTTAAAAAATCTTGAACTGTAAAAAGTTTTGAAAATCATGAAAAATAGAAAACTAGTTGTCTTGCCACGAAACTTCACATGAAGGCTTAGGGGACCATTGTATGAATTTACAAGCCATAAAAATGGCATTGGCATGATAGAAATATGAAGATGTGCTTGAACCCACCTACCACCCGTTCGATCCCTGACTTGCACATCCTGCCTCTCTGGTCGGCTGAGCGTCCGCACGCTCGTTTTGTGGGTTGACTTAGGCATACGGAGTTCATCCCCAGTCTAAGCATATAGAGTTCATTCCCAGTCTAAGATCGAACCGGATCGAGGGTTGCGATAGCAGGATAGGCAGCACACAGGAGGGATCGAGCCGATCCCCGACTTGTGCATTCTGCCTCTCCGGCCGACTGAGCATCCGCACGCCCATTTCGTGGGTTGGCTTAGGCATAGGGAGTTCATTCCATGTAAAAGTGTCACGCCCTGGGTGGGTACACCAGGCACATCAGGCGCACCAGCGGGCGAGCCAGAGGTTAAGGCCCGCAGATCAGGCGTGCTGGTGGGTATCTACGTGTAAAGCCTAGAAAACGAGTTCAGAATGCCCGCCCAACTTGTAGGCCAGCCCGTGAGACCAAGGCCTGGCATACATGCTACCCGCACCACATCCAAAAGGGCCCAAGGTACTGGACATGCAAGGGAAGCTTTTGGAAGCAGGCAGGATCAGCAGGAGCATCCTGGCAAATTTGGTTAACCCTAAAAATCAGGAGTTAGCATCCTGATTGATTGTAATCTGTATAATCCCTTGATTTTAGCCTTTATTCTAGGGATATTACCATTAAGTGTAGCTGGAGCCTCAACTATAAATAGAGGGCTGCTCCACCCTCATTTGTACACCATCAAACACTTCTATTTCAATGAATACAAGAGCATTTCTAGAATTCTGTCTTGTTCATCCTGTTTCTCTTTAACTTGCGTAATCAGCCCTTCCCATTGTTCTAGTACCCACAGGCTTGTGTTTTAGGCTGACTTAGGCATAAAGGAGGAGATTCCGAGCCTAAGGCCGCATGGTTTCTGAGTCTAAGGTCGAAGCCCGTTACAGTTGGTATCAGAGCAAGTTTGATTCTGCGTGTTTGTGTTGTGCAGGTTAGATCATGATTGAGGAAATGGCATCCCAAAGCGACGTTGCTAGCCAACAACCAGAGGCCCAAGAGCATGGGTGTGGAAGAGGCAAGAAAGTCAATTCTAGAGATATCTGGTCTACCATGGACGGTAGGCTGGCCAAGGTGGAGGTGACCATGGACGACATGGGAGAGAAGCTTGAGGAGGTAGAGACTCACATTGCATCGTTAGACTCCATGGGGGAGGAGATCCAAAGTGAGCTGGAAGCTACTCTCAACAAAGGCATGGATGTGATCACCCAGAAGAATAAGGCCTTGGAGGTTAAAGTGCTAACCTTGCACGATGGCATGGAGGCCATGCGCCAGCGGATGGAAGAGCTTACCAGTGAGCTCGTTGCTTGCAAGACTGCCATTGGGAATGGCATGTTTGCCGGAGTGTCCAAATCCAGATTGGATGTCCCCAAGTTGAAGGAATTCAAGGGGACTAGGGCGGCTAAGGAAGTAGACAACTACCTTTGGGGTATGGAGCAGTATTTCCAGGCTATGGGCATGCAAGATAAGGCGATAAAGGTAAGCACCGCTATTATGTATCTCACTGATGTAGCCTTATTATGGTGGAGGCACAGGTGTGATGATGTCAGGCATGGGAGCGCCGATTTTGGAACTTGGGCAGAGTTCCAAAAGGAGTTCAGAGAATAATTTTACCTGGAGTAAGCCAATGATGAGGCACGGGCAAAGTTACGCCGACTTAGCCAGCAAGGGGACATAAGGGAGTATGTCCAAAAATTCTCTGAACTAATGCTACAGATCTCGGATCTAGGTGAAAAGGATGCCTTATTTGCTTTCATGGATGGGTTGAAGTCGTGGGTGAAGCATGAGCTACAACGGAGAAGAGTTCATGACTTGGCTAAAGCATTGACTATTGCCGAGGCCATGATAGAGTTCAAGCCTCTGAACAAGTTCAAGTCTACCAAGCCCAAGGGTAAGGGCAGGGACGATAAGGATCGGAAGAAGCAGTCCAAGGGGAAGGATCGTGACCGAGAGTCCAAGGATGGGGATCGAGACCGTTCAACCAAGAATGGCGAGAGGAAGCCACCAGCATGCAAGTGGAAAGCAAAGGGGGACCGAGAGCCACTAGCATGCTACCTATGTGGAGGAAGCCACATAGCACGCAATTACCCGCAGAAGGGTAAGCTGGCTACTATAGACAAGGAGTCTGACGACGAACTAGAGTTAGGGGTAGCAAAGCTTGGGTTGTTGGTGCTCAATGCTATCCAGAGTAAGGGGAACCACAAGCCAAAGGGCTTGATGTTTGTAGATCTAATGGTTGCGGGTCAGAAGGTGAGCACACTGGTGGACACAGGTGCCTCACATCTTTTTATTTCAGGTGATGGAGCCCGAAAGCTCAGACTAAAGGTGCAGAAAGGGACTGGTACCATTAAAACGGTGAACTTCAAGGAAGTTCCAGCCATTGGAGTAACGCAGGGAGTGGAGTTATAGCTTGGAGACTGGAAAGGCAAGGAGACCATAGTGGTAATACCCCTTGACGACTATGAGTTTGTGATTGGGTTGGATTTCCTTGTTCGAATTAACGCCCTCCTTGTGCCGTTTGCCGATTGTGTTTACATCTTGGATGCACGGTGCCAATGCCTAGTGCCATTGAGGAGAGGGTCTGGAGTTGGGTCATGGGTGGTGTCAGCCATCCAATTTGCCAAGGTCGTAAGCAGACAAGAGGACACCTTCTTGGCAACCTTGAAATATGATGAGCCAAGGGAAAATGAGACCGAGTCACCCTTGAAGGTGCTAAAGGTGCTAAAGACCTTTAGTGATGTGATACCCGTAAACCTGCCTAGCAAGCTACCACCTAAGAGAGAGGTGGACCACAAGATCGAGCTGGTGTCTGAGGCCAAGCCACCAGCTAGAGCCCCTTACCGAATGTCTCCACCAGAGTTGGAGGAGTTGAGGAAGCAGCTTAAAGAGTTAGTTGATGCTGGCTTCATTAGGCCATCGAAGGCACCCTATGGTGCATCGGTTCTATTCCAGCGCAAGCATGATGGGTCATTACGACTGTGCATAGACTATCGAGCTTTGAACAAGCTGACCATCAAGAACAAGTACCCCATCCCACTCATTGCGGACTTCTTCAATCAACTTGGGAGCGCAAAGTGGTTCACCAAGCTGGATTTGAGGTCAGGCTACTATCAAATCAGGATCACGGAGGGAGATGAGGCAAAGACAGCATGTGTCACTTGGTATGGTTCGTATGAGTTCTTGGTGATGCCTTTCAAACTTATGAATGCCCCAGCAACATTCTACACCCTTATGAATAAGGTACTTCAGTCATTCCTTGATCGGTTTTGTTGTGGTTTATTTGGATGACATTGTGATCTACAGCCAGACTTTGGGAAAGCATGTAGACCACTTGAGATAGGTGTTCGAGGTGTTACGGGCACACAAGCTGTTTGTCAAAAGGGAGAAGTGCTCATTCGCCCAGCAGGAGATCCCGTTCCTTGGCCACATAGTGGGAGGTGGCAGGATACGCATAGATGAAGGCAAGATACAAGCCATCCCGAAGTGGCACTCGCCAGCCAAGGTCACTGAGTTGAGATCATTCCTTGGGCTGGTCAACTACTACAGGCGCTTCATCAAAGGTCACTCAGCAATAGCCACACCATTGACTGACTTGCTTAAGAAAGGGAGAGCATGGGAGTGAAGCGCAGGGTGCCAGGAAGCCTTTGATAGGTTGGAGCAGGCTGTGACCGAGGAGCCAGTCTTGGCCTTGCCAGACCATGCCAAGTCGTATGAGGTGCATACAGATGCATCAGACTTTGCCATAGGGGGCGTGTTGATGCAGGAAGGACGTCCAGTCGCATTCGAGAGTAGAAAGCTAAATGAGACTGAGCGTAAGTACATGGTCCAAGAGAAGGAGATGACTGTAGTGGTGCACTGCTTGCGCACTTGGTGCCATTACCTGTTGGGATCCAGGTTCATGGTGAGGACAGACAATGTGGCGACCAGCTACTTCCAGATGCAGAAGAAGCTATCCCCTAAACAGGCAAGATGGTAAGATTTTCTTACGAAATTTGACTTTTGGATGGAGTACAAGCTGGGGTAGGTGAACCTAGTGGCAGACGCCCTGAGCAGGAAGGCTAACCTTGCTGCCATTAGCCAACCAGAAGGGTCACTAGTGCCATGCATCAAGGAGGGACTTGTGCATGATCCTACAACTAAGGCTTTGATGGAATACGACCAGCAAGGTAAGACTAGGTGGTTTTGGTTATAGGATAGGTTGCTGCACACTAGGGGTAGTAGACTATTTGTGTCGAAGCACAGAAAGCTTCGCAAGGAAGTTTTGCAAGAATGTCATGATTCAAGGTGGGCTGAACACCCCGGAGTGAGCCGTACCTTGGCGTTGATCGAGGACCGATACCGCACATGAGGGACAATGTGGAGGCCTATGTGAAGACTTGTCTTATGTGCCAACAGGACAAAGTGGAGCTCAAGAAACTAGACGGTCTCTTAGAGCCATTGCCAGTGCCAGAGCGACCATGGGAGAGTGTTTCTCTGGACTTTATAGTCAGTTTACCCAAAGTAGAAGGGTTTGGAAGCATCATGGTAGTGGTGGACAGGTTTTCCAAGTATGGAATCTTCATTCCAGCAACCAAGGAGTGCCCAGTCGAGGAGGCAGCTCGATTGTTCCTGAAAAGCATGGTTAAGTACTGGGGAGTGCCGAGGACCATTGTTAGTGATGGGACGAGTGTTTCACGGGTAGGTTTTGGATTGAGTTGTTCAAGCTGTTGGGGTCAGACTTGAACTTTTCCACCAACATGCATCCGCAGACCGATGGGTAGACAGATCGAGTAAATGGACTATTGGAGGTCTACCTCAAGCACTATGTGAGTGCCACACAAAAGGACTGGCCAAAGTTGCTAGATATTGTGCAGTTTTCCTACAACTTGCAAAGGAGTGAGGCAACGAACTAGAGCCCATTTGAGGCTGTAACAGGGCGACAGCCACTAACACCCGGTTCGATTGCTATAGGTTATACAGGGCCGAATCCAGTAGCATACAAGTTTGCCAAGGCATGGCAGGAGCAAACTGACTTGGCCAGAGTTTGTCTACACAAGGTGGCCAAGAGGTCAAAGAAGTGGGCAGACCAGAGTAGGCGGGACGTGCAGTTCCAGGTTGGAGACTTGGTGTTTGTGAAGCTGCATCCCATTGTACGCCACAGAGGGCTGCACAAAGGCCTAGTCCGGAGTTATGAGGGACCTTTTTGAGTAGTCAAGAGGGTAGGCAAGGTTGCCTATAAGCTGGATATGCCACCCAAGCTGAGGGTACACCCGATGTTCCATGTGAGCATGCTCAAGCCGTTCCATGAGGATGAGGGAGATCCAGGATGGGCAGAGTCAAAGCGTGCACCATTGGGAGTAAGAGCCTCATATGAGAAGGAGGTCCATAGCATCATAGCTGATCGGGAAGTGAGACGGATGAACTATCAATGAAGATAAGAGTACTTGGTGCGCTGGAAGGGACTTCCAGATAGTGAGGCAAGCTGGGAACCAGCAGATGACTTATGGCAGTTCAGGGACCAGATCAAGCAGTACCATGCAGAAGACACAATGAGGGCATTGCACAATCAGGTGGGGGAGAATGTCACGCCCTGGGTGGGCGCGCCAGGCACATCAGGCGCACCAGTAGGTAAGCTAGAGGTTAAGGCCCGTAGGCCAAGCTAAGTGCCTGCACGCCCATTTCATGGGTTGGCTTAAGCATAGGGAGTTCATTCCATGTCTAAGCCCTAGCCGGACCAAGGGTTATGGCAGCGGGATCGGCAGCGCGCAGAGGGGGACTAGGCCGATCCCCAGCTTGCGCATTATGCCTCTCTAGTCGGCTTAGTGCCCACACGCTCATTTCGTGGGTTGACTTAGGCATATGGAGTTCATTCCTAATCTAAGATCAGACCAGACCGAGGGATGCGGTAGCAGATTCAATAGCATGCAAGGGAGGACTGGGCTGATCCCCAGTTTGTGCGTTCTGCCTCTCCGATCGATTTAGCGCTCGTATGCTCGTTTTGTGGGTTGGCTTGGGCATACGGAGTTCATTCCATGTCTAAGCATACAGAGTTCATTCCCAGTCTAAGATCAGATCAGACTGAAGGTTGTGGCAACAAGACCAGCAGCAGGATTGGCAGCACACAAGGGGGGTCGGGTCGATCCCTGGCTTGCGCATTCTGCCTCTCCGGTCGACTGAGCGCCTGCACGCTCGTTTCGTGGGTTGGCTTATGCATACAGAGTTCATTCCCAGTCTAAGATTGGATCGGACAGGGGGTTGTGATAGCAAGATCGACAGCACACAAGGGGGGACCGAGTCGATCCTCGGCTTGCGCATTCTGCCTCTCCGACCGGCTGAGCACCTGCACGCTCGTTTCATGGGTTGGCTTAGGCATACGGAGTTCATTCCATGTCTAAGCCCCAGTCGGACCGAGGGTTGTGACAGCAGCACCGGTAGCGGGATCGTCAGCACGCAGAGGGGGACTAGGTAGATCCTCGGCTTGCACATTATGCCTCTCCGACCAGCCTCTCCGGTCGACTGAGGGCTCGCACGCTCGTTTCGTGGGTGGACTTAGGCATACGGAGTTCATCCCCAGTGCTAGTACTTGGCACTTATATTGGCCCCCTATCCCTCATCAAAGCTCGAGAACTCACACCCCTTTAAAGGGCATTTGAGATTTTATAGGTTTGCTGCCAGTAGCCATTAAAGTGTCTGAAATGGGGATACTTTTTTCAAACGATCACAAAATCTTCTCCACTTCGAGTTTTTAGCTGAATTTTTTTGTGCATGCCAACAAAAATACAAGGATGACCTCTACCAAATTTGTGCACAAAAATCTTTCTAAAAAAATTTTAAAAAATCCTGAACTGCAAAAAGTTTCAAAAATTATGAAAAATAGAAAACGGGTCGTCTTGCCACGAAACTTCACATGAAGGCTTCGAGGACCATTGTATGAATTTACAAGCCATAAAAATGGCATTGGCATGGCAGAAATATGAAGATGTGCTTGAACCCACCTATCACCCGTTTGATCCCCGACTTGCGCATCGTGCCTCTATGGTCGGCTGAGTGCCCACACACTCGTTTCGTAGGTTGAGTTAGGCATACAGAGTTCATCCCCAGCCTAAGCATACAGTGTTCATTCCCAGTCTAAGATCAGATCGGATCGAGGGTTGCGGCAGCAGGATCGGTAGCACGCAAGGGGGACCGGGCCGATCCCTGGCTTACACATTCTACCTCTTCGGCCGGTAAAGCACCCACACGCCCGTTTCATGGGTTGACTTAGGCATAGGGAGTTCATTCCATGTCTAAGCCCCAGTTGGATCGAGAGTTGTGGTAACGGGACCGGCAGCACACAGAGGAGGAGCAGGCCAATCCTCGACTTACGCATTATGCCTCTCCAGTCGGCTCAGCACCCACACGCTCATTTCATGGGTTGGCTTAGGCATACGGAGTTCATTCCATGTCTAAGCATACAGAGTTCATTCCCAGTCTAAGATCAGACCAGAATGAAAGTTGTGGCAGCAGGATCAACAGCTCGCAGGGGGTGATCGGGCTGATCCCCGGCTTACGCATTCTACCTCTCCGGCCAGCTGAGCCCCTGTACGATCATTTCGTGGGTTGACTTAGGCATACGGAGTTCATTCCTTGTCTAAACCCCAATCGAATCAAGGATTGTGGTAGTAGGACTGGCAGAACGCAGAGGGGGACCAGGCTGATCCCCGACTTATGCATTATGCCTCTTCGGTCGGCCCCTTCGGTCGGCTGAGCACCCGTACGCTCGTTTTGTGGGTTGACTTAGGCATACGGAGTTCATCCCCAGTCTAAGCATATGGAGTTCATTTTCAGTCTAAGATCGGACCGGACTGAGGGTTACAGTAGCAGGATCGACAACACGCAGGGGGGACCAGGCCGATCCTCGGCTTACTCATTCTACCTCTTTGGTCGGTTGAGTGCCCTCATGCCCATTTCATGGGTTGGCTTAGGCATAGGGAGTTCATTCCAAATCTAAGCCCCAGCCGGACCGAGGGTTGTGCCAGCGGGATCGACAGCACGCAGAAAGGGTCCGGGTCGATCCCCGACTTATGCATTATGCCTCTTCGACCGGCTCAATGCCCGTACGCTTGTTTCGTGGGTTAACTTATGCATACTAAGTTCATTTCTAGTCTAAGATCAGACCAGACCGAGGTTATGGCAACAGGATCGACAGCACGCAGGGGGGATCAGATCGATCCCCGGCTTGCGCATTCTGCCTCTCTGACCGACTGAGCGCCCGTACGCTCGTTTCATGGGTTGGCTTCGGCATATGGAGTTCATTCCTTGTCTAAGCGTATGGAGTTCATTCCCGGTCTAAGATTTTGAGCCACGGTGCACATGCTGGGTTCGGTCATGTGCTAGAGCCTCATTTTTTTCCCCCGGGGCACCATCACCGGAGCATCACCGGAAGCGTAACTGACGGCATTGGGGGTTCTAACGATTTGGGGGGCCGGGGGGGTGTGCGCACATGATGTGCAATGGGTGCTGGTACTTGGCCCTTATATTGCCCCCTATCCCTCATCAAACCTCGAGAACTCACACCCCCTTAAAGAGCGTTTGAGATTTTATAGGTTTGCTGCCAGTAGCTATTAAAGTGTCTAAAATGGGGACACTTTTTTCAAACGGTCACAAAATCTTCTCCACTTCGAGTTTGTAGCTGAATTTTTTTTGTGCATGCCAAAAAAAATACAAGAATCACCTCTACCAAATATGGGGACAAAATTCTTTCTAAAAAAATTTAAAAAATCCCGAACCGTAAAAAGTTTCAAAATTCATGAAAAATAGAAAACGGGTCGTCTTGCCACGAAACTTCACATGAAGGCTTAGGGGACCATTTTATGAATTTACAAAACATAAAAATGGCATTGGCATGGCAAAAATATGAAGATGTGCTTGAACCCACCTACCACCCGTTCGATCCTCGGCTTGCGCATCCTGCCTCTCCGGCCAACTGAGCGCCCGCACGCTCGTTTCGTGGGTTGACTTAGGCATACGGAGTTCATCCCCAGTCTAAGCATACGAAGTTCATTCCTAGTCTAAGATTGGACTGGATTGAGGGTTATGACAGCAGGATTGGCAGCACGCAGGGGGGATCGGGCCGATCCCCAGCTTATGCATTCTGCCTCTCCGATCGGCTCAGCGCCCGCACGCTCGTTTTGTGGGTTGACTTATGCATACGGAGTTCATTCCCAGTCTAAGATCGAACCGGATCAAGGGTTGAGGCAACAAGATCGACAGCACGTAGGGGGGGACCGGGTCAATCCCCAGCTTGCGCATTCTACCTCTCTGGCCGGCTGAGCGCACGCACGCTCGTTTCGTGGGTTGGCTTACGCATACGGAGTTCGTTCCATATCTAAGCTTACGGAGTTCATTCCCAGTATATGATTTTGAGCCACGGTGCACATGCTGGGCTCAGGCATGTGCTGGTGTCGCATTTTTTTCGCCAGGGGCATCATCGTCGAAGCATCATCGGATCATCGCCGAAGAGCCTAACCGGCGGCATTGGGGGTTTCAACGATTGGGGGGGCCGGCGGGTGTGCACACATGATGTGTGATGGGTGCTGGTACTTGGCCCTTATATTGGCCCCCTATCCCTCATCAAACCTCTAGAACTCACACCCCCTTAAAGAGCATTTGAGATTTTATAGGTTTGCTGCAAGTAGCCATTAAAGTGTCTTAAATGGGGACACCTTTTTCAAACGGTCACAAAATCTTCTCCACTTCGAGTTTTTAGCTGAATTTGTTTGTACATGCCAACAAAAATACAAGGATCATGTCTACCAAATTTGGGGACAAAACTCTTTCTAAAAAAATTTTAAAAAATCCTGAACTGCAAAACATTTTAAAAATCATGAAAAATAGAAAACGGGTCGTCTTGCCACGAAACTTCACATGAAGGCTTAGGGGACCATTGTATGAATTTACAAGCCATAAAAATGGCATTGGCATGACAGAAATATGAAGATGTGCTTGAACCCACCTACCACCCATTCGATCCTCGGCTTGCGCATCCTGCCTCTCTGGTCGACTGAGCGCCTGTACGCTCGTTTTGTGGGTTGACTTAGGCATATGGAGTTCATCCCCAGTCTAAGCATACGAAGTTCATTCCCAGTCTAAGATCAGACCGGACCGAGGGTTACGGTAGCAGGATCGACAGCACGCAGTGGGGACCAAGCCGATCCTCGACTTGCACATTCTGGCTCTCCGGCCGACTGAGTGCCCGCATGCTCCTTTCATGGGTTGGCTTGGGCATACGGAGTTCATTCCCTGTCTAAGCCCTAGTCAGACCGAGCATTGTGGCAGCAGGACTGGCAACGGGATCGACAGCATGTAAAAAGGGACCGGGCTGATCCCCGGCTTACACATTATGCCTCTCCTACTGACCTTTCTAGTCGACTGAGCACCCGCACGCTCATTTCATGGGTTAACTTAGGCATATGGAGTTCATCCCCAGTCTAAGCATACGGAGTTCATTCCCAATCTAAGATCGGACCAGACCGAGGGTTGCAGCAGCAGGATAGGCAGCACGCAGAGGGGACTGGGTCGATCCCTGGCTTGCGCATTCTGCCTCTCTGATTGGCCGAGCACCCGCACACTCGTTTCATGGGTTGGCTTAGGCATACGAAGTACATTCCATGTGTAAGCCCTAGTCAGACTGAGAGTTGTGGTAGTAGGACCGACAAATGGGATCGGTAGCATGCAGAGGGGGACCAGGCTGATCCCCGACTTGTGCATTATCCCTTTCCGACCGACTGAGTACCCATATTCTTGTTTCATGGGTTGACTTAGGCATACGGAGCTCATCCCTGGTCTAATCATACAGAGTTCATTCCCAGTTTAAGATCGAACCGGACTGAGGGTTGCGACAGCAGGATCGACAACACATAGGGGGGACCGGGCCGATCCCCAGCTTGCGCTTTCTACCTCTTCGACCTACTGAGCGCCCGCACACTCGTTTTGTGGGTTGGCTTAGGCAAACGGAGTACATTCCATGTCTAAGCCCTAGCCGGACCAAGGGTTGCGGCAGCAAGATCGACAGCGGGATCGACAGCATGCAGAGAGGGACTGGGTTGATCCCCAGCTTACGTATTATGCCTCTCCGATCAGCCTCTCTGGTTGACTGAACGCCCGCATGCCCGTTTCATGGGTTGACTTAGGCATACGGAGTTCATCCCCAGTCTAAGCATACAGAGTTCATTCCTAGTCTAAGATCGGATCGGATCGAGGGTTGCGGTAGTAGGATTGACAGCACGCAGGGGGGACTGGGTCGATCCTCGGCTTACGTATTCTGCCTCTCCGGTCGGCTGAGTGCTCGCACGCTCGTTTCGTGGGTTGGCTTAGGCATAGAGAGTTCATTCCATGTCTAAGCCCCAGCCGGACCGAGGGTTATGGTAGCGGGATCGAAAGCACGCAGAGGGGGACCGGGCGATCCCCGGCTTGTGCATTATGCCTCTTCAATCAGCTCAGTGCCTGCACGCTCATTTTGTGGGTTGACTTATGCATACAGAGTTCATTCTTAGTCTAAGATCAGACCAGATCGGACCAGACTGAAGGTTAAGAAAGTAGGATCGGTAGCACGCAGGAGGGACCGGGCCGATCCCTGGCTTGCGAATTTTACCTCTCCGATCGGTCGAGCGCCCGTACGGTCGTTTTGTAGGTTGTCTTAGGCATACGGAGTTCATTCCAAGTCTAAGATTTTGAGCAACGGTGCACATGCTGGGCTCGGGCATGTGGTGGGGCCGTATTTTTTTCGGTCGGGGCACCATTGCCAGAGCATCGTCGGAGAGCCTAATTGGCGACATTGGGCGTTCCGACGATTGCGGGGGCCGAGGGGTGTGCACACATGATGTGCAATGGGTGCTGGTACTTGGCCCTTATATTGGCCCCCTATCCTTCATCAAACCTCGAGAACTCACACCCCTTAAAGAGCATTTGAGATTTTATAGGTTTGCTGACAGTAGCCATTAAAGTGTCTGAAATGGGGACACTTTTTTCAAACGGTCACAAAATCTTCTCCAGTTCGAGTTTTTAGCTAAATTTTTTTATGCATGCTAAAAAAAATACAAGGATCACCTCTACCAAATTTGGGGACAAAACACTTTCTAAAAAAAGTTTAAAAAACCCAAAAAGTTTTGGAAATCGTGAAAAATAGAAAACGGGTCGTCTTGCCACGGGACTTCACATGAAGGCTTAGGGGACCATTGTATGAATTTACAAGCCATTAAAATGACATTGGCATGGCAGAAATATGAAGATATGCTTGAACCCACCTACCACTCGTTCGATCCCCGACTTGCGCATCTTGCCTCTCTGGTCAACTGAGCGTCTGCACGCTCGTTTTGTGGGTTGACTTGGGCATACGGAGTTCATTCCCAGTCTAAGCATATGGAGTTCATTCCCAGTCTAAGATCTGACCGGGTCGAGGGTTGTGGCAGCAGGATCAGCACCATGCAGGGGGGATCGAGCCAATCCCCGGCTTGCACATTCTGCCTCTTCGGTCGATTCAGCGCCCGCACACTCATTTCTTGGGTTGGATTAGGTATACGGAGTTCATTCCATGCCTAAGCCCCAGTTGGACTGAGGGTTGTGATAGCAAGACCGACAACAGGATTGGCAGCACGCAGAGGGGGATCGGGCTGATCCTTGGCTTATGCATTATGCCTCTTCGGTCGGCTGAGCGCCCGTACGCTAGTTTCATGGGTTGACTTAGGCATATGGAGTTCATCCCCAGTCTAAGCATACAGAGTTCATTCCCAGTCTAAGATCAGATCAGATCGAGGGTTGCGGTAATAGGATCGGTAGCACGCAAGGGGGATCGGGTCGATCCCCCACATACTTATTCTGCCTCTCCGACCGGTTGAGCACCCGCATGCTCGTTTCATGGGTTGGCTTAGGCATGGGGAGTTCATTCCATGTCTAAGCCCCAGCCAGACCGAGGGTTCTGGCAGCGGGATTGGCAACACGCAGAGGGGGACCGGGCCGAACCCCGACTTATGCGTTATGCCTCTTCGACTGGCTCAGCGCCCGCATGCTCATTTCATAGGTTGACTTATGCATACGAAGTTCATTCCCAGTCTAAGATCAAATCGGACCGAGGGTTGCAGTAGTAGGATCGACAGCACGCAGGGGGGACCTGATAGATCCACAGCTTGTGCATTCTGCCTCTTTGGTCGGTTGAGAGCCCGCACGCTCGTTTTGTGGGTTGGCTTAGGCATACGGAGTTCATTCCCAGTCTAAGATTTTGAGCCACAGTGCACATGCTAGGCTCAGGCATGTGCTGGCGCCACATTTGTTTCGCCTGGGGCACCATCACCGGAGCATCGTCGGAGAGCCTAACCGGTGGCATTGGGGGTTCTGACGATTAGGGGGCCGGGGGGTGTGCACACATCATGTACGATGGGTGCTGGTACTTGGCCCTTATATTGGCCCCCTATCCCTCATCAAACCTCGAGAACTCACACCCCCTTAAAGAGCATTCTGCCAGTAGCCATTAAAGTGTCTAAAATGGGGATACTTTTTTCAAATGGTAACAAAATCTTCTCCACTTCGATTTTTTAGCTGAATTTTTTTATGCATGCAAAAAAAAGTACAAGGATCACCCCTACCAAATTTCGATACAAAACTCTTTCTGAAAAAATTTTAAAAAATCCCGAACCCTAAAAAGTTTCAAAAATTATGAAAAATAGAAAACGGGTCGTCTTGCCATGAAACTTCACATGAAGGCTTAGGGGACCATTGTTTGAATTTACAAGACATAAAAATGGTATTGGCATGGTAGAAATGTGAAGATGTGCTTGAACCCACCTACCACCCGTTCGATCCCCGACTTGTGCATCCTGCCTCTCTAGTCGACTGAGCGCCAGCACACTCGTTTCGTGAGTTGACTTAGGCATATGAAGTTCACTCTAATTTAAGATCAAACTGGATCGAGGGTTGTGGCAGCAGGATCGACAGCATGTAGGGGGGACTGGGCCGATCCCCGGCTTACATATTCTGCCTCTCCGGTCGGCTGAGCACCCGCACGCTCATTTTGTGGGTTAGCTTAGGCATACGAAGTTCATTCCATGTTTAAGCCCCAACCAAACCGAGGGTTGTGGTAGTAAGACCGACAGCGGGATCGACAGCATGCAGAAAGGGATTGAGCTGATCCTTGGCTTGCGCATTATGCCTCTCTGACCGGTTGAGGGCTCGCACGCTCATTTCATGGGTTGACTTAGGCATACGGAGTTCATCCCCAGTCTTAGCATATGGAGTTCATTCCCAGTCTAAGATCGAATCAAACCGAGGGTTGTAGTAGTAGGATCGACAGCACACAGGGGGATCGGGTTGATCCCTGACTTACGTATTCTGCCTCTCCGATCCGCTAAGTGCCTGTACACCCGTTTTATGGGTTGGCTTTGGCATAGGGAGTTCATTCCTTGTCTAAGCCCCAGCTGAACCGAGGGTTGTGGTAGCAGGATTGGTAGCACATAGAAGGGGATCGGGTCGAACCCCGGCTTGCGCATTATGCCTCTTCGGTCGGCTCAGCACCCGCACGCTCGTTTCGTGGGTTGACTTATGCATACGAAGTTCATTCCAATCTAAGATCAGACCAAACTGAGGGTTGCAGTAGCAGGATCGATAGCACGTAGGAGGGACCCAGTCGATCCTCGGCTTGCGCATTCTACCTCTCTGATCGGTTGAGCACCCGATTGGCTTAGGCATACAGAGTTCATTCTATGTCTAAGCATGCAGAATTCATTCCCAGTCTTAGATTTTGAGACATGGTGCACATGCTGGGCTCGGGCATGTGCTGGTACCACATTTTTTTCGCCCGGGGCACCATCACCGGAGCATCGTCGGAGAGCCTAACCGACGACATTGGGGGTTCCAACGATTGGAGGGGCCGGGGGGTGTGTGCACATGATGTGCAATGGGTACTAGTACTTGGCCCTTATATTGGCCCCCTATCCTTCATCAAACCTTGAGAACTCACACCCCCTTAAAGAGCATTTGAGATTTTATAGGTTTGCTGCCAGTAGCCATTAAAGTGTCTAAAATGGGGACACTTTTTTCAAACGGTAACAAAATCTTCTCCACTTCGAGTTTTTAGCTGAATTTTTTTGTGCCTACCAAAAAAAATACAATGATTACCTCTACAAAATTTGGTGACAAAAGTCTTTCTAAAAAAATTTGAAAAAATCTCGAACCATAAAAAGTTTCGAAAATCATGAAAAATAGAAAACAGGTATTCTTGCCATGAAACTTCACGTGAAGGCTTAGGGACCATTGTATGAATTTACAAGCCATAAAAATGGCTTTCGCATGACAGAAATATGAAGATGTGCTTGAACCCACCTACCACCCGTTCGATCTCCGGCTTACGCATCCTGCCTCTTTGGTCGACTGAGTGCCCGCACGCTCGTTTCATGGGTTGACTTAGGCATACGGAGTTCATCCCCAGTCTAAGCATACGAAGTTCATTCCCATTCTAAGATTGAACCAGACCGAGGGTTGCGGCAACAGGATCGACAGCATGCAGAAGGAACTGGGCCGATCCTCAGCTTGTGCATTCTACCTCTCCGGCTGACTGACAGCCCGTACGCTCATTTTATGGGTTGGCTTAGCCATACAGAGTTCATTCCATGTCTAACCCCCAGCTGGACCGAGGGTTATGGCAGCAGGACTGGCGGTGGGATCGACAGCACGGAGAGGGGGATCGGACTGATCCATGGCTTACGCATTAGCCTCTCCGACTGGCCTCTACGTCCGGTTGAACATCCGCACGCTCGTTTCATGAGTTGACTTAGGCATACGAAGTTCATCCCCAGTCTAAGCATACGAAGTTCATTCCGAGTTTAAGATCAGACCGGATCGAACATTGCGACAGTAGGATCGGTAACACGTAGGGGGGACCGGGTCGATCCCTGATTTATGTATTTTACCTCTCTGACCGGTTGAGTGCCCGCTCGCCTATTTCATGGGTTGGCTTAGGCATAGGGAGTTCATTCCATGTCTAAGCCCCAGTCGAACCGAGGGTTATGGTAGCAAGACCGGCAGCATGCAGAGGGGGACCGGGCCAATCCCTGGCTTGCGCATTCTGCCTCTTCGGCCCACTCAGTGCCCGTACGCTCGTTTCATGGGTTGACTTATGCATACGAAGTTCATTCCCAGTCTAAGATCAGATCAGATCGAGGGTTACTGTAGCAGGATCGACAGCACGCAGGGGGGATCGGGTCGATCCGCGGCTTGCGCATTCTGCCTCTCCGGTCGGCTGAGCGCCCGCACGCTCATTTTGTGGGTTGGCTTAGGCATACGGAGTTCATTCCATGTCTAAGCATACGGAGTTCATTCCCAGTCTAAGATTTTGAGCCACGATGCACATGCTGGGCTCGGGCATGTGCTGGTGCCGCATTTCTTTTACCCGGGGCACAATCACCGGAGCATCATCGGAGAGCCTAACCGGCAGCATTGGGGGTTCTGACGATTGGGTGGCCGGGGGGTGTGCGCACATGATGTGCGATGGGTGCTGGTAGCTGGCCCTTATATTGGGCCCCTATCCCTCATCAATCCTCAAGAACTCACACCCCCTTAAAGAGCATTTGTGATTTTATAGGTTTGCTGCCAGTAGCCATTAAAGTGTCTGGAATGGGGACATTTTTTTCAAACGGTCACAAAATCTTCTCCACTTCGAGTTTTTTGCTGAATTGTTTTGTGCATAGCAACAAAAATACAAGGATCATCTCTACCAAATTTAGGGACAAAACTCTTTCTAAAAAAAGTTTAAAAAATCCCGAATCGCAAAAAGTTTTGAAAATCGTGAAAAATAGAAAACGGGTCGTCTTGCCACAAAACTTCACATGAAGGCTTAAGGGACCATTGTATGAATTTACAAGCCATAAAAATGGCAATGGCACTGCAGAAATAAGATGGGCTTAGACATGGAATGAACTCCCTATGCCTAAGCCAACCCACAAAACGGGCGTGCGGGCGCTCAGTCGACCGGAGAGACAGAATGCACAAGCCGGGGATCGGCTTGGTCCCCCCTGCGTGCTACCGATCCTGTTGTTGCAACCCTCAATCCAATCTGATCTTAGACTGGGAATGAACTCCGTATGCCTAGACTGGGGATGAACTCCGTATGCCTCAGTCAACCCACAAAACGATCGTGCGGGCGCTCAGTCGACCAGGCAAGCAAGATGCGCAAGCCGGGGATCGAACGGGTGGTAGGTGGGTTCAAGCACATCTTCATATCTCTACCATGCCAATGAAATTTTTATGGCATGTAAATTCATACAATGGTCCCCTGAGCCTTCAAGTGAAGTTTCGTGGCAAGACGACCCATTTTCTATTTTTCATGATTTTTGAAACTTTTTACGGTTCGGGATTTTTTAAAATTTTTTAGAAAGATTTTTGTCCCCAAATTTGGTAAAGGTGATCCTTGTATTTTTGTTGGCATGCACAAAAAAATTTAGCTAAAAACTCAAAGTGGAGAAGATTTTGTGACCGTTTGAAAAAAGTGTCCCCATTTTCAGACACTTTAATGGCTACTGGCAGCAAACCTATAAAATCTCAAATGCTCTTTAAGGGGGTGTGAGTTCTCGAGGTTTGATGAGGGATAGGGGGCCAATATAAGGGCCAAGTACCAGCACCCATCATACATCTTCTGCGCATAGCCCCCGACCCCTCCTATTGCCGGAACCCCCAATGCCATCGGTTAGGCTCTCCGGTGATGCTCCAACGATGGTGCCCTGGGTGAAAAAAATACGGCACCAGTACATGCCCGAGCCTAACATGTGCACCGTGACTCAAAATCTTATACTGGGAATGAACTCCGTATGCTTAGACATGGAATGAACTCCGTATGCCTAAGCCAACCCACGAAACGGGCGTGCGGGCGCTCAACCGACCGGAGAGGCAGAATGTGCAAGCCGGGGATAGAGCTGGTCCCCCCTTGCATTCTATCAATCTTGTTGCTGCAACCCTTGTTCTGGTCCAATCTTTGACTGGGAATGAACTCCGTATGCATAAATCAACCCACGAAATGAGCGTGCGGGAGCAGAGCCAGTCGACGAGGCATAATGCGCAAACCGGGGATCGACCCGGTCCCCTTCTATGTGCTGTCGATCCCGCTGCCACAACCCTCTGTCCAGCTAGGGCTTAGACTTGGAATGAAATCCCTATGCCTAAGCCAACCCATAAAACGGACGTGCGGGCGATCAGCCGATCAAAGAGGCAGAATGCACAAGCCAGGGATCGGCCCGGTGCCCCCAGTGTGCTGCTGATCCTGCTGCTGCAATCATCGATCCGATCCGATCTTAGACTGGGAATGAACTCCATATGCTTAGATTGGGGATGAACTCCGTATGCCTAAGTCAACCCATGAAACGAGCGTGTGGGCACTCAGCCGATCGGAGAGGCCGACCGGAGAGGCATAATGCGTAAGTCGGGGATTAGCCTGGTCCTCCTTTGCGTGTTGCCGATCTTGCTACCACAACCCTCAGTCTGGCTGGGGCTTAGACATGGAATGAATTTCATATGCCTAACGAACCCACGAAATGAATGTGCAGGCGCTCAGTCGATCAGAGAGGCAGTACGAGCAAGCCGAGGATCGGCTCGATCCCCCCTGCGTGCTGTCGATCCTGCTGCTGTCGATCTGATCTTAGACTGGGAATGAACTCCGTATGCTTAGACTGGGGATGAACTCCGTATGCCTAAGTCAACCCATGAAATGAGCGTGCGGGCACTCAGTCGACCAAAAAGGTGGGATGCGCAAGCCAAGGATCAAACAGGTGGAAGGTGGGTTCAAGCACATCTTCATATTTCTGTCGTGCCAATGCCATTTTTATGGCTTGTAAATCTCAAATGCTCTTTAAGGGGGTGTGAGTTCTTAAGGTTTGATGAGGGATAGGGGGCCAATATAAGGGCCAAGTACCAGCACCCATTGTACATCATGTGTGCACACCCCCCGGCCCTTCCAATCGTCAGAACCCCAATGTCGTCGATTAAGCTCTCCGACTATGCTCTGACTATGCTCTGGCGATGGTGCCCCGGGTGAAAAAAATGTGGCACCGACACATGCCCGAGCCAAGCATGTGCACCGTGGCTAAAAATCTTACACTGGGAATCAACTCCGTATGCTTAGACATGGAATGAACTCCATATGCATAAGTCAACCCATGAAACGAGCGTGCGAGTGCTGAGCCGATCGAAGAGGCATAATGCACAAGCCGGGGATTAGCTCGGTCCCCCTCTACGTGCTACCGGTCTCACTAGCACAACCCTCGGTCTAGCTGGGGCTTAGACATGGAATGAACTCCTTATGCCTAAGCCAACCCACGAAACGGGCGTGCGGGTGCTCAATCGATCGAAGAGGCAGAATGCTTAAGTCGGGGATCGGCCCGGTCCCCCCTGCATGCTGTCGATCCTACTACTGGTCCTACTGTCGCAATCATCTATTCAGTCTGAGCTTAGACTGGGAATGAACTCCGTATGCTTAGACATGGAATGAACTCCGTATGCCTAAGCCAACCCATGAAACGAGGGTGTGGGTGCTCAACCGACCGGAGAGGTAGAATACGTAAGCCAGGAATCAACCTAGTCCCCCCCTGCGTGCTGTCAATCCTGCTGCCGCAACCCTCGATCCGGTCCAATCTTAGACTGGGAATAAACTCCGTATGCCTAAGTCAACCCATGAAACGAGCGTGTGGGCACTGAGCCAGCCGGAGAGGCAGAATGCATAAGTCGGGGATCGGCCCGATCCCCCTCTGCATGCTGTCGGTCCTGTTGCCACAACCCTCGATCCGTCTAGGGCTTAGACATGGAATGAACTCCCTAAGTCTAAGCCAACCCACAAAACGGGTGTGCGGGTGTTCAGCCGATTGGAGAGGCAAAATGCATATGCCGGGGATCGGCCAGGTCCCCCTTACGTGCTACCGATCTTACTGTCGCAACCCTCGGTCCGGTTCAATCTTAGGATGGGAATGAACTCCGTATGCATAGACTAGTCCCGCTGTCGGTCCTGCTACCACAACCCTCGGTCTAGCTAGGGCTTAGACATGGAATGAACTCTGTATGCCTAAGCCAACCCACGAAACGAGCGTGCTAGTGCTCAGCCGGCCGAAGAGGCATAATGAGTAAGCCAGGGATCAGCCCGGTCCCCCTCTACATACTGTCGATCCCGCTGCGGGTCCTACTACCATAACCCTCAGTTCGACTGGGGATTAGACATGGAATGAACTCCGTATGCCTAAGCCATCCCATGAAACGAGCGTGCGGGTGCTCAGTCGGTCGGAGAGGCAAATGTGTAAGTCGAGGATCGGCCCGATCCCCTCTGTGTGCTATCGATCCTGTTGCCCAACCCTCGGTCTGATCTGATCTTAGACTGGGAGTGAACTCCGTATGCTTAGACTGGGGATGAACTCGGTATGCCTAAGTCAACCCATGAAACAAACGTGCGGGTGCTCAGCCGACCAGAGAGGCAGGATGCACAAGCCGGGGATCAAACGGGTGGTAGGTGGGTTTAAGCACATCTTCATATTTCTGTCGTGCCAATGCCATTTTTATGGCTTGTAAATTCATACAATGGTCCCCTAAGCCTTCAAGTGAAGTTTCATGGCAAGACGACCCGTTTTATCCCCACTACGTGCTGTCGATCCCCCTCTACGTGCTGTCGATCCCGCTACTGGTCCTGCTGCCACAACCCTCAGTTCGACTGGGGCTTAGACACGGAATGAATTTCGTATGCCTAAGCCAACCCATGAAATGAGTGTGCGGGCGCTCAGCCGGCTAGAGAGGTAGAATGCGCAAGCTGAGGATCGACCCGATCCCCCCTGCATGCTGTCAATCCTGCTACTGTGACCCTTGGTCCGGTCTGATCTTACACTGGGAATCAACTTCGTATGCATAAGTCAACGCATGAAGCGAGTGTACGAGCACTGAGCCAACCGAAGAGGCATAATGCACAATCTGGGGATCATCCTGGTCCCCCTCTGCGTGCTGTCGGTCCTGCTACCACAACCTTCGGTCTGACTGAGGCTTCAACATGGAATGAACTCCCTATGCCTAAGCTAACTCATGAAACAGGCGTACGGGCGCTCAGTCGACCGAAGAGGCAGAATGCGTAAGCCGAGGATCGACCCAATCCCCCCTGTGTACTGCCAATCCTGCTATCGCAACCCTCGGTCCAGTTTGATCTTAGACTGGGAATGAACTCCGTATGCTTAGACTAGGGATGAACTTCGTATGCCTAAGTCAACCCATGAAACGAGTGTACGGGCACTCAGTCGACCAGAGAGGCCGCCCGGAGAGGCATAATGCACAGCCAGGGATCAACCTGGTCCCTCTCTGTGTGCTGCCGATCCCGCTGCCGGTCTTGCTACCACAACCCTCGGTCCGACAGGGGCTTAGACATGGAATGAACTCCGTATGCCTAAACCAACCCATGAAACGAGCGTGCGGGCGCTGAGTCGGTCAGGGAGGCATAATGCGCAAGCCGGGCATTGGCCTGGTCCCCCTCTGCGTGCTGTCGATCCTGCTACCACAACCCTCGATCCGGCTAGGGCTTAGACATGGAATGAACTCCCTATGCCTAAGCCAACCCACGAAACGGGTGTGCGGGCGCTCAGCCGGTTGGAGAGGTAGAATGTGCAAGCCGGGGATCGACCCGGTCCCCCCTACGTACTGCCAATCCTGCTGCCACAACCCTTGATCCAGTCCAATCTTAGACCGGGAATGAACTCCGTATGCTTAGACTGAGGATGAACTCCATATGCCTAAGTCAACAAACGAAACGAGCATGCGGGCACTCAGTCGACCAGAGAGGCAGGATGCGTAAGCCGGGGATCAAACGGGTGGTAGGTGGGTTCAAGCACATCTTCATATTTCTGCTGTGCCAATGCCATTTTTATGGCTTGTAAATTCATACAATGGTCGCCTAAGCCTTCATGTGAAGTTTCGTGGCAAGATGACCTGCTTTCTATTTTTCATAATTTTTGAAACTTTTTGCTGTTCAGGATTTTTTAAAATTCTTTTAGAAAGTGTTTTGTCCCCAAATTTGGTAGAGGTGATCCTTGTATTTTTTTTGGCATGCATAAAAAAATTTGGCTAAAAACTCGAAGTGGAGAAGATTTTGTGATCGTTTGAAAAAAGTGTCCCCAATTCAGACACTTTAATGGCTACTGGCAGCAAACCTATAAAATCTCAAATGCTCTTTAAGGGGGTGTGAGTTCTTGAGGTTTGATGAGGGATAGGGTGCCAATATAAAGGCCAAGTACCAGCACCCATCGTACATCATTTGTGCACATCCCCCCGGCCCCCCAATCGTCAGAACCCAGTGCCACCGGTTAGGCTCTCTGATGATGCTCCGATGATGGTGCCCTGGGTGAAAACAATGCGGTACCAACACATGCCCGAGCCCAGCATGTGCACCGTGGCTCAAACTCTTAGACTAGGAATGAACCCCGTATGCTTAGACATGGAATGAACTCCGTATGCTTAGACATGAAATGAACTCCGTATGCCTAAGCCAACCCATGAAACGAGCGTGTGGGCGTTCAGCAGGCCGGAGGGACAGAATGCGCAAGCCAGGGATCGGCCTGATCCCCCCCTGAGTGCTGTCGATCTTGCTGCCACAACCTTCAGTCCGATCCAATCTTAGATTGGGAATGAACTCCGTATGCATAAGTCAACCCACGAAATGAGCCTGAGAGCACTGAGCAGGCCGAAGAGGCATAATGCGTAAGCCAAGGATTGGCCCGGTCCCCCTCTGCGTGCTGTCAGTCCCGCTGTCACAACCCTCGGTCCAGCTAGGGCTTAGACATGGAATGAACTCCCTATGCCTAAGCCAACCCACGAAACAAGCGTGCGGGCGCTCAGTTGACCGGGGAGGCAAAATGTGCAAGCCGAGGATCGACCTGGTCCCCCCTGCGTACTGCTGATCATGCTGCCGCAACCTTCAGTCTAGTTCGATCCTAGACTGGGAATGAACTCTATATGCTTAGACTGGGGATGAACTCCGTATGCTTAGGTCAACCCACGAAATGAGCGTGCGGGCACTCAATCGGTCAGAGAGGCATAATGGGCAAGCCAGGGATCAGCCCGGTCCTCCTCTGCATGCTGCCAATCCCACTGTCGATCCTGCTACCACAACCCTCGATCCGACTGGGGCTTAGGCATGGAATGAACTTCGGATGCCTAAGCCAACCCACGAAACGAGCGTGCGGGCGCTCAGCCGATCGGAGAGGCAGAATACGAAAGTCGAGGATCAACCCAGTCGCCCTTGTGTGCTGTCGATCCTGCTGCTAGCCTTGCTGCTGCAACCCTCGGTCTAGTCCAATCTTAGACTGGGAATGAATCCATAAGCTTAGACATGGAATGAACTCTGTATGCCTAAGCCAACCCATAAAACAAACGTGTGGGTGCTCAGTCAGTCGGGGAGGCATAATGCGTGAGTTGGGGATCGACTCAGTCCCCCCTACGTGTTGTCGATCCTGCTGCCGTAACCCTCGATCCGATCTGATCTTAGACTGTGAATGAACTCCGTATGCTTAAGTCAACCCATGAAATGAGCGTGCGGGCATTGAGTAGGCCGGAGAGGCATAATGCGCAAGCTAGGGATCGACCCGGTCCCCCTCTGCGTGCTGTCGATCCCCCCTATATGCTGTCAATCCTGTTGTCACAAGCATCGGTCTGGTCTGATCTTAGACTGGGAATGAACTACGTATGCATAAGTCAACCCACGAAATGAGTGTGCGGGCACTGAGCCGGCCGAAGAGGCATAATGCGCAAGCCTGGGATCAACTCGGTCCCCCTCTACGTGCTGTCGGTCCCGCTCCCACAACCCTCAGTCTGGTTGGGGCTTAGACGTGGAATGAACTCCTTATGCCTAAGCCAACCCACGAAATGGGTGTACGGGCACTCAACCTACCGGAGAGGCAGAACACACAAGCCAGCGATCAGCCCAGTCCCCCCTGCGTGCTATCGATCCTGCTGTCGTAACCCTTGGTCCAGTTTGATCTTAGACTAGGAATGAACTCTGTATGCTTAGACTGAGGATGAACTCCGTATGCCTAAGTCAACCCACGAAACGAGCATGTGGGCGCTCAGTCGATCGAAGAGGCTGACCGAAAAGGCATAATGTGTAGGCCGAGGATTAGCCCGGTCCACCTCTGCGTGCTGCTTATCCCACTACTAGTCTTATTGCCACAACCCTCAGTCCGGCTGGGGCTTAGACATGGAATGAACTCTGTATGCCTAAGCCAACTCACGAAACGAGCGTATGGGCGCTCAGCCAGCCGGAAAGGCAAAATGCGCATGCCGGGGACCGGCTCAGTCCCCCCTATCGATCCTGCTACTACAACCCTTGGTCTGGTCTGATCTTAGACTGGGAATGAACTCCGTATGCATAAGTCAACCCACGAAACGAGCATGCCGATGCTGAGCCAACCGAAGAGGAATAATGCGCAAGCTGAGGATCAGTTCGGTCTCCCTCACGTGCTACCGGTCCCCTTGCCACAACCCTCGGTCCGGCTAGGGCTGAGAGATGGAATGAACTCCCTATGCCTAAGCTAACCCACGAATCGTGTGCGCGGGCGCTCAGCCGGTCAGAGAGGCAAAATACGTAAGTTGGGGAATGGCCTGGTCCCCTCTGCGTGCTACCGATCCTGCTATCACAACCCTCGGAATGATCCGATCTTAGACTGGGAATGAACTCTGTATGCTTAGACTAGGGATGAACTCTGTATGCCTAAATCAACCCACGAAATAAGCGTGTGGGCGCTCAGTCGGTCGGAAAGGCAGAATGTGTAAGCTGGGGATCAACCCGGTCCCCCCTACATGCTGTCGATCCTGCAGCCACAACCCTTGGTCCGGTCCGATCATAGACTGGGAATGAACTCCATATGCCTCACTCAACCCACGAAACGAGTGAACAGGCGCTGACCTGACCGGAGAGGCATAATGCGCAAGCCGGGGATCGACCCAGTCCCCCTCTACGTCTTGCCGATCGCACTGCCACAACCCTCGGTCCAGCTGGGGCTTAGACATGGAATGAACTCCCTATGCCTACGCCAACCCACGAAATGTGTGTGCGAGTGCTCAACCGGCCGAAGAGGTAGAATACGTAAGCTGAGGATCGGCCCGATCCCCCTTACGTGCTACCGATCCTGCTACCGTAACCCTCGATCCAGTCCAATCTTAGACTAGCAATGAACTCCATATGCTTAGATTGGGGATGAACTCCGTATGCCTAAGTCAACCCACGAAATGAGGGGGCGGGCGCTCAGCCGACCACAGAGGCAGGATGCGCAAGTCGGGGATCGAACGGGTGGTAAGTGGGTTTAAGCACATCTTCATATTTCTGCCAAGCCAATGCTATTTTTATGGCTTGTAAATTCATAAAATGGTCCCTTAAGCCTTCATGTGAAGTTTCGTGGCAAGACGACCCGTTTTCTATTTTTCATGATTTTTGAAACTTTTTGCGGTTTGGAATTTTTTAAAATTTTTTTTGAAAGACTTTTGTCCCCAAATTTGGTAGAGGTGATCCTTGTATTTTTGTTGGCATGCACAAAACATTAAGCTAAAAACTCAAAGTGGAGAAGATTTTGTGACCGTTTGAAAAAAGTGTCCCCATTTCAGACACTTTAATGGCTACTGGCAACAAGCCTATAAAATCTCAAATGCTCTTTAAGGGGTGTGAGTTCTCGAGGTTTGATGAGGGATAGGGGGCCAATATATGGGCCAAGTACCAGCACCTATCGCACATCATGTCCGCACACCCCTTGGCCCCCTTAATCATCGGAACCCCCAATGCCGGCGGTTAGGCTCTCTGGCGATGCTCCGACGATGGTGCCCCGAGCGAAAAAAATGCGACACCTGCACATGCCTGAGCGTAGCATGTCCACCGTGGCTCAAAATCTTAGACTGGGAATGAACTTCGTATGCTTAGACATGGAATGAACTCCGTATGCCTAAGCCAAGACACAAAAGGAGCGTGCGGGCGCTCAGTCGGCCAGAGAGGTAGAATGCGCAAGCCGGGGATCGGCCCAGTCCCTACCTGTATGTTGTCGATCCTGCTGCCACAACCCTCAGTCCGATCTGATCTTAGACTAGGAATGAACTCCGTATGCATAAGTCAACCCATGAAACGAGCGTACGGGCATTTAGTAGGCCGAAGAGGCATAATACGCAAGTCAGGGATCGGCCCGGTCCCCCTCTGCATGCTGTCGGTCCCGCTGCCACAACCCTCAGTCCGACTGGGGCTTAGATATGGAATGAACTCCCTATGCCTAAGCCAACCCACGAAACGGGCGTGCGGGCACTCAGCTGGCCGGAGAGGAAGAATGCGCAAGCCGGGGATCGGCCCGGTCCCCCCTGCGGGCTATCGATCCTGCTGTTGCAACCCTCAGCCCGGTTCAATCTTAGACTGGGAATGAACTCCGTATGCTTAGACTGGGGATGAACTTCGCATGCCTAAGTCAACCCACGGAATGAGCCTGCGGGTGCTCAGCTGGCAGGAGAGGCAGAATGCGTAAGCCCGGGATCGGCCTGGTCCCCTTACATGCTGTCAATCCTGCTACCGCAACCCTCGGTCCGGTCCGATCATAGACTGGGAATGAACTCCGTATGCTTAGACATGGAATGAACTCCGCATGCTTAAGCCAACCCATGAAACGAACGTGCGGGCACTCAGCTGACCGGAGAGGCAAAATGCGCAAGTCAGGGATCAGCCCGGTCCCCCTTGCATGCTGTCGATCTTGCTGCCGCAACACTCAATCCATTCCAATCTTAGACTAGGAATGAACTCCGTATGCCTAAGTCAACCCATGAAACGAGCATTCGGCTGCTGAGCCAACCGGAGAGGCATACTGTGCAAGTCAGGGATCAGTCTGGTCCCCCTCTACATGTTGTCGATCCCGCTGCCACAACCCTCAGTCTGACTGGGGCTTAGACATGGAATGAACTCCCTATGTCTAAGCCAACCCATGAAACGGGCATGCGGGCGCTCAGCCGGTCAGAGAGGCAGAATGCGCAAGCTGGGGATCGGCCCGATCCCCCTTGCGTCCTGCCAATCCTACTGTCGTAACCCTCGGTACGGTTCGATCTTAGACTGGGAATGAACTCCATATGCTTACACTAGGGATGAACTCTGTATGCCTAAGTCAACCCACAAAATGAGGGTGTGGACACTCCGCGGACCAGAGAGGCAGGACGCGTAAGCCAAGGATCGAACGAGTGGTAGGTGGGTTCAAGCACATCTTCATCTGTCATGTGAATGCCATTTTTATGGCTTTTAAATTCATACAATGGTCCCCTAAGCCTTCATGTGAAGTTTCGTGGCAAGACGACCCGTTTTCTATTTTTCATGATTTTTGAAACTTTTTACGGTTCGGGATTTTTAAAAATTTTTTTAGAAAGAGTTTTGTCCCCAAATTTGGTAGAGGTGATCCTTGTATTTTTGTTGGCATGCACAAAACAATTCAGCTAAAAACTCGAAGTGGAGAAGATTTTGAGATCGTTTGAAAAAAGTGTCCCCATTTCAGACACTTTAATGGCTACCGGCAGCAAACCTAAAAAATCTCAAATGCTCTTTAAGGGGGTGTGAGTTCTCGAGGTTTGATGAGGGATAGGGGGCCAATATAGGGGCCAAGTACCAGCACCCATCGTACATCATGTGTGCATACACCCCGGCCCCCCCAATCACCGAAACCCCCAATGCCGCCGGTTAGGCTCTCCGACGATGGTGCCCTGGGCGAAAAAAATGCGGCACCTGCACATGCCTGAGCCCAGCATGTGCACCATCACTCAAAATCTTAGACTGGGAATGAACTCCGTTTGGTTAGACATGGACTGAACTTCGTATGCGTAAGCCAACCCATGAACCGAGCGTGCGGGCACTCAACCGACCAGAGAGGCAAAATGCGCAAGCCGGGGATCGACCCAGCCTCCCCTATGTGCTATCGATCCTACTGTCGTAACCCTCGGTCCGATCTGATCTTTGATCGAGAATGAACTCTGTATGCATAAGTCAACCCATGAAATGAGCGTACGGGCGCTGAACCGACCGAAGAGGCATAATGCGCAAGCCAGGGATCGACCCAGTCCCCCTCTGCATGCTGCCGGTCCCGCTACCACAACCCTCGATCTAGCTGGGGCTTAGACATGGAATAAACTCCCTATGCCTAAGCCAACCCACGAAACAGGCGTGCAGGCACTCAGTCGATCGGAGAGGCAGAATGCACAAGCCGGGGATCGGCCCAATCCCCCCTGCATGCTATTGATCTTGCTGCTGCAACCCGCGATCTGGTCCGATCTTAGACCGGGAATGAACTTCGCATGCTTAGACTAGGGTTGAACTCCGTTTGCCTAAGTTAACCCACGAAATGAGTGTGCGGGCACTCAGTCGGTTGGACAAGCCAGTCGGAGAGGCATAATGCGCAAGCCGAGTATCAGCTTGGTCCCCTTCTGCGTGCTTCCGATCCTGCTGCCGGTCCTGCTACGACAACCCTCGATCCGGTTGGGGCTTAGACATGGAATGAACTTCGTATGCCTAAGCCAACCCATGAAACAAGCATATGGGCCCTCAGCCGGCCGGAGAGACAGAATGCACAAGCCAGGGATCGACCAGATCCCCCTTGGGTGCTACCGATCTGGCTACCACAACCTTCGATCCGGTCCGATCTTAGGCTGGGAATGAACTCTGTATGCTTAGACATGGAATGAACTGCGTATGCCTAAGCCAACCCATGAAATGAGAGTGCAGGCGCTCAACAGGCCGAAGAGGCAGAATGCGCAAGCCGGAGATTGACCCGATCCCCCCTGCGTGCTGTCGATCCTACTGTCGTAACCCTCAGTCCGGTCTGATCTTAGACTGGGAATGAACTCTGTATGCCTAAGTCAACCCACGAAATGAGCGTACGGGCATTAAGCTGACCGGAGAGGCATAATGCGCAAGTCAGGGATCGACCCAGTCCCCCTCTACGTGCTGCCGGTCTCGCTGCCACAACCCTCGTTCCGACTAGGGCTTAGACATGGAACGAACTCCCTATGCCTAAGCCAACCCATGAAATGGGCGTGCGGGCGCTCAGTCGGTCAGAGAGGTAGAATGCGCAAGCCAGGGATCGACATGATCCCCCCTGCGTGCTACCGATCCTGCTGCTGCAACCCTTGATCCGGTCTGATGTTAGACTGGGAATGAACTCCGTATGCCTAAGTCAACCCACGAAATGAGCGTACGGGTGCTGAGCCGACTGGAGAGGCATAATGCGCGAGCCGAGGATCGGCCCGGTCCCCCTCTAAGTGCTATCGGTCCCGCTGCCATAGCCCTCGATCTGGTTGGGGCTTAGACATGGAATGAACTCCCTATGCCTAAGCCAAACCATGAAACGGGCATGCAGGCGCTCAGCCGATCGGAGAGGCAAAATGCGCAAGCCAGGGATCGGCCCGGTCCCCCTCTACGTGCTGTCGGTCTTGCTGCCACAACCCTCGGTCCGGTTGGGGCTTAGACATGGAATGACTCCCTATGCCTAAGCCAACCCATGAAACGGGCGTGCGGGTGCTCAGCCGGTCGAAGAGGCAGAATGCGAAAGCCGAGGATCGGCCTGATCCCCCTGCGTGCTGCTGATCGTACTGCCATAAGCCTCGATCCGATCCGATCTTAGACTGGGAATGAACTCCGTATGCTTAGACTGGGATGAACTTCGTATGCCTAAGTCAACCCATGAAACGAGCGTACGGGTGCTCAACCGGTCGAAGAGGTCGATCGGAGAGGCATAATGCGCAAGCCAGGGATCAGTCGACCTCACTATCGGTCCTGCTACCACAACCCTCGATCCAGCTAGGGCTTTGACATGGAATGAACTCCGTATGCCTAAGCTGACCCATGAAACGAGCGTGCTAGTGCTCAGCTGGCCGAAGAGGTAGAATGCGCAAGCCGGGGATCGGCTCGATCCCCCCTGCGTGCTACCGATCCTGCTATCGCAAGCCTCGATCCGATCTAATCTTAGACTAGGAATGAACTCCGTACGCTTAGACTGGGGATGAACTCTGTATGCCTAAGTCAACCCATGAAACGAGCGTACGGGTGCTCAGCCGATCGGAGAGGCCAATCGAAGAGGCATAATACGCAAGCCGGGGATTAGTCGATCCCACTGTCGATCTTGCTGCCACAACCCTCGGTCCAGCTGGGGCTTAGACATGCAATGAACTCTATATGCCTAAGCCAACCCACGAAACGAGCGTGCTAGTGCTTAGTCGACTGGAGAGGCATAATGCACAAGCCAGGGATCAGCTCAGTCCCCCTCTGCGTGCTGTCGATCCCGCTGTCGATCCTACTACCACAACCCTCAGTTCGGCTGGGGTTTAGACATGGAATGAACTCCATATGCCTAAGCCATCCCATGAAACGAGTGTGCGGGCACTCAGTCAGTTGGAGACGCAGATGCGTAAGCCGAGGATCGACTCGATCCCCCCTGTGTGTTTTCGATCCTGCTGCCCAACCCTCAGTCCGATCTGATCTTAGACTGGGAATGAACTCCGTATGCTTAGACTGGGGATGAGCTCTGTATGCCTAAGTCAACCCACAAAATAAACGTGCGGGCGCTCAGCCAATCGAAAAGGCAGAATGCCCAAGCCAGGGATCGAACGGCTGGTAGGTTGGTTCAAGCACATCTTCATATTTCTATCGTGCCAATGCCATTTTTATGGCTTGTAAATTCATACAATGGTCCCCTAAGCCTTCATGTGAAGTTTCGTGGCAAGACGACCCGTTTTATATTTTTCACGATTTCAAAACTTTTACGGTTCAGGATTTTTTAAACTTTTTTTAGAAAGATTTTTGTCCCCAAATTTGGTAGAGGTGATCCTTGTATTTTTGTTGGCATGCACAAAAAAATTTAGCTAAAAACTCGAAGTGGAGAAGATTTTGTTACCGTTTGAAAAAAGTGTCCCCATTTTAGACACTCTAATGGCTACTGGCAGTAAACCAATAAAATCTCAAATGCTCTTTAAGGGGGTGTGAGTTCTCGAGGTTTGATGAAGGATAGGGGGCCAATATAAGGGCTAAGTACCAGCACCCATTGCACATCATGTGCGCACACCCCCTGGCCCCCAATCACCGGACCCCCTAATGCCGTCGGTTAGGCTCTCTGATGATGCTCCGACGATGGTGCCCCAGGCAAAAAAATGCAGCACCAGCACATGCCCGAGCCCAGCATGTGCACTTTGGCTCAAAATCTTAGACTTTGAATGGACTCCATATGCTTAGACATGGAATGAACTCCGTATGCCTAAGCCAACCCACGAAACGAGCGTGCGGGCGCTCAGTCGGCTGGACAGGCAGAATGCGCAAGCTGAGGATCAACCTGGTCCCCCTGCATGCTGTCGATCTTGCTACTGCAACCCTCAGTTCGACTGATCTTACACTTAGAATGAACTTCATATGCATAAGTCAACCCATGAAACAAGCGTATGGGCGTTGAGCCAGCCGAAGTGGCATAATGCGCAAGCCAAGGATTAGCCCGGTCCCCCTCTGCATGCTATCGGTCCTGCTACCACAACCCTCGGTCCGGCTGCGGCTTAGACATGGAATGAACTCCCTATGCCTAAGCCAAACCATGAAACAGGCGTGCGGGCGCTCAGCCGACTGGAGAGGCAGAATGCGTAAGCCAGGGATCGGCCCAATCCCCCCTGTATACTACCAATCCTGCTGTCGCAACCCTCGATCCGGTCCGATCTTAGATAGGGAATGAACTTCGTATGCTTAGACTGGGGATGAACTCCGTATGCCTAAGTTAACCCATGAAATGAGTGTACGGGTGCTCAGTCGACTGGAGAGGCCACTCGAAGAGGCATAATGCGCAGCCGAGGATCAGCCCGGTCCCTCTCTGCGTGCTGCAGATCCCGCTGTCAGTCCTACTGCCACAACCCTCGGTCTAACTTGGGCTTAAACATAGAATGAACTCCGTATGCCTAAGCCAACCCATGAAATGAGCGTGCGGGTGCTGAGCCAGTCGAAGAGGCATAATGTGTAAGCCAAGCATCAGCTCGATCCCCCTCCGCGTGCCGTCGATCCCGCTACCACAACCCTCGGTCCAGCTAGGGCTTAGACATGGAATGAACTCCCTATGCCTAAGCCAACCCACGAAACGAGTGTACGGGTGCTCAGCCGACCGGAAAGGTAGAATGCGCAAGTCGGGGATCGGCTCGATCCCTCTTGCGTGCTGTCGATCCTGCTGCCGCAACCCTCGATCCGGTCTGATCTTAGACTGGGAATGAACTCTGTATGCTTAGACTGGGGATGAACTCCGTATGCCTAAGTCAACAAACGAAATGAGCATGCGGGCACTCAGCCGACCAAAGAGGCAGGATGCGCAAGCCGGGGATCGAACAGGTGGTAGGTGGGTTCAAGCACATCTTCATATTTCTACTGTGCCAATGCCTTTTTTATGGCTTGTAAATTCATACAATGGTCGCCTAAGCCTTCATGTGAAGTTTCATGGTAAGACGACCCGTTTTCTATTTTTCATAATTTTTGAAACCTTTTTCTGTTCGGAATTTTTTAAACTATTTTTAGAAAGTGTTTTGTCCCCAAATTTGGTAGAGGTGATCTTTGTATTTTTGTTGGCATGCACAAAAAAATTCAGCTAAAAACTCGAAGTGGAGAAGATTTTGTGACCATTTGAAAAAGTGTCCCCATTTCATACACTTTAATAGCTACTGGCAGCAAACCTATATAATCTCAAATGCTCTTTAAGGGGGTGTGAGTTCTTGAGGTTTGATGAGGGATAGGGTGCCAATATAAAGGCCAAGTACCAGCACCCATCGTACATCATGTGCGCACACCCCCTGGCCCCCAATCGTCGAAACCCCCAGTTCCACCGGTTAGGCTCTCCAGCATGTGCACCGTGGCTGAGCCCCGAGCAAAAAAAATGTGGTACCAGCACATGCTTGAGCCCAGCATGTGCACCGTGGCTCAAACTCTTAGACTGGGAATGAACTCCATATGCTTAGACATGGAATGAACTCCGTATGCCTGGGCATGATCTTAGACTGGGAATGAACTCTGTATGCTTAGACTGGGGATGAACTCCGTATGCTTAAGTCAACCCATGAAATGAGCGTGCGAGTACTCAACCGGTCGGAGAGGCATAATGCGCATGCTGAGGAATAGCTCGGTCCTCTTCTGCATGCTGTCGATCCCTCTGTCTGTCCTGCTACCACAACCCTCGATCCGACTGGGGCTTAGACATGGAATGAACTCCGTATGCCTAAGCTAACCCACGAAACAAGTGTGCGACCGCTCAGCCGATCAGAGAGGCAGAATGCGAAAGTTGAGGATCAACCTGGTCGCCCCCTGTGTGCTGCCGATCCTGCTGTTGGTCTTGCTGCCGTAACCCTCGGTCCAGTCCCATTTTAGACTGGGAATGAATCCATAAGCTTAGACATGGAATGAACTCTGTATGCCTAAGCCAACCCACAAAATAAGCGTGCGGGCGCTCAGCCGATCGGGGAGGCAGAATGCGCAAGCTGGGGATCGGCTCAGTCCCCCCTACGTCTTCGATGCTGCTGCCACAACCCTCGGTCCAATCTGATCTTAGACTGGGAATGAACTCCGTATGCCTAATTCAACCCACGAAATAAGCGTGTGGGCATTGAGCAGGCCGAAGAGGCATAATGCGCAAGCCGGAGATCGACTTGGTCCCCCTCTGTGTGCTATCGATCCCCCCTACGTGCTGTCGATCCTACTGCCACAACCATCAGTTTGGTCTGATCTTAGACTGGGAATGAACTACGTGTGCATAAGTTAACCCATGAAACGAGCATGTGGGCACTGAGCTGACCGAAGAGGCATAATGCGCAAGCCAAAGATCAGCCTGGTCCCCCTCTACGTGCTGCCTGTCTCGCTCCCACAACCCTCGGTCTGACTGGGGCTTAGACGTGGAATGAACTCCGTATGCCTAAGCCAACCCACGAAACGAGCGTACGGGCGCTTAGCCGACCAAGAGGCAGAATACATAAGCCAGGGTCAGCCTAGTCCCCTCTGCGTGCTACCGATCCTGCTACCTTAATCGTCGGTCCAGTTCGATCTTAGACTGGGAATGAACTTCGTATGCTTAGACTGGGGATGAACTCCGTATGCCTAAGTCAACCCACGAAACGAGTGTACAGGCACTCAGCCGGCCGGAGAGGCCGATCGAAAAGGCATAATGCGTAGGTCGAGGATCAGCCCGATCGACCTCTACGTGCTGCTTATCCCATTATCGATCCTGCTGCCACAACTCTCAATCTGGCTGGGGCTTAGACATGGAATGAACTTCGTATGCCTAAGCCAACTCACGAAATGAGCGTGCGGGTGCTCAGTCGATCGGAGAGGTAGAATGCACATACTGAGGATCGGTTCAGTCCCCCCTATCGATCCTGCTACCGTAACCCTCGGTCTGGTCTGATCTTAGACTGGGAATGAACTCTGTATGCATAAGTCAACCCATGAAATGAGCGTGTCGGCACTGAGCTGGTCGAAGAGGAATAATGCACAAGCTGAGGTTTAGCCCGGTCTCCCTCTACGTGTTGCCGGTCCCGTTGCCACAACCCTCGATCCGACTAGGGCTGAGACATGGAATGAACTCCCTATGCCTAAGCCAACCCAAGAATCCTGCGTGCGGACGCTCAGCTGACCGGAGAGGCAAAATACGCAAGTCAGGGAACGGCCCGGTCCCCCCTGCGTGCTGTCGATCTTGCTGCCGTAACCCTCGGTTCGGTCTGATCTTAGACTAGGAATGAACTCTGTATGCTTAGACTGGGATGAACTCCGTATGCCTAAGTCAACCCACGGAACGAGCGTGCGGGTGTTCAGTCGGCCGAAAAGGCAGAATGCATAAGCCGAGGATCGACTTGGTCCCCTTCTACGTGCTGTCCATCCTGCAGCCACAACCCTCAGTTTGGTCTGATCATAGACTGGGAATGAACTCCATATGCCTAAGTCAACCCACGAAAGGAGCGAGCAGGCGCTGACCCTACTAGAGAGGCATAATGCGCAAGCCGGGGATCGACCCGGTTCCCCTCTGCGTGCTGCTGATCCCATAACCACAACCCTCTATCCGACTGGGGCTTAGACATGGAATGAACTCCCTATGCCTAAGCCAACCCATGAAACGGGCGTGCGGGCACTCAACTGGTTGGAGAGGTAGAATACGTAAGTCGGGGATCGACCCGGTACCCCTTACATGCTACCGATCCTACTATCGTAACCCTCGATCTGGTCTGATCTTAGACTGGGAATGAACTCCATATGCTTAGACTGGGGACGAACTCCGTATGCTTAAGTCAACCCACGAAATGAAGGTACGGATGCTCAACCGACCAGAGAGGCAGGATGCCTAAGCCAGGGATCGAACGAGTGGTAGGTGGGTTCAAGCACATCTTCATATTTCTGCCAAGCCAATGTTATTTTTATGGCTTGTAAATTCATACAATGGTCCCCTAAGCCTTCATGTGAAGTTTCGTGGCAAGACGACCCGTTCTCTATTTTTCACGATTTTTGAAACTTTTTACAGTTTAGGATTTTTTAAAATTTTTTTAGAAAGAGTTTTGTCCCCAAATTTGGTACAGGTGATCCTTGTATTTTTGTTGGCATGCATAAAAACATTAAGTGAAAAACTCGAAGTGGAGAAGATTTTATGACCGTTTGAAAAAAGTGTCCCCATTTTAGACACTTTAATGGCTACTAGTAGCAAGCCTATAAAATCTCAAATGCTCTTTAAGGGGTGTGAGTTCTCGAGGTTTGATGAGGGATAGGGGGCCAATATATGGGCCAAATACCAGCACCTATCGCACATCATGTCCGCACACCCTCTGGCCCCCCCAATTGTCGGAACCCCCAATGTCACCGATTAGGCTCTCCGATGATGCTCCGACGATGGTGCCCCAAGTGAAAAAAATGCGTCACCTGCACATGCCCGAGCCTAGCATGTGCACCGTGGCTCAAAATCTTAGACTGGGAATGAACTCCGTATGCTTAGACATGGAATGAACTCCATATGCCTAAGCCAACACACGAAAGGAGTGTGCGGGCCCTCAGCCAGCCAAAAAGGTAGAATGCGCAAGGCGGGGATCGACCTAGTCCCCACCTGCATGCTGTCGATCCTGCTACCGTAACCCTCGGTCCAATTTGATCTTAGACTGGGAATGAACTTCGTATGCATAAGTCAACCCACGAAATGAGCGTACGGGCACTGAACAGGCCGAAGAGGCATAATGCGCAAGCCGGGGATCGCCCCGATCCCCCTATGCATGCTATCAGTCCCGCTGCCAGAACCCTCGGTCCAGCTGGGGCTTAGACATGGAATGAACTCCCTATGCCTAAGCCAACCCATGAAGCGGGCGTGCGGGCACTCAGCCGATCGATGAGGAAGAATATGCAAGTTGGGGATCAACTTGATCCCCCCTGCATGCTACCGATCCTGCTACCGCAACCCTCGATCCGGTCTAATCTTAGACTGGGAATGGACTCCATATGCTTTGACTGGGGATGAACTCTGCATGCCTAAGTCAACCTAGGAAATGAGCGTGCGGGTGCTCAGCCGGTCGGAGAGGCAGAATGTGCAAGCTTGGGATCGACCCGGTCCCTCCTACGTGCTATTGATCCTGCTGCCACAACCCTCGGTCTGGTCTGCTCTTAGACTGGGAATGAACTTCGTATGCTTAGACATGGAATGAACTCCGCATGCCTAAGCCAACCCACGAAACGAACGTGCTGGCACTCAACCGATCGGAGAGGTAGAATGCGCAAGCCGGGGATCAGCCCGATCCCCCATACGTGCTGTCGATCCTGCTATTGCAACCCTCGATCCGTTCTAATCTTAGACTGGGAATGTACTCCATATGCCTAAGTCAACCCATGAAACGAGCGTGTAGGCGCTGAGCCAGCCGGAGAGGCATAATGCACAAGTCAGGGATCAGCCTGGTCCCTCTCTGCATGTTGTCAATCCTGCTGCCACAACCCTTGGTCCGGCTGGGGCTTAGACATGGAATGAACTCCCTATATCTAAGCCAACCCATGAAACAAGCGTGCGGGTGCTCAGTCGATCAGAGAGGCAGAATGCGTAAGCCGGGGATAGGCCCGATCCCCTCTACGTGTTGCTAATCTTGTTGTCGTAACTCTCGGTCCGGTCCGATCTTAGACTGTGAATGAACTCCGTATGCTTAGATTGGGGATGAACTCTGTATGCCTAAGTCAACCCATAAAATGAGCGTGCAGGCACTCAGTCGACCAGAGAGGCAGGGTGCGTAAATCGAGGATCGAACGGGTGGTAGGTGGGTTCAAGCACATCTTCATATTTCTATCATGCCAATGCCATTTTTATGGCTTATAAATTCATACAATGGTCTCCTAAGCCTTCATGTCAAGTTTCGTGGCAAGATGACCCGTTTTCTATTTTTCATGATTTTCAAAACTTTTTACGGTTCAGGATTTTTTAAAATTCTTTTAGAAAGAGTTTCATCCCTAAATTTGGTAGAGAGGATCCTTGTATTTCTTTTGGCAAGCACAAAAACATTTAGCTAAAAACTCGAAGTGGAGAAGATTTTGTGACCGTTTGAAAAAAGTGTCCCCATTTCAGACACTTTAATGGCTACTGGCAGCAAACCTATAAAATCTCAAATGCTCTTTAAGGGGGTGTGAGTTCTTGAGGTTTGATGAGGGATAGGTTGCCAATATAAGGGCCAAGTACCAGCACCCATCCCACATCATGTGCGCACACACCCCGGCCCCCCGAATCGTCGAAACCCCCAATGCTGTCGGTCAGGCTCTTTGGAGATGCTCTGGCGATGGTGCCCCGGGAAAAAAAAATGCGGCACCAGCACATGCCCGAGCCCAGCATGTGCACCGTGGCTCAAAATCTTAGACTGGGAATGAACTCCGTATGCCTAAGTGAACCCACGAAACGAGCGTACGGGTGCTCAACCGACCGAAAAGGCAGAATGCGCAAGCTGGGGAACCGCTCGGTCCCCCCTACGTACTGTCGATCTTGCTATCACAACCCTTAGTCCGGTCCAATCTTAGACTGGGAATGAACTCCGTATGCATGAGTTAACCCACGAAACTAGTGTGCAGGCACTGAGCCGGTCGAAGAGGCATAATGCGCAACCCGGGGATCGGCTCGGTCCCCCTCTACGTGTTGTCGATCCCGCTGCCACAACCCTCGATCTGGCTGGGGCTTAGACATGGAATGAACTCCTTATGCCTAAGGCAACCCATAAAACGGGCGTGCGGGCACTCAACCGGCTGGAGAGGCAGAATGAGTAAGCCGAGGATCACCCTGGTCCCCCTTGCATGCTGCTGATCCTGCTACCGTAACTCTCGGTCCGATCTGATCTTAGATTAGGAATGAGTTATGTATGCTTAGACTGGGGATGAACTCCGTATGCCTAAGTCAACCTACGAAACGAGCGTACGGACGCTCAGTCAATCGAAAAGACTGACTGGAGAGGCATAATGCGCAAGCGGGGGATCAGCTCGATACCCTTATACGTGCTGTCAATCCCGTTGCAGGTCCTGGTACCACAACCCTTGGTCCGGCTGGGGCTTAGACATGGAATGAACTCCGTATGCCTAAGCCAACCCACAAAACGAGCGTACGGGTGCTCAACCGGTTGGAGTGGCAAAATGTGCAAGCCGATGATCGACCCGGTCCCCCCTGCGTGCTGTCGATCCTGCTACTGTACCCTTCGATTTGATCTGATCTTAGACTGGGAATGAACTCTGTATGATTAGACTGGGGATGAACTCTGTATGCCTAAGTCAACCCATGGAATGAGCGTGCAGGTGCTCAGTCTACTGGAGAGGTCAGTCAGAGAGGCATAATACGCCAGCAAGGGATCAGCCCAGTCCCCCTCTACGTGCTGCCAATCTCGCTGCCAGTCTTGCTGCCACAACCCTCGATCCGGCTGGGGCTTAGACATGGAATGAACTCCGTATGCCTAAGCCAACCCACTAAATGAGCATGCGGGTGCTCAGTAAATTGGAAAGGCAAAATGCTTAAGTCGGGGATTGACTCGGCTCCCCCTGCTTGCTGCTGATCCTGTTGTTGGTCCTACTACTGCAACCCTCAGTCGGGTCCGATCTTAGACTGGGAATGAACTCCGTATGCTTAGACAAGGAATGAACTCCGTATGCTTATGCCAACCAACGAAATAAGCGTGCGAGCATTCAGCCAGTCGGAGAGGTAGAATGTGTAAGCTAGGGACCGACCCGATACCCCCTGTGTGCGGTCGAACCTGCTACCGCAACCCTCGGTCCGATCCGATCTTAGACTAGGAATGAACTCCATATGCCTCAGTCAACCCACGAAATGAGCGTGTGGGCGTTGAGCCAGTCGGAGAGGCATAATTTGAAAACCGGGGATCGGCCCGATCCCCCTCTACATGCTGTCGGTCCTGCTGGCACAACCCTCGATCCAGCTGGGGCTTAGATATGGAATGAACTCCCTATGCCTAAGCCAACCCACGAAAAGGGCGTATGGGCGCTCAGTCAGCTTAAGAGGCAGAATGGTAGATCGGCCCGGTCCCCTTTGCGTGCTGCCAATCCTACTGCCGCAACCCACGGTCTGGTCTGATCTGAAACTGGGAATGAACTCCATATGCTTAGACAAGGAATGAACTCCGTATGCCTAAGCCAACCCACAAAATGAGTGTACGGGCATTCAGCCGGTAGGAGAGGCAGAATGCGCAAGTCGGGGACCGATCGGGTCCCTCCCTGCATGCTGTCGAACCTGCTGTCGTAACTTTGGAGAAGATTTTCTGACCGTTTGAAAAAAGTGTCCTCATTTCAGACACTTTAATGGCTACTGGCAGCAAACCTATAAAATCTCAAATGCTCTTGAAGGGGGTGTGAGTTCTCAAGGTTTGATGAGGGATAGGGGGCCAATCAAAAGGCCAAGTACCAGCACCCATCGCACATCATGTGCGTACACCCCCTGGCCCCCCCAATCGTCGGAACCCCTAATGCCGTTGGTTAGGCTGTCCGACGATGCTTCGACGATGGTGCCCCGAGCAAAAAAAATGCGGCACCAGCACATGCCCGAGCTCAGCATGTGCATCGTGGCTCAAAATCTTAGACTGGGTATGAACTTCGTATGCTTAGACACGAAATGAACTTCGTATGCCTAAGCCAACCCAGCAAACGGGCACTCAGCCATTCGGAGAGGCAGAATGCACAAGCCAATGATCGGCCCGATTCCCCCCTGTATGCTGTCGATCTTGTTACTGCAACCCTCGGTCCGGTCCGATCTTAGACTGGGAATGAACTCCGTATGCATAAGTCAACCCACGAAATGAGCATGCGGGCATTGCGCAGGCCGAAGAGGCATAATGTGTAAGCCGAGGATTGACCTAGTCCCACTCTGCATGCTGCCGGTCCTGCTGCCACAATCCTCGGTTTGGCTAGGGCTTAGACATGGAATGAACTCCCTATGCCTAAGCAAACCCACAAAATGGGCGTGCGGGTGCTCAGCCGGTCGGAGAGGCAGAATGCGCAAGCCAGGGATTAGCCCGATCCCCCCTGTGTGTTGTCGATCCTGCTGTCGCAACCCTCGATCCGGCCTGATTTTAGACTGGGAATGAACTCCGTATGCTTAGACTAGGGATGAACTCCGTATGCCTAAGTCCACCCACGAAACGAGCGTACGAGCGGTCAGCCGATCGGAGAGGCATAATGCGTAAGTCGGGGATCAGCCTGGTCCCCCTTTGCATGCTGTCAATCCCGCTGCAGGTCCTGCTGCCGTAACCCTCGGTCCAATCTAATCTTAGATTGGGAATGAACTCCATATGCTTGGACATGAAATGAACTCCATATGCCTAAGCCAACCCACAAAACGAGCGTGCAGGTGCTCAGTTTACCAGAGAGGCAGAATGCGCAAGTCGGGGATCGACCCAATCCCCCCTGCTTGCTGTCGATCCTTCTGCCGCAACCCTCGGTCTGGTCCGATCTTAGACTGTTAATGAACTCCGTATGCATAAATCATCCCACAAAATGAGTGTGTGGGCCTTGAGCCGCCCGAAGAGGCATAATCTGCAAGTTGAGGATCGACCCGATCCCCCTCTTCGTGTTGTTGATCCCACTACCGAAACCCTCGATCGAGCTGGGGCTTAGACATTGAATGAACTCCCTATGCCTAAGCCAACCCACGAAGCAGGCGTGCGGGTGCTCAACCGACTAGAGAGGCAGAATGCGCAAGTCTGGGATCGACTCGATCCTTCCTGCGTGCTGCCGATCTTGCTGCCGCAACCCTTGGTCCGATCCGATCTTAGACTGGGAATGAACTCTGTATGCTTAGACTGAGGATGAACTCCGTATGCCTAAGTCAACCCATGAAACGAGCATGCGGGCGTTTAACAGACCAGAGAGGCAGGATGTGCAAGCTGAGGATCGAATGGGTGGTAAGTGGGTTCAAGCACATCTTCATATTTCTGTCATGCCAATGCCATTTTTATGGCTTGTAAATTCATACAATGGTCCCCTAAGCCTTCGTGTGAAGTTTCGTGGCAAGACGACCCGTTTTCTATTCTTCACGATTTTCAAAACTTTTTGTGGTTTGGGATTTTTTAAAAGTTTTTTTAGAAAGATTTTTGTCCCCAAATTTGGTAGAGGTGATCCTTGTATTTTTTTTGGTGTGCACAAAAAAATTCAGCTAAAAACTCGAAGTGGAGAAGATTTTGTAACCGTTTGAAAAAAGTGTCCCCATTTCAAACACTTTAATGGCTACTGGCAGCAAGCCTATAAAATCTCAAATGCTCTTTAAGGGGGTGTGAGTTCTCGAGGTTTGATGAGGGATAGGGGGCCACTATAAAGGCCAAGTACCAGCACCCATCGCACATGATGTTCGTGCACCCCCCGGCCCCCCCAATCGTCAAAACCCCAATGTTGTCGGTTAGGCTCTCCGGCGATGCCCCAGCGATGCTCTGGCGATGGTGCCCCGAGCGAAAAAAATGTGGCACCAGTACATGTCGAAGCCCAGCATGTGCACCGTGGCTCAAAATCTTAGACTAGGATTGAACTCCATATGCTTAGACATGGAATGAACTCCGTATGCCTAAGCCAACCCACGAAACGAGCGTACGGGCGCTCAACCGGCCGAGAGGCAGAATGCGAAGTCGGGGACCGACCCGATCACCCTTTGCATGCTGTCGATCCTGCTATGTGCTATCGATCCCACTACCACAACCCTCGGTCCGGCTAGGGCTTAGACATGGAATGAACTCCCTATGCCTAAGCCAACTCACGAAACGGGCGTACGGGCGCTCAGTCGATCAGAGAGGAAGGATGCGCAAGCTGAGGATCAGCTCGATCCCCCTGCATGCTACCCATCCTGCTGCCGTAACCCTCGATCTGATCCAATCTTAGACTGGGAATGAACTCCGTATGCTTAGACTGGGGATCAACTCCGTATGCCTAAGTCAACCCACGAAACGAGCGTGCGGGCGCTCAGTTGGTCGGAGAGGTAGAATGCGCAAGCCGGGGATTGGCCCAGTCCCCCTGCGTGCTGTCGATCCTGCTGCTGCAACCCTCGGTCTGATCTGATCTTAGACTGGGAATGAATTCCGTATGCATAAGTCAACCCACGAAACAAGTGTGCGGGCACTGAGCCAGTCGAAGAGGCATAATGCGTAAGCCGAGGATCAGCCCGGTACCCCTCTATGTGCTGCCGGTCCCGCTGCCACAACCCTTGGTCCAGCTGGGGCTTAGACATCGAATGAACTCCCTATACCTAAGCCAACCCATGAAATGGACGTGTGGGTGCTTAGTCGGTCGGAGAGGTAGAATGCGCAATGCGAGGATCAGCCCGATCCCCCCTGCGTGCTGTCGATCTTGCTGCCGTAACCCTCAATCCGATCTTATCTTAGACTGGGAATGAACTCCATATGCTTAGATTGGGGATGAACTCCGTTTGGCTAAGTCAACCCATGAAACGAGCATGCAGGTGCTTAGCCGGTCAGAGAAGCTGGCCGGAAAGGCATAATACACAAGCCGGGGATTAGCCCGGTCCCCTTCTGGGTGCTGTCGATCCCGCTGTCGGTCCTACTGCTAGAACCCTCAATCCTGCTAGGGCTTAGACATGGAATGAACTCTGTATGCCTAAGCCAACCCATGAAACGAGCATGCATGTGCTCAGCTGACCGGAGAGGTAGAATGCGTAAGCCGGAGATTGCCCGGTCCCCTCCTGCGTGCTGCCGATCCTACTGGCACAACCCTCGGTCCGGTCCAATCTTAGATTGGGAATGAACTCCATATGCTTAGACATGGAATGAACTCTGTATGCCTCAGCCAACCCACGAAACGAGCGTGCGGGCGCTCAACCGGCCGGAGAGGCAGAATGCGTAAGCCGGGGATCGGCTCGATCCCCCCTACGTGCTATCGATCCTGCTGCTGCAACCCTCGATCCGGTCTGATCTTAGACTGGGAATGAACTCCGTATGCTTCGACGGGGGATGAACTCCATATGCCTAAGTCAACCCACGAAACGAGCGTGCGGGTGCTCAGCCGACCAGAGAGGCAGCATACGCAAGTCGGGGATCAAATGGGTGGTAGGTGGGTTCAAGCACATCTTCATATTTCTTCCATGCCAATGCCATTTTTATGGCTTGTAAATTCATACAACGGCCCCCTAAGCCTTCATGTGAAGTTTCATGGTAAGACGACCCGTTTTCTATTTTTCATGATTTTTAAAACTTTTTGCGGTTCGGGATTTTTTAAAATTTTTTTAGAAAGAGTTTTGTCCCCAAATTTGGTAGAGGTGATCCTTGTATTTTTTTTGGCATGCACAAAAATATTCAGCTAAAAACTCGAAGTGGAGAAGATTTTGTGACCGTTTGAAAAAGTGTCCCCATTCTAGACACTTTAATGGCTACTGGCAGCAAACCTATAAAATCTCAAATGCTCTTTAAAGGGGTGTGAGTTCTTGAGGTTTGATGAGAGATAGGAGGCCAATATAAGGGCTAAGTGCAAGCACCCATCGAACATCATGTGCACAGATCCCCCGGCCCCCCAATCGTCGGAACCCCCAATGCCGTCGATTAGGCTCTCCGGCGATGCTCTGGCGATGCTCTGGCAATGGTACCCCAGGCGAAAAAAATGCGGCACCAGCACATGCCCAAGCCTAGCATGTGCACCGTGGCTCAAAATCTTAGACTGGGAATGAACTCCATATGCTTAGACATGGAATGAACTCCGTATGACTAAGCCAACCCACAAAACGAGCGTGCGGGCGCTCAGTCGATCGGAGAGGTAGAATGCACAAGCCGAGGATCGACCCAATCCCCCCTACGTGCTGTTGATCCTGCTGCTGCACCCCTCGGTCTGGTCTGATCTTAGACTAGGAATGAACTCCGTATGCATAAGTCAACCCATGAAACGAGCGTGCGGGCGTTGAGCTGGCCGAAGAGGCATAATGCTCAAGTCGGGGATCAACCCGGTCACCCTTTGCATGCTGCCGGGCCCGCTGCCACAACCCTCGATCTGATTGGAACTTAGACATGGAATGAACTCCCTATGCCTAAGCCAACCAACGAAACGGGCGTGCAGGTGCTCAGTCGGTCGGAGAGGTAGAATGCGCAAGCTAGGGATTGGCTCGGTCCGCCCTACGTGCTGCCGATCCTGCTGTCGCAACCCTCGGTCTGATCTGATCTTAGACTGAGAATGAACTCCGTATGCTTAAACTGGGGATGAACTCTGTATGCCTAAGTCAACCCACGAAACGAGCGTGCGGTTGCTCAGCCGACCAGAGAGGCAAGATGCGTAAGCCGGGGATCGAACGGGTGGTAGGTGGGTTTAAGCACATCTTCAAATTTTTGCCATACCAATGCCATTTCTATGACTTGTAAATTCAGACAATGGTCCCCTAAGCCTTCATGTGAAGTTTCGTGGCAAGACAACCCGTTTTCTATTTTTCACGATTTTCAAAACTTTTTGCGGTTCAGGATTTTTTAAAATTTTTTTAGAAAGAGTTTTGTCCCCAAAATTGGTGGAGGTGATCCTTGTATTTTTTTTGGCATGCACAAAAAAATTCAGCTAAAAATTCAAAGTTGAGAAGATTTTGTGACCGTTTGAAAAAAGTGTCCCCATTTTAGACACTTTAATGGCTACTGGCAGCAAACCTATAAAATCTCAAATGCTCCTTAAGGGGGTGTGAGTTCTCGAGGTTCGATGAGGGATAGGGGGCCAATATAAGGCTAAGTGCCAGCACCCATTGCACATCATGTGTGCACACCCCCTGGCCCCCCCAATCATCGGAACCCCCAATGCCGTCGGTTAGGCTCTCCGGTGATGCTCTGGCGATGCTTCGGTGATGGTGCCCCGAGAGAAAAAAATGTGGCACCAGCACATGCCTGAGCCCAGTATGTGCACCGTGGCTCAAAATCTTAGACTGGGATGAACTCCGTATGCTTAGACATGGAATGAACTCCGTATGCCTAAGCAAACCCACGAAATGAGCGTGCGGGCGCTCAGTCGACCGGAAAAGCAGAATGCACAAGTCGGGGATCGACTCGGCCCCTCCTGTGTGCTGTTGATCCTACTGCCACAACCCTTGGTCTGGTCTGATCTTAGACTGGGAATGAACTCCATATGCTTAGACTGGGGATGAACTCCGTATGCCTAAGTCAACCCACGAAACGGGCGTGCTGGCGCTCAGCCGACCAGAGAGGCAGGATGCGTAAGTCGGAGATCGAACGGGTGGTAGGTGGGTTCAAGTGTCATGCCCTGGGCAGGCACGCCAAGCACATCAGGCACACCAGCAGGTGAGCCAGAAGTTAAGGCCTGCAAACCAGGCACGCTGGCCGGTATCTGCGCGTAAGGCCTAGCAAACAAGTTCAGAACACCCGCCCGACTTGCAGGCCAGCCCATGAAATGAAGGCCTGGCATACAAGCTGCCCGCACCATATCCAGAAGGGCCCAAGGTGCTGGACACGCAAGGGAAGCTTCTGGAAGCAGGCAGGATCAGCAAGAGCATCCTGGCAGATTTGGTTGACCCTGAAAATCAGGAGTTAGCATCCTGATTGATTGTAATCCCATGATTTTAACCTTTATTCTAGGGATATTGCCATTAAGTTGTAGCTGGAGCCTCAACTATTAATAGAGGGCTATTCCACCCTCATTTGTACACCATCAAACACTTCTGTTTCAATGAATACAAGAGCATTTCCAGAATTCTATCTTGTTCATCCTATTTCTCTTTAACTTGCATAATCAGCCTTTCCTATTGTTCTAGTGCCCGCACGCTTGTGTTTTAGGCTGACTTAGGCACAAAAAAGGAGATTTCAAGCCTAAGGCCGCACGGATTCTGAGTCTAAGGTTAGAGCTCGTGACAGTTGGTATCAGAGCAAGTTCGATTCTACGTGTTTGTGTTGTGTAGGTTAGATCGTGATTGAAGAGATGGCATCCCAAAGCGACATTGCTAGCCAACAACCAGAGGCCCAAGAGTATGGGAGTGGAAGAGGCAAGAAAGCCGGTTCTAAAGATGTTTGGTCTACCATGGACGGTAGGCTGGCCAAGGTGAAGGTGACCATGGGCGAGATGAGGGAGAAGCTTGAGGAGGTAGAGACTCATATTGCATCGCTAGACTCCATGAGGGAGGAGATCCAAAGTGAGCTGGAAGCTGCTCTCAACAAAGGCATGGACGTGATCACCCAAAAGAATAAGGCCTTGGAGGTTGAAGTGCTGACCTTGTACGATGGTATGGAGGCCATGCGCCAGCGGATGGAAGAGCTTACCAGTGAGCTCGTTGCTTGCAAGGCTGCCATTGGGAATGGCATGTTTGCTGGAGTGTCCAAGTTTAGATTGGATGTCCCCAAGCCTAAGGAGTTCAAGGGGACTAGGGCGGCTAAGGAACTAGACAACTACCTTTGGGGTATGGAGCAGTACTTCCAGGCCATGGACATGCAAGACGAGACGATAAAGGTAAGCACCGCTGCTATGTATCTCACTGATGTAGCCTTATTGTGGTGGAGGAACAGGTGTGATGATGTCAAGCGTGGGAGCACCAAGATTGGAACCTGGGCAGAGTTCCAAAAGGAGTTCAGAGAATAATTTTACCCGGAGTATGTCGATGATGAGGCATGGGCAAAGTTGCACAAGTTGAGCCAGCAAGGGGACATAAGGGAGTATGTCCAGAAATTCTCTAAACTGATGCTATAGATCTCGGATCTAGGTAAGAAGGATGCCTTATTTGCTTTCATGGATGGGTTGAAGCCGTGGGTGAAGCATGAGCTACAAAGGAGGAGAGTTCATGACTTGGCTAAAGCCATGACTACTGTCGAGGCCTTGATAGAGTTCAAGCCTCTAAACAAGTTCGAGTCTTCTAAACCTAAGGGTAAGGGTAGGTATGATAGGGATGGAAAGAAGTAGTCCAAGGGGAAGGATCGTGATCGGGAGTCCAAGGATGGGGATCGAGACCATTCAACCAAGGATGGTGAGAGGAAGCCACCAGTAGGCAAGTGGAAAGCAAAGGGGGACCGAAAGCCACTAGCATGCTACCTATGTGGAAAGAGCCACATAGCGTGCAATTGCTCGCAGAAGGGCAAGCTGGCTGCTGTAGACAAGGAGTCTGACGAGGAGCCAGAGTCAGGGGCAGCAAAGCTTGGGTCGTGGTACTTAATGCTGTCTAGAGTAAGGGAAGCTGCAAGCCAAAGGGCTTGATGTTTGCGGATCTGATGGTTACGGGTCAGAAGGTGAGTGCACTAGTGGACACAGGTGCCTCACATCTTTTTATTTCAGGTGATGGAGCCCGAAAGCTCAGTCTAAAGGTGCAGAAAGGGACTGGTACCATTAAAACGGTGAACTCCAAAGAGGTTCCAGCCATTGGAGTAGCACGGGGAGTGGAGTTATAGCTTGGAGACTGGAAAGGCAAAGAGACCATTGAGGTAATACCCCTTGACGACTATGAGTTTGTGATTGGGTTGGATTTCCTTGTTCAGATTAACACCCTCCTTGTGCCTTTTGTCGATTGTGTTTGCATCTTGGATGCACGGTGCCAATGCCTAGTGCCATTGAGGAGAGGGTCTGGAGTTGGGTCACGGGTGGTGTCAGCCATCCAATTTACCAAGGCGATAAGCAGACAAGAAGACACCTTCTTGGCAGCCTTGAAATATGATGAGCCAAGGGAGAAGGAGATCGAGTCACCCTTAGAGGTGCTAAAGGGGCTGAAGACCTTTAGTGATGTGATGCCCGCAAAGCTACTTAGCAAGCTACCACCTAAGAGAGAGGTGGACCAGAAGATCGAGCTGGTGTCCGAGACCAAGCCACCAGCCAGAGCCCCTTACCAAATGTCTCCACTAGAGTTGGAGGAGTTAAGGAAGTAGCTCAAGGAGTTAGTTGATGCTGGCTTCATCGGGCCATCGAAGGCACCCTATGGTGCACCGGTTCTATTCCAGCGCAAGCATGATGGGTCATTGCGACTGTGCATAGACTACTGGGCTTTGAACAAGTTGACCATCAAGAAAAGTACCCCATCCCACTCATTGCGGACTTGTTCGATCAACTTGGGAGCACAAGGTGGTTCACCAAGCTGGATTTGAGGTCAGGCTACTATCAAGTCAAGATCGTGGAGGGAGATGAGCCAAAGATAGCATGTGTCACTTGGTATGGTTCGTATGAGTTCTTGGTGATGCCTTTCGGACTCATGAATGCCCCAACAACATTCTGCACCCTTATGAACAAGGTACTTTAGTCATTCCTTGATCGATTGTTGTGGTTTATTTAGATGACATTGTGATCTATAGCCAGACTTTAGGAGAGCATGTAGACCACTTGAGACAGGTGTTTGAGGTGTTACGGGTGCATAAGCTGTTTGTCAAGAGGGAGAAGTGCTCATTCGCCCAGCAGGAGATCCCGTTCCTTGGCCACATAGTGGGAGGTGGCAGGATACGCATGGATGAAGGCAAGATACACGCCATCCTGGAGTGGCAACCGCCAGTCAAGGTCACTGAGTTGAGATCATTCCTTAGGCTAGTTAACTACTACAGGTGCTTCATCAAAGGTCACTCAGAGATAGCCACGCCATTGATCGACTTGCTCAAGAAAGGGAGAGCATGGGAGTGGAGCGTAGGGTGCCAGGAAGCCTTTAACAGGTTGAAGTGGGCTGTGACCGAGGAGCCAGTCTTGGCCTTGCCAGACCATGCCAAGCCGTATGAGGTACATACGGATGCATCAGACTTTGCCATAGGGGGCGTGTTGATGCAGGAGGGACGTCCAGTCGCGTTCGAGAGCAGGAAGCTGAACGAGACTGAATGTAGGTACACAGTCCAAGAGAAGGAGATGACTGCAGTGGTGCACTACTTGTGCACTTGGCGCCATTACCTGTTGGGGTCGAGGTTCATGGTGAGGACGAACAATGTGGCGACCGGTTACTTCCAGATGCAAAAAAAGCTGTCACCCAAGTAGGTGAGATGGCAAGATTTTCTTGTAGAATTTGATTTCCAAATGGAGTACAAGCCAGGACAGGCGAACCTAATGGCAGACACCTTAAGCAGAAAGGCTAACCTTGCTGCCATTAGCCAACCAGAGGGGTCACTGGTGCCACACATCAAAGAGGGACTTGCGCATGATCCTACAGCCAAGGCTTTGATGGAATGCATCCAGTAAGGTAAGACTAGGCAATTTTGGTTGTAGGATGGCTTATTGTACACTAGAGGCAATAGACTGTTTGTGCCGCAGCACGGGAAGCTCTGCAAGGAAGTTTTGCAAGAATGCCATGATGGAAGGTGAGCTGGACACCCCGGAGTGAGTCGCACCTTGGTGCTGATCGAAGATCGATACTACTGGCCGCACATGAGGGATGATGTGGAGGCCTATGGGAAGACTTGTCTTGTGTGCCAACAGGACAAAGTGGAGCTCAAGAAACCAGACGGTCTCTTGGAGCCATTGCCAGTGCCAGAGGGACCATGGGAGAGTGTTTCTCTGGACTTTATAGTCGGTCTACCCAAAGCAGAAGGGTTTGGAAGCATCATGGTAGTGGTGGACAAGTTTTCCAAGTATGGAATTTTCATTCCAGCAACCAAGGAGTGCCCAGCCGAGGAGGTAGCTCGATTGTTCCTGAAGAACATGGTTAAGTACTGGGGAGTGCCAAGGACCATTGTTAGTGATCGGGACGGGTGTTTCACGGGCAGGTTCTGGACTGAGTTGTTCAAGCTGTTGGGGTCAGACTTGAACTTTTCCACTAGCATGCATCCGCAGACCGATGGGCAGACAGAATGAGTGAATGGACTATTGGAGGTCTACCTCAGGCACTATGTGAGTGCCACACAAAGGGACTGGCCAAAGCTGCTAGATATTGCACAGTTTTCCTACAACTTGCAAAGGAGTGAGGCAACGAACCAAAGCCCATTTGAAGTTGTGACAGGGCAACAACCACTAACACCCGGTTCGATTACTGCAGGTTATACAAGGCCAAATCCGGCAGCATACAAATTTGCCAAGGCATGGCAGAAGCAAACTGACTTGGTCAGAGTTTGTCTACACAAGGCGGCTAAGAGGTCGAAGAAGTGGGCAGACCAAAAGAGGTGGGATTTCAGTGGCATCCTAGTGGGTCTACACAACCCAACTTTTGTTGGTCCTCTCAGTGGCATCATTTGAAATTTCACAAGTTTGAGGAGGCTGGTTTTGACTGAAAATGGAATTTATGAGAGTATCCCAGATGGGATTGGTGATTTGGTTAACGTTGAAGAGATTACACTATCAAGAAACAAGCTTAGTGGACAGGTTTCCATTAATTTTTCTAAGTTGAAGAAACTGAAAGTTCTGGACTTAAGTGGAAATGATGTTGATGGAAATGTCCCTTGTTCAGTTGGTAATCTCACTCAGCTTTTGAAGCTAGACTTGAGTTCAAATGGGTTTTCTGGTAAAATCCTAGAGAGCTTGAGTAACTTACAGGGTTTGGAGTTCTTTGATTTGAGTTTTAGCCGTTTCGGTAACTTTGGGATTCCTTTGTTTTTTGCTGAAATGCCCAGATTGAAGGAGGTGTATTTGAGAGGAAATTTACTAGGAGGGGAGATACCAGAAATATGGGAAAAGCTAGGGGGTATTCTGGGGATAGGATTTTTTGGTATGGGATTGGTTGGGGGAATTCTAGCTTCTATGGGGGTGCATTTGACAAACTTGTGTTATTTAGTACTCGATAATAACAATCTTGAAGGGAAAGTGCCTGAGGAGTTTGGGTTCTTGGAATTTGTAAGTGAAATCAATTTGGAAAACAACAATCTGAGTGGAAGAGTTCTTTTCTCTGCTAAATTTACTGCTAAGGTTGGTGAAAAGTTAAGGTTAAAAGGTAATCCAGAACTGTGTGTTGATGAGAAATTGAGCCATGGTAAAAGCATTCATGACAGCTTTGGAGAATTGAAGAAATGCAGCAAGCCAGACATTCCCAATCCTGTCCTCTTCATTGGTGGTTCTTATTCTGGCCTGTTATCATCTTCTTTTCATGTTTTGTTTCTATTTTGGGGGTTTTTGTGGTTTTGTTTTGATTGTTTATCATCAAAGAGCAAGGAAAAATACTGATAGATCTTACAGAAACAAGTTAATACTGACTCGTTAATAGGAATTTTTAGGCATTTGTTGGCACTGTACTGCAGTGGTTAAAATGATGTAATTACTTTTGTTTTTCTGTTTGGTTTTGGTCAATGAATCAATGACAAGTAGTTATAATATTGTTTTGTTGCTAATTATCCACTTCACCAGCATTTTTTTTAAACAAAAAACAATTCGTTTCTGGAGATGCTCCTATTGTGGTAACTGATAGTCTGATAGAAATGAGTCAGGATATATATACTACAGTGAGTCAGGATATATATACTACTGATGAGTAGAAGTATCTATTTTGTGCAAAGTGAAAATGACCACCTTTTACCCTTTTGGTTTCAAATATTCATCAGTTTTCCATTTTATTTTAGACAGGAAATTGTTTAACTATGGATCAGCTTGCCTATTTATTTGATTTTTAGGGAAAAAAATAAATTTTTTGGCATTTTGCCAACTAGTTTTTGGTGTTAGATTTGCTTCAATCCTTCAGCTAACCCTTCTCTTCAATTTAGTTTTAGTTTTGAGGGAAAGTAGATATTATCAGGAGCAACCTAGTTTCGTTTTTCTTGTGATGCAACGCAAGCAGGAATAAAATAGTAAGCTAACCAGATTCTGGCTCAGCCATTAAGACATACTTAGAGAAAGCATCGATATTTGTGTCATGACTTGATGCAACTCTCGAGAAAAAGCTGTTGTTTAAGAGCATTAATCATGATTCATGAAGGCTCAGCACAATATAAAAATTACGGAGTAATTGATGCATGCACCATGAAAAAAATTAATATTTCGCAATGAAACTTTTCCTTCATTGAAAACTGAATCATAGAATCAGTTCCAAGTTTCAACAATTAATTCCAATGGATCTTTGATCATACAAGGTTTCCCTGAGGTGGGAAAAGAAACAAAAAAAAAAGTATGTAACTCTTCTTGGTTTCCACTAAACCAAAAGAGTCTAGCTAGTAGTGCCAATGTTTACCAACCAAAAATAATAATTTTCTCAGGTACCTTCCCTTTCTTCAAAACCTGAAGCATTACTACATCGTTCCTCTAGGGTGCCAGATACAGACCCTGACACAGATCCAGTATCAAAGTCTTGGGTTCTGTGTCGCCTGAAGGATCCGTCAACAGAGGAGTCTTTGGACTTTTTTTGCTGACCACTTTTCTTTTGAAGGCCAGGGAGGTCTTGTGAGGTTGAGTCAGTTGCTTGGTTTGGATCCTTGGGTTTTCTATCCTTGGAAGAAGTAGTTCCAGGTTGGAGACTTGGTGTTGGTGAAGTTGCATCCCATTGTGCCCCATAGGGGGCTGCACAAACACCTAGTCCAGAGGTATAAGGGACCTTTCTGAGTAGTCAAGAGGATAGGCAAGGTTGCCTACAAGCTGGATATGCCACCCAAGCTGAGGGTACACCCGGTGTTCCATGTGAGCATGCTCAAGCCATTCCATGAGGATGAGGGAGATCCAGGACGGGCAGAGTCAAAGCGTGCACCATTGAGAGCAAGGGCCTCATATGAGAAGAAGGTCCATAGCATCATAGCTAACCTGGAGGTGAGACGGAAGAATTATCAGCCAAGACAAAAGTACTTGGTGCACTGGAAGGGACTTCCAGACAGTGAAGCGAGCTAGGAACCAGCAGATGACTTATGGTAGTTCGGGGACCAGATCAGGCAGTACCATGCGAAAGACGCAACAAGGGCATTGCGCAATCAAGTGGGGGAGAATGTCATGCCCTGGGTGGGCACGCCAGGCACATCAGGCGCACCAGCAGGCGAACCAGAAGTTAAGGCCTGCAGACTAGGCATGCTGGCGGGTATCTATGCACAAAGCCTAGCAAACAAGTTTAGAATGCCCGCCCGACTTGTAGGCCAGCCCGTGAGACTAAGGCCTGGTATACAAGCTGCCCGCACCACATCCAGAAGGTCCTAAGGTGTTGGACATGCAAGGGAAGCTTTTGGAAGCAGGCAGACCAGCAGGAGCATCCTGGCAGATTTGGTTGACCTTAAAAATCAGGAGTTAGCATCCTGATTGATTGTAATCCCATGATTTTAGCCTTTATTCTAGGGATATTGCCATTAAGTTGTAGCTGGAGCCTTAACTATAAATAGAGGGCTGCTCCACCCTCATTTGTACAGCATCAAACACTTCTGTTTCAGGGAATACAAGAGCATTTCCAGAATTCTATCTTGTTCATCCTGTTTCTCTTTAACTTGTGTAATCAGCCCTTCCCATTGTTCTAGTGCCCGCACGCTTGTGTTTTAGGTTGACTTAGGTAAAAAGGAGGAGATTCCAAGCCTAAGGCCGCACGGATTCTGAGTCTAAGGTCGGAGGCCATTACACAAGCACATCTTCATATTTCTGCCCTGCCAATGCCATTTTTATGGCTTGTAAATTCATACAATGGTCCCCTAAGCCTTCAAGTGAAGTTTCATGGCAAGACGACCCGTTTTCTATTTTTCATGATTTTCAAAACTTTTTACGGTTTGGGATTTTTTTAAATTTTTTTAGAAAGAGTTTTGTTCCCAAATTTGGTAGAGGTGATCCTTGTATTTTCGTTGGCATGCACCAAAAAAGTCAGCTAAAAACTCAAAGTGGAGAAGACTTTGTGACCATTTGAAAAAAGTGTCCCCATTTCAGACACTTTAATGGCTACTGGCAGCAAACCTTTAAAATCTCAAATGCTCTTTAAAGGGGTGTGAGTTCTCGAGGTTTGATGAGGGATAGGGGGCCAATATAAGGGCCAAGAACCAGCACCCATCGCACATTATGTGCGCACACCCCCGGCCCCGCAATCGCCAGAACCCCCAATGTCGTCGGTTAGGCTCTCCGATGATGCTCCGACGATGGTGCCCCGGGCGAAAAAAATACGGTACCAGGACATGCCCGAGCCCAGCATGTGCACCATGGCTCAAAATCTTAGACTAGGAATGAACTCCGTATGCTTAGACTTAGAATGGACTCTGTATGCCTAAGCCAACCCACGAAACGAGCGTACGGGCGCTCGATCGATCGTAGAGGTAGAATGCGCAAGCTGGGGATCGACCTGATCCCCCCAGCGTACTGTCGATCCTGCTGCCACAACCCTCGGTCTGATTCGATCTTAGACTGGGAATGAACTCCGTATGCATAAGTCAACCCACGAAACAAGCGTGCGGGCGTTGAGCCGGCCGAAGAGGCATAATGTGCAAGCCGGGGATCGGCCTGATTCCCCTCTGTGTGCTGCCGGTCTCGTTGCCAGAACCCTCGGTCCGACTGGGGCATAGACATGGAATGAACTCCCATTACCTAAGCCAACCCACAAAACGGCCGTGCGGGCGCTTAGCCTGCCGGAGAGGTAGAATGCGCAAGTCGAGGATCGGCCCGGGCCCCCTACATGCTGCTGATCCTGCTACCACAACCCTCGGTCCGGCTGGGGCTTAGACATGGAATGAACTCCATAAGCCTAAGCCAACCCACAAAATGAGCGTGCGGGCGCTCAGCCAGCCGGAGAGGCGTAATGCGCAAGCCGGGGATCGACCCGGTCCCCCTTGCGTGTTGTCGATCCTACTGTCGCAACCCTCGGTCCGGTCCGATCTTAGTCTGGGAATGAACTCTGTATGCTTAGACTGGGGATGAGCTCTATATGCCTAAGTCAACCCACGAAACAAGCGTGCGGGCGCTCAACCGGCCAGAGAGGTAGAATGCGCAAGCCGGGGATCGACCCAGTCCCCTGTGCGTGCTATCGATCCTACTACCGCAACCCTCGGTCTAATATGATCTTAGACTAGGAATGAACTCCGTATGCATAAGTCAACCCATGAAATGAGCGTGCGGGTGCTGAGCCGGTCGAAAAGGCATAATGCATAAGCCGGGGATCGACTCGGTCCTCCTCTACGTGCTGCTGGTCCCACTGCCAGAACCCTCGGTCCGATTGGGGCTTAGACATGGAATGAACTCCCTATGCCTAAGCCAACCCACGAAATGGGCGTACGGGCACTTAGCCAGCTGGAGAGGCAGAATGCGTAAGCCGGGGATCGACCCGATCCCCCCTTCGTGATGTCGATCTTGCTGCCGATCCTGCTGTCGCAACCCTCGATCCGGTCCGATCTTAAACTGGGAATGAACTTTGTATGCTTAGACTGGGGATGAACTCCGTATGCCTAAGTCAACCCACGAAATGAGTGTGTGGGCGCTCAGCCGACTAGAGAGGCAGGATGCGTAAGTCGCGGATCGAACGGGTGGCAGGTGGGTTCAAGTACATCTTCATATTTCTATCCTGCCAATGCCATTTTTATGGCTTGTAAATTCATACAATGGTCCCCTAAGCCTTCAAGTGAAGTTTCATGGCAAGACGACCCGTTTTCTATTTTTCAAAATTTTTGAAACTTTTTGCGGTTTGGGATTTTTTTAAATTTTTTTAGAAAGATTTTTGTTCCCAAATTTGGTAGAGGTGATCCTTGTATTTTTCTTGGCATGCACAAAAAAATTTAGCTAAAAACTCAAAGCGGAAAAGATTTTGTGGCCGTTTGAAAAAAGTGTCCCTTGGCCCCCAATGCCATCAGTTAAGCTCTCCGACAATGCTCCGACGATGGTGTCCCGGGTGAAAGAAATGTGGTACCAGCATATGCCTGAGCCCAGCATGTGCACCATGGCTCCAAATCTTAGACTGGGAATGAACTCCATATGCTTAGACATGGAACGAACTCCATATGCCTAAGCTAACCCATGAAACGAACGTGCCGGCGCTCAGTCGGTCGGAGAGGTAGAATGCGCAAGTCGGGGATCAGCTCGATCGCCCACTATGAGCTGTCAATCCTACTACCGCAACCCTCGGTCTAGTCTGATCTTAGACTTGGAATGAACTCCGTATGCATAAGTCAACCTACGAAACGAGCGTGCGGGCGTTGAGCCAGTCGAAGAGGCAAAATGTGTAAGCCGGGGATCGGCCCGATCCCCCTCTGCGAGCTGCCAGTCCTGCTACCACAACCCTCGGTCTGGCTGGGGCTTAGACATGGAATGAACTCCCTATGCTTAAGCCAACCCATGCTTAAGCCAACCCATGAGAGGCAGAATGCGCAAGTCGGGGATCGACCCGGTCCCCCCTGTGTGCTGTCAAACCTGCTGTCGCAACCCTCGGTCCGGTCTGATCTTAGACTGGGAATGAACTCCATATGCTTAGACTGGGGATGAACTTCGTATGCCTAAGTCAACCCATGAAATGAGAGTGTGGGCGTTTAGCCGGTCGGAGACGCCGGTCGGAGAGGCATAATGCGCAAGCTGGGGATCAGCCCGGTCCCCCTCTATGTGCTGCCGACCCCACTACCGATCCTGGTGCCACAACCCTCGGTCCGACTGGGGCTTAGACATGGAATGAACTCCATATGCCTAAGCCAACCCACAAAACGAGCGTGCGGGTGCTCAGCCGGTCGGAGAGGTAGAATGCACAAGTCAGGGATCAGCCCGTTCCCCCCTGCGTGCTATCGATCTTGCTGCCGCATCCCTCGATCTGGTTCGATCTTAGACTAGGAATGAACTCCATATGCTTAGACATGGAATGAACTCCGCATGCCCAAAATTTTTTTAAATTTTTTTAGAAAGAGTTTTGTCCCCAAATTTGGTAGAGGTGATCCTTGTATTTTTGTTGGCAGGCACAAAAACAATCAGCTAAAAACTCGAAGTGGAGAAGATTTTGTGACCGTTTGAAAAAAGTGTCCCCATTTCAGACACTTTAATGGCTACTGGCAGCAAACCTATCAAATCTCAAATGCTCTTTAAGGGGGTGTGAGTTCTTGAGTTTTGAAGAGGGATAGGGAGCCAATATAAGGGCCAAGTACCAGTACCCATCGCACATCATGTGCGCTCACCCCCAGGTCCCCCCAATCGTCGAAACCCCCACTGCCGTCGATTAGGCTCTCCGTTGATGCTCCGGTGATGCTTCGCTGATGGTGCCTCGGGCGAAAAAAAAGTGGCACCAGCACATGCCCGAGCCCAACATGTGCATCGTGGCTCAAAATCTTTGATTGGGAATGAACTCCGTACGCTTAGACATGGAATAAACTCCGTATGCCTAAGCTAACCCACGAAACGAGCGTGCGGGCGCTCAGCTGGCCGGAGAGGCAGAATGCACAAGCTAGGGATCGATCGGACCCCCTACGTGCTGTCGATCCTACTGCAACAACCCTTAATCCGGTTCGATCTTAGACTGGGAATGAACTCTGTATGCATAAGTCAACCATGAAACGAGTGTACAGGCGCTGAGCCGACCGAAGAGGCATAATGCACAAGCTGAGGATTGGCCCGATCCCCCTCTGCGTGCTGTCAGTCCTATTGCCACAAACCTCAGTCTGACTGGGGCTTAGACATGGAATGACCTTCCTATGCCTAAGCCAACCCATGAAACGAGCGTGCGGGCGGTCAACCGGTCGGAAAGGTAGAATGCACAAGCCGGGGATCAACCTGATCCCCCTTATGTGCTGTCAATCCTACTACCGCAACCCTCGGTTTGATCTGATCTTAGATTGGGAATGAACTCCATGTGCTCAGACTTGGGATGAACTCCGTATGCCTAAGTCAACCCACGAAATGAGCGTGTGGGTGCTGAGCCGATCGAAGAGGCATAATGTGTAAGCCGGGGATTGGCCCGATCCCCTCTACGTGCTATCGATCCCGCTGCCAAAACTCTCGGTCCGACTGGGGCTTAGACATGGAATGAACTCCCTATGCCTAAGCCAACCCATGAAACTAGCTGCGGGCACTCAGTCGATCAGAGAGGCAGAATGCATAAGTCGGGGACCGACCCGATCCCCCCTGCGTGCTGCCGATTCTGCTGTCGCAACCCTCAATCCGGTCCGATCTTAGACTGGGAATGAACTACGTATGCTTAGATTGGGGTTGAACTCCGTATGCCTAAGTCAACCCACGAAACGAGCATGCAAGCGCTCAACCGACCAGAGAGGCAGGATGCGTAAGCTAGGGATCGAACATGTGGCAGGTGGGTTCAAGCACATCTTCATATTTCTGCCATGGCAATGCCATTTTTATGGCTTGTAAATTCATTTAATGGTCCCCTAAGCCTTCATGTGAAGTTTCATGCCAAGACGACCCATTTTCTATTTTTCACGATTTTCAATAATTTTTACGGTTCTGGATTTTTTTTAATTTTTTTTAGAAAGAGTTTTGTCCCCAAATTTGGTAGAGGTGATCCTTGTATTTTTTTTGGCATGCACAAAAAAATTCAGCTAAAAACTGGAAGTGGAGAAGATTTTGTGATCGTTTGAAAATAGTGTCCCCATTTTAGACTCTTTAATGGCTACTGGCAGCAAACCTATAAAATCTCAAATGCTCTTTAAGGGGGTGTGAGTTCTCAAGGTTTGATGAGGGATAGGGGGCCAATATAAGGGCCAAGTACCAGCACCCATCGCACATAAAATGCGTACACCCCCCGGCCCCCCAATCGTCGGAACCCCCAATGCTGCCAGTTAGGCTCTCCGACGATGCTCCCGTGATGCTCTAGCGATGGTGCCCTGGGTGAAAAAAAATGTGGCACCAGCACATGCTCGAGCCCAGCATGGGAACCGTGGCTCAAAATCTTAGACTAGGAATGAACTTCGTATGCTTAGACATGGAATGAACTCCGTATGCCTAAGCCAACCCATGAAGTGAGCATGCGGGCGTTCAGCTGGCCGGAGAGGTAGAATGCGCAAGCCAAGGATCAGCTCAGTCCCCCCTGCGTGCTATCAATCCTGCTACCACAACCCTCAGTCCGGTTTGATCTTAGACTGGGAATGAACTTCGTATGCATAAGTCAACCCACGAAACGAGCGCGGGGGCGCTAAGCCAACCGATGAGGCAAAATACGCAATCCGGGGATCGACCCGATCCCCCTCTGCATGCTACCGGTCCTGCTACCACAACCCTTGGTTCAGTTGGGGCTTAGACATGGAATGAAGACCCTATGCCTAAGCCCACCCATGAAATGAGCGTACGGGCTCTGAGCCGATCGTAGAGTCAAAATGCGTCAGCCGGGGATCAGCCCGGGCCCCCTGCGTGCTGTCGAACCTACTGCCGCAACCCTTGGTCCATTCCGATCTTAGACTGGGAATGAACTCTGTATGCTTAGACTGGAGATGAACTCCATATGCCTAAGTCAACCCATGAAACGAGCGTGCGGGCGCTCAGTCGGTCGGAGAGGCATAATGCGCAAGCCACGGATCAGCCCGGTCCCCCTCTGCGTGCTGTCGATCCCACTGCCGGTCCGGCTGCCACAACCCTCGGTCCGGTTGGGGCTTAGGCGTGGAATGAACTCCGTATGCCTAAGCCAACCCACAAAATGAGCGTACGGGCGCTCAGCCAGCCGAAGAGGCAGAATGCGCAAGTCGAGGATCGACCCGTCCCCCCTGCGTGTTGTCGATCCTGCTATTGGTCCTACTACCGCAACCCTCTGATCGGTTTAATCTTAGATTGGGAATGAACTCCGTATGCTTAGATATGGAATAAACTCCGTATGCCTAAGCCAACCCACGAAATGAGCGTGCGGGCGCTCAACCGGTCGGAGAGGCAGAATGCACAAGCTGGGGATTGGCCTGATCCCCCCTACGTGCTATCGATCCTGCTGCCACAACCCTCTCTTTGATCTGATCTTAGACTAGGAATGAACTTCGTATGTGTAATTCAACACACAAAATGAGCATGCAGGCGTTGAGCCGATCGAGGAGGCATAATGCGTAAGTCGAGGATCAGCCCAGCCCCGCTCTGTGTGCTGTCGATCTCGCTACCACAACCCTCGATCCGATTGGGGCTTAGACATGGAATGAACTCCCTATCCCTAAGCCAACCCACGAAGCGGGCATGCGGGCGCTCAGCCAATCAGAGAGGCAGAATGCATAAGCCGAGGATCAGCCCGATCCCCCCTGCGTGCTACCGATCTTGCTGCCGCAACCCTCGATCCGGTCTGATCTTAGATTGGGAATGAACTCCATATGCTTAGACTGGGTATGAACTTCGTATGCCTAAGTCAACCCACGAAACGAGCATGCGGGCGCTCAGCCGACCAGAGAGGCAAGATGCACAAGCCGAGGATCGATCGGGTGGTAGGTGGGTTCAAGCACATCTTCATATTTCTGCCATGCCAATTCCATTTTTATGGCTTGTAAATTCATACAATGGTTCCCTAAGCCTTCATGTGAAGTTTCATGGCAAGATGACCCGTTTTCTATTTTTCACGATTTTTGAAACTTTTTGCTGTTCGGGATTTTTTTAAATTTTTTTAGATAAGGTTTTGTCCCCAAATTTGGTAGAGGAGATCCTTGTATTTTTGTTGGCATGCAAAAAAAAATTTAGCTAAAAACATGAAGTGGAGAAGATTTTGTGGCCGTTTGAAAAAAGTGTCCCTCGGCCCCTAATGCCATCAGTTAGGCTCTCCGACGATGCTCCGACGATGGTGCCCTGGGTGAAAGAAATGTGGTACCAGCATATGCCCGAGCCCAGCATGTGCACCATTGCTCAAAATCTTAGACTGGGAATGAACTCCATAGGCTTAGACATGGAACGAACTCCATATGCCTAAGCTAACCCATGAAACGAACGTGCCGGCGCTCAGTCGGCTGATGAGGTAGAATGCGCAAGTCGAGGATCAGCTCGATCCCCCACTATGAGCTGTCAATCCTACTACCACAACCCTTGGTCTAGTCTGATCTTAGACTTGGAATGAACTCTGTATGCATAAGTCAACCTACGAAACGAGCGTGCGGGCGCTGAGCCGGCTGGGGCTTAGACATGGAATGAACTCCTTATGCTTAAGCGAACCCATGAAACGGGCGTGCGGGCGCTCAGCCGGCTGGAGAGGCAGAATGTGCAAGTCGGGGATCGACCCGGTCCCCCCTGTGTGCTGTCAAACCTGCTGTTGCAACCCTCGGTCCGGTCTGATCTTAGACTGGGAATGAACTCCATATGCTTAGACTGGGGATGAACTCCGTATGCCTAAGTCAACCCACGAAATGAAAGTGTGGGCGTTTAGCCGGTCGGAGATGCCGGTCGGAGAGGCATAATGCGCAAGCCGGGGATCAGCCCGATCGCCCTTTATATGCTGTCGACCCCACTACCGATCCTGGTGCCACAACCCTCGGTCCGACTGGGGCTTAGACATGGAATGAACTCCGTATGCCTAAGCCAATCGACGAAACGAGCGTACGGGTGCTCAGCCGGTCGTAGAGGCAGAATGCACAAGTCGGGGATCGACCCATTCCCCCCTACGTGCTACCGATCCTGCTACCGCATCCCTCGATCTGGTTCGATCTTAGCCTAGGAATGAACTCCATATGCTTAGACATGGAATGAACTCCGCATGCCCAAGCCAACTCATGAAAGGAGCGTGCGGGCGTTCAACCGACCGGAGAGGCAGAATGCATGAGCCAGGGATCGACTCGGTCCCTCCTGTGTGCTGTCGATCCTGTTGCCGCAACCCTCGATCCAGTCTGATCTTAGACTGCGAATGAACTCTGTATGCCTATGTGAACCCACGAAACGAGCGTGCGGGCACTAAATCGGCCGAAAAAGCATAATGCACAAGCCGGGGATCGGCCCGGTCCCCCTCTGCGTGCTGTTGGTCCTGCTGCCACAACCCTCGGTTTGGCTAGGGCTTAGACATGGAATGAACTCCCTATGCCTAAGCCAACCCATGAAATGGGCGTGCGGGTGCTCAGCCGGTTGGAGAGGCAGAATACACAAGCCGGGGATCTACCCGGTCCCCCTACGTGCTGTCGATCCTGCTGTCGTAACCCTCAATCTAGTTCGATCTTAGACTGGGAATGAACTCCGTATGCTTAGACTGGGGATGAACTCCGTATGCCTAAGTCAACCTACGAAATGAGCGTGCGGGCGCTCAACCAACCAGAGAGACAGGATGCGCAAGCCGGATATCGAACGGGTGGTAGGTGGGTTCAAGCACATCTTCATATTTCTACCATGCCAATGCCATTTTTATGGCTTGTAAATTCATGCAATGGTCCCCTAAGCCTTCATGTGAAGTTTCGTGGCAAGACAACCCGTTTTCTATTTTTGACGATTTTTGAAACTTTTTACGGTTTGAGATTTTTTAAAAGTTTTTTTACAAAGAGTTTTGTCCCCAAATTTGGTAGAGGTGATCTTTGTATTCTTTTTGGCATGCAAAAAAAAATTCAGGTAAAAACTCGAAGTGGAGAACATTTTGTGATAGTTTGAAAAAAGTGTCCCCATTTCAGACACTTTAATGGCTACTGGCAGCAAACCTATAAAATCTCAAATGCTCTTTAAGGGGGTGTTAGTTCTTGAGGTTTGATGAGTGATAGGGGGCCAATATAAGGGCCAAGTACCAGCACCCATCGCACATCACGTGTGCACACCTCCCGGCCCCCCATCGTCGGAACGCCCAAGGCTGTCAGTTAGGCTCTTCGACGATGCTCCGATGATGGCGCCCCGAGCGAAAAAAATACAGCACCAGCACATGCCCAAGCTTGGCATGTGCATCATGGATCAAAATCTTAGACTGGGAATGAACTCCGTATGCTTAGACATGGAATGAACTCCGTATGCCTAAGCCAAGCCACGAAACGAGCGTGTGGGCGCTCAACCGGCCGTAGAGCTAGAATGCGTAAGCCGAGGATCCTGCTACCGCAACCCTCGGTCCGATCTGATCTTAGACTGGTAATGAACCCTGTATGCATAAGTCAACCCATGAAACGAGCGTTCGGGCACTGAGCCGATCGAAGAGGCATAATGCGTAAGCCGAGGATCAACCCGATCCCCCTCTGTGTGCTGCCAGTCCCACTGCCACAACCCTCAGTCCGGCTAGGGCTTAGACATGGAATGAACTCCCTATGCCTAAGCCAACCCATGAAACAAGCGTGCAGATGCTCAGTCGACTGGAGAGGCAGAATGCGCAAGCCAAGGATCAACTCCGTCCCCCCTGCGTGCTACCGATCCTCTATCGCAACCCTCGATCCGGTCCAATCTAAGATTGGGAATGAACTCCATATGCTTAGACTGAGGATGAACTCCGTATGCCTAAGTCAACCCATGAAACGAGCGTGCGGGCACTCAGCCGGTAAGAGAGGCCGACCGGATAGGCATAATATACAAGCTAGGGATCAGCCCGATGCCCCTCCGCGTGCTATCGATCCCGCTGCCGATCCTACCAGCACAACCCTCGGTTCGACTGGGGCTTAGACATGGAATGAACTCTGTATGCCTAAGCCAACCCATGAAACGAGCGTGCGGGCGCTCAACCGGCCAGAGAGGCAGAATGCGTAAGTCAGGGATGGCCCTGGTCCCCCCTGCGTGCTATCGATCCTGCTGCTGGTCCTACTGCCAAAACCCTCGGTCCGATCTGATCTTAGATTGAGAATGAACTCTATATGCTTAGACATGGAATGAACTCCATATGGCTAAGCCAACCTACGAAATGAGTGTGCGGACGTTCAGCCGAATGGAGTGGCAGAATGTGCAAGTCAGGGATGGCCTTGGTCCCCCCTGCATGTTGTCGATCCTGCTGCTGGTCCTGCTGCCGTAACCCTCGGTCCGGTCCGATCTTAGATTGGGAATGAACTCCATATGCTTAGACATGGAATGAACTCCGTATGCCTAAGCCAACCCATGAAACGAGCGTGCGGACGCTCAACTGGCCGGAGAGGTAGAATACACAAGCTATGGATCGACCCAGTCCCCCCTACATGCTGTCGAACCTGCTCCTGCAACCCTCGGTCCGATCCGATCTTGGACTGGGAATTAACTCCGTATGCTTAAGCCAACCCACGAAACGAGCGTGCGGGCGCTGAGCCAACCGAAGAGGCATAATGCGCAAGCCAGAGATCGGCCCGATCCCCCTCTGCGTGCTGCCAGTCCCACTGCCACAACCCTCGGTCCGACTGGGGCTTAGGCTTGGAATGAACTCCCTACGCCTACGCCAACCCACGAAACGGATGTGCGGGTGCTCAGCCGACCGGAGAGGCAGAATACGCAAGCCGAGGATCGATCCGATCCCCCTTGCGTGCTACCGATCCTGTTGCCGTAACCCTCGATCTGGTCTGATCTTAGACTGGGAATGAACTCCGTATGCTTAGATTGGGGATGAACTCCGTATCCCTAAGTCAACCCATAAAACGACCGTGCGAGCGCTCAACCGACTAGAGAGGCAGGATGCGCAAGCCGGGGATTGAACGGGTGGTAGGTGGGTTCAAGCACATCTTCATATTTTTGCCATTCCAATGCCATTTTTATGGCTTGTAAATTTATACAATGGTCCCCTAACCCTTCATGTGAAGTTTCGTGGCAAGACGACCCGTTTTCTATTTTTCACAATTTTTGAAACTTTTTGCGGTTCGGGATTTTTTAAAATTTTTTTAAAAAGTGTTTTGTCCCCAAATTTGGTAGATGTGATCCTTGTATTTTTTTGGCGTGCACAAAAAAATTCGGCAAAAAACTCAAAGTGTAGAAGATTTTGTGACCATTTGAAAAAAGTGTCCCCATTTCAGATACTTTAATGGCTACTGGCAGCAAACCTATAAAATCTCAAATGCTCTTTAAGGGGGGTGTAAGTTCTCAAGGTTTGATGAGGGATAGGGGGCCAATATAAGGGCCAAGTACCAGCACCCATCGCACATCATGTGCGCACACCCCCCGGCCCCTTAATCACCGAAACCCCCAATGCCGCCGGTTAGGCTCTCCTGTGATGCTTCGACGATGGTGCCCTGGGCGAAAAAAATGCGGCACCAGCACATGCTCGAGCCCAGCATGTGCACCGTGGCTCAAAATCTTAGACTGAGAATGCACTCTGTATGCTTAGACGTGGAATGAACTCCGTATACCTAAGCCAACCCACAAAACGAGCGTGCGGGCGCTTAGCCGGTCGGAGAGGCAGAATGCACAACTCGGGGTTGGCACGGTCCACCATGCATGTTGTTAATCCTGCTGCTGGTCCTGCTATCACAACCCTCAGTCCGATCCGATCTTAGACTGGGAATGAACTCCGTATGCTTAAACTGGGGATGAACTCTGTATGCCTAAGTCAACCCATGAAACGAGCGTGTGGGTGCTCAGCTGACCGGAGAGGATGTCCGAAGAGGCATAATGCGCAAGTCGGGGATCAGCTCGGTCCCCTTCTATCTACTGCCAATCCCGCTGCCGGTCCTGCTGCCACAACCCTCGGTCCAGTCTGATCTTAGACTGGGAATGAACTCCGTATGCCTAAGTCAACCTATGAAATGAAAGTGTGGGCACTGAACCGGTTGGAAAGGCATAATCGCAAGCCGGGGATCGACTTGGTCCCCCTCTGCATGCTACCAATCCCGCTGCCATAACCCTCGGTTGGCTGCGGCTTAGACATGGAATGACCTCCCTATGCCTAAGCCAACCCACGAAACGGACGTGCGGGCGTTCAGTCGATCGAAGAGGCAGAATGAGCAAGCCGAGGATCAGCCTGGTCCCCCCTGTGTGCTATCGATCCTGCTGTCACAACCCTCGATCCGGTCAGATCTTAGACTGGGAATGAACTCTGCATGCTTAGACTAGGGATGAACTCCGTATGCCTAAGTCAACCCACGAAATGAGCATACGGGCTCTTAGCCGACCGAAGAGACCAGTCGGAGAGGCATATTACGCAAGTCGGGGATCAACCTGGTCCCCCTCTACGTGCTGTCGATCCCGTTACCGGTCCTGCTGCCACAACCCTCGGTTCGACTGGGGCTTAGACATGGAATGAACTCCGTATGCCTAAGCCAACCCACGAAATGAGCGTACGGGTGCTCAACTGACCGCAGAGGCAGAATGCGCAAGCTGGGGATCGGCCCGATCCCCCCTACGTGCTGTCGATCCTACTGCTAGTCCTGTTGCTGCAACTATCGATCCGGTCTGATCTTAGACTAGGAATGAACTCCGTATGCTTGGACATGGAATGAACTCCGTATGCCTAAGCCAACCCATGAAATGAGCGTGCGGGCGCTCAACTGGCTGGAGAGGCAGAATGTCCAAGCTGGGGATCAGCCCAGTCCCCCCTACGTGCTGTCGATCCTGCTACCGCAATGCTCGGTCCAATCCAATCTAGATTGGGAATGAACTCCGTATGCCTAAGTCAACCCATGAAACGAGTGCGGGTGCTGAGCCGGTCGGAGAGGCATAATGCACAAGCCAGGGATCGGCCTAGTCCCTCTCTACATGCTGTCAGTCTCGCTGCCACAACCCTTGGTCTGGCTGGGGCTTAGACATGGAATGACCTCCTTATGCCTAAGCCAACCCACAAAACGGGTATGCGGGCGCTCAGCCGATCGGAGAGGCAGAATGCACAAGCCAGGGATCGGCCCGGTCCACCCTACATGCTATCGATCCTGTTGTTGGTCTTACTATCGCAACCCTTAGTCCGGTCCGATCTTAGACTGGGAATGAACTCTGTATGCTTAGACTGGAGATGAACTCCGTATGCCTAAGTCAACCCATGAAATGAGCGTGTGGGCGTTTAGCTGACCGAAGAGGACGTTCGAAGTGGCATAATGTGCAAGTCGGGGATCAGCTCGGTCCCCCTCTACGTGCTGTCGATCCCACTGCTGGTCCTGCTGCCACAACCCTCGGTTCGGTTGGAGCTTAGACATAGAATGAACTCCTTATGCCTAAGCCAATTCATGAAACGGGCGTGCAGGCACTCAGCTGACCGGAGAGGCAGAATGCGCAAGCTAAGGATTGTCTCGGTCCACCCTGCGTGCTACCGATCCTACTACTGGTCCTACTGCCACAACCTTCGCTTCAGTCCGATCTTAGACTGGGAATGAACTCTGTATGCTTAGAATGGGGATGAACTCCATATGCCTAAGTCAACCCATGAAACGAGCGTATGGGTGCTCAGTCGACCGGAGAGGCCATCCAGAGAGGCATAATACGCAAGTCGAGGATCAGCCCGGTCCCCCTCTACGTGCTGCTGATCCCGCTGCCGGTCTTGCTGCCACAACCCTTGGTCCGACTACGGCTTAGACATGGAATGAACTTCGTATGCCTAAGCCAACCCATGAAACAAGCGTGCGGCTGCTCAATCGATCGGAGAGGTAGAATTCACAAGTCGAGGATCGGCCCGATCCCCCCTTGCGTGCTGTCGATCCTGCTACTGGTCTTACTACCACAACCTTCAGTCCGGTACGATCTTAGACTGGGAATGAACTCCGTATGCTTAGACATGGAATGAACTCCGTATGCCTAAGCCAACCCATAAAACGAGTGTGCGGGCACCCAGCGATTGGAGAGGCAGAATGTGCAAGTCGGGGATCGACCCGGTCCTTTCCTACGTGTTGTCGATCTTGCTACCGTAACCCTCGGTCCGGTCCGATCTTAGACTGGGAATGAACTCCATATGCCTAAGTTAACCCACGAAACGAGCGTGCGGGTGTTGACCCGACTGAAGAGGCATAATGCACAAGCCAGGGATCGGTTCGGTCCCCTTCTGTGTGCTGGCAGTCTCGCTGTCGCAACCTTTCGTTCGCTCTGATCTTAGACTAGGAATGAACTCCGTATGCGTAATTCAACCCACGAAATGAGCGTGCCGAAGAGGCCGACCGGAGAGGCATAATGCGCAAGATGGTGATCAGCCTGATCCCCTTCTTCGTGCTACCGATCCCACTGTCGGTCCTGCTACCACAACCCTCGGTCTGGCTGGGGCTTAGACATGGAATGAACTCTGTATGCCTAATCCAACCCATGAAATGAGCGTGCGGGTGCTCAGTCAGCTGGAGAGACAGAATGCGTAAGTCGAGGATTGACCCGGTCCTCCATGCGTGTTGTCGATCCTATCACTGGTCCTGTTACCGTAACCTTTAATCCGGTCTGATCTTAGACTGGGAATGAACTCGGTATGCATAAGTCAACCCATAAAATGAGTGTGCAGGCGCTCAGCTAGTCGGGGAGGTAGAATGTGCAAGCCGGGGATCGGCCCGGTCCCCCCGGCGTGCTATCGATACTGCTGTCACAACCCTCGGTCCGATCTGATCTTAGACTAGGAATGAACTTCGTATGCATAAGTCAACCCACAAAATGAATGTGCGGGCACTAAGCCGACCGAAAAGGCATAATGCACAAGTCGGGGATCGGCCCGGTCCCCCTTTGTGTGCTGCTGATCTCGTTGCCACAACCCTCAATCCGACTGGGGGTTAGACATGGAATGAACTCCCTATGCCTAAGCCAACCCAAAAAACGGGCGTGCAGGCGCTCAGCCGATCGGAGAGGCAGAATGCGCAAGCCGGGGATCGATTCGATCCCCCCTGTGTGCTTTCGATCCTGCTATCGTAACCCTCGGTCTGATCTGATCTTAGACTGGGAATGAACTCCGCATGCTTAGACTGGAGATGAACTCTGTATGCCTAAGTCAACCCACGAAATGAGCGTGCGAGCGTTCAGCCGACCAGAAAGGCAGGATGCGTAAGTCAGGGATTGAACGGGTGGCAGGTGGGTTCAAGCACATCTTCATATTTCTGTTGTGCCAATGCCATTTTTATGGCTTGTAAATTCATACAATGGTCCCCTAAGCCTTCATTTGAAGTTTCGTGGCAAGACGACCCGTTTTCTATTTTTCACGATTTTCGAAACCTTTTACGATTCGGGACTTTTAAAAATTTTTTTAGAAAGAGTTTTGTCCCCAAATTTGGTCGAGGTGATCCTTGTCTTTTTTTTGGCGTGGATGAAAACATTCAGCTAAAAACTTGAAGTGGAGAAGATTTTGTGACCGTTTGAAAAAAGTGTCCCCATTTTAGACACTTTAATGGCTACTGGCAGCAAACCTATAAAATCTCAAATGCTCTTTAAGGGGGTGTGAGTTCTCGAGGTTTGGTGAGGGATAGGGAGCCAATATAAGGGCCAAGTACAAGCACCCATCGCACATCATGTGTGCACACCCCCCCAATCGTCGGAACCCCCAATGCCACCGGTTACGCTCTCTGACGATGCTCCAGTGATGCTCCGGCGATGGTGCCCCAAGCAAAAAAAATGTGACACCAGCACATGCCCGAGCCCAGCATGTGCACCGTGGCTCAAAATCTTAGACTGGGAAAGAACTCCGTATGCGTAGACATGGAATGAACTCCGTATGCCTAAGCCAACCCATGAAACGAGCGTGCGGGTGCTCAGTCGGCCAGAGAGGCAGAATGCGCAAGCCGGGGATTGGCCCGTCAACCCTGCATGCTGTCGAACCTATGCCGTATCCCTCAATCCAGTCTGATCTTAGACTGGGAATGAACTCCGTATGTATAAGTTAACCCACGAAACGAGCGTGCGAGCACTGAGTCGGTCGAAGAGGCATAATGCGCAAGCCGAGGATCGACCCGATCCCCCTCTACGTGCTGTCGGTCCCGCTGCCACAACCCTCGGTCCGGTTGGGGTTTAGACATGGAATGAACTCCCTATGCCTAAACCAACCTGAGAAACAGGCGTGCGGGCGCTCAACCGATCGGAGAGACAGAATGCGCAAGCCGGGGATCGACCCGGTCCCCCCTGTGTGTTGCAGGTCCAGCTGCCACAACCCTCAGTCCGACAGGGGCTTCGACATGGAATGAACTCCCTATGCCTCAGCCAACCCATGAAAAGGGCGTACGGCTACTCAGCTGATCGGAGAGGTAGAATGTGCAAGCCGGGGATCGGCCCGGTCCCCCCTTACATGCTGTCGATCTTGTTACCGCAACCCTCGATCCGATCCGATCTTAGATTGGGAATGGACTTCGTATGCTTAGACTGGGGATGAACTTCGTATGCCTAAGTCAACCTATGAAATGAGCGTGCGGGCGCTGAGCCGGTCGAAGAGGCATAATGCGTAAGTCGAGGATCGAACCAGTCCCCTTCTGCGTGCTGTTGGTCCCGCTGCCACAACCCTCGATCCGACTGGAGCTTAGACATGGAATGAATTCCCTATGCCTAAGCCAACCCACGAAACAGGCGTACGGGCGCTCAGCCGACAGAAGAGGCAGAATGCACAAGCCGGGGATCGACCCGATCCCCCCTACGTGTTGCCGCTTCTACTGCCCTCGGTCCGATCCGATCTTAGATTAGGAATGAACTCTGTATGCTTAGACTGTGGATGCACTTCGTATGCCTAAGTCAACCCATGAAACGAGCGTGCGGGTGCTGAGCCGACCGGAGAGGCATAATGCGTAAGCCGAGGATCGACCTGGTCCCTCTCTGTGTGCTGTCAGTCCCGCTGCCACAACCCTCGGTCTGGCTGGGGCTTAGACATGGAATGAACTCCCTATGCCTAAGCCAACCCACGAAACGAGCGTGCGGCCGCTAACCCGACCGAAGAGGCATAATGCGTAAACCGGGGATCGACCCGGTCCCTCTCTGCGTGCTACCGGTCCCGCTACCACAACCCTCGGTCCGGCGGGGGCTTAGACATGGAATAAACTCCCTATACCTCAGCCAACCCACGAAAAGGGCGTACGAGTGCTCAGTTGATTGGAGAGGCAGAATGCGCAAGTCGGGGATCGGCCCGGTCCCCCCTACATGCTGTCGATCTTGTTGTCGCAACCCTCGATCCGATCTGATCTTAGACTGGGAATGAACTTCGTATGCTTAGACTGGGGATGAACTTCGTATGCCTAAGTCAACCCACGAAACAAGCGTACGGGTGCTGAGCCGGTCGGAGGGGCATAATGCATAAGTCGAGGATCGAACCGGTCCCCTTCTGCATGCTGTTGGTCCCACTGCCATAACCCTCGGTCCCACTGGGGCTTAGACATGGAATGAACTCCCTATGCCTAAGCCAACCCATGAAACGGGCATGCGGCCGCTACCCCGACCGAAGAGGCATAATGCACAAACCGAGGATCAGCCCGATCCCCCTTTGCGTGCTGCCGATCCTGCTGCCACAACCCTCAGTCCGACGGGGGCTTAGACATGGAATGAACTCCCTATGCCTCAGCCAACCCACGAAAAAGGCGTACGAGCGCTCAGCTGATCGGAGAGGCAGAATGCACAAACCGGGGATCAGTCCGGTCCCCCCTACATGCTGTCGATCTTGTTGCCGCAACCCTCGATCTGATCCAATCTTAGACTGGGAATGAACTTCGTATGCTTAGACTGGGATGAACTTCGTATGCCTAAGTCAACCCACGAAACGAGCGTGCAGGCGCTGTGTCGGCCGGAGGGGCATAATGGATAAGTCGAGGATCGAACCGGTCCCCTTCTGGATGCTGCTGGTCCCGGTACCACAAACCTCGGTGCCACTGGGGCTTAGACATGGAATGAACTACCTATGCCTAAGCCAACCCACGAAACGATCATGCGGGCGCTCAGTCGGTCGGAGAGGCAGAATGCACAAGCCGGGGATCGGCCCAATCCCCCCTTACGTGCTGTCGATCCTGCTGCCGTAACCCTCGGTCTGATCTGATCTTAGACTGGGAATGAACTTCATATGCTTAGACTGGGGATGAACTTCGTATGCCTAAGTCAACCCACGAAACGAGCGTGCAGGCGCTGAACAGGTCGAAGAGGCATAATGCGTAAGCCGAGGATCGACCCGGTCCCTCTCTGCGTGCTGTCGGTCCTGCTGCCACAACCCTCGGTCCGACTGGGGCTTAGACATGAAATGAACTCCCTATACCTAAGCCAACGCACGAAATGGGTGTGCAGGCACTAACCCGGCCGAAGAAGCATAATGCGCAAGTCGAGGATCGGCCTGGTCCTCTTCTGCGTGCTGTCGGTCCCGCTAGCACAACCCTCGATCCGGTTTGATCTTAGACTGGAATGAACTCTGTATGCTTAGACTGGGGATGAAGTGCGTATGCCTATGTCAACCCATGAAACGAGCGTGCGGGCGCTCAGCGGACTAGAGAGGCAGGATGCGCAAGCCGGGGATCAAACGGGTGGTAGGTGGGTTAAAGCACATCTTCATATTTCTGCCATGCCAATGCCATTTTTATGGCTTGTAAATTCATACAATGGTGCCCTAAAACTTCATGTGAAGTTTCATGGCAAGACGACCCGTTTTCTATTTTTCACGATTTTTGAAACTTTTTAAGGTTCGGGATTTTTTAAAATTTTTTTAGAAAGAGTTTTGGCCCCAAATTTTCTAGAGGTGATCCTTGTATTTTCGTTGGCATGCACAAAAACATCCAGCTAAAAACTGGAAGTGGAGAAGATTTTGTGACCGTTTGAAAAAGGTATCCCCGTTTTAGACACTTTAATGGCTACTGGCAGCAAACCTATAAAATCTCAAATGCTCTTTAAGGGGGTGTGAGCTCTCGAGGTTTGTTGAGGGATAGAGGGCCAATATAAGGCCAAGTACCAGCACCCATCGTACATCATACGTGCACACCCCCCGACCCCACCAATCATCGGAACCCCCAATGCCTCCGGCTAGGCTCTCTGGTGATGCTCCGGTGATGCTCTGGTCATGGTGCCTGGCGAAAAAAATGCGGCACCTGCACATGCCCGAGCCCAGCATGTGCACCATGGCTCAAAATCTTAGACTGGGAATGAACTCCGTATGCTTAGACATGGAATGAACTCCGTATGCCTAAGCCAACTCACGAAACGAGCGTACGGGTGCTCAGTCGATCGGAAAGGCAGAACGCACAAGCCGAGGATCGGTCCGGTCCCCCCCTGTGTGCTACCGATCTTACTGCTGGTCCTACTATCGCAACCCTCAGTCTGGTCTGATCTTAAAATGGGAATGAACTCCGTATGCTTAGACATGGAATGAACTCCGTATGCCTAAGCCAACCCACGAAACGAGCGTACAGGCGCTTAGCCGGTCGGAGAGGTAGAATGTGCAAGCTGGGGATCGGCCCGATCCCCCCTGCATGCTGTTAATCCTACTACTGCAACCTTCAGTTCGATCCGATCTTAGACTAGGAATGAACTCCGTATGGCTAAGTCAACCCATGAAATGAGCATGCGGGTGGTAGGTGGGTTCAAGCACATCTTCATATTTCTACCATGCCAATGCCATTTTTATGGCTTGTAAATTCGTACAATTGTCCCCTAAGCCTTCATGTGAAGTTTCATGGAAAGACGACCCATTTTCTATTTTTTACGATTTTCAAAACTTTTTGTGGTTCGGGATTTTTTTAAATTTTTTTAGAAAGATTTTTGTCTCCAAAATTGGTAGATGTGATCTTTGTATTTTTCTTGGCATACATAAAAAAATTCAGCTAAAAACTCGAACTGGAGAAGATTTTGTGACCGTTTGAAAAAGTGTCCCCATTCTGGAAGCTTTAATGGCTATTGGCAGCAAACCTATAAAATCTCAAATGCTCTTTAAGGGGGTGTGATTTCTCGAGGTTTGATGAGGGATAGGGGGCCAATGTAAGGGCCAAGTACCACCACCCATCGCACATCATGTGCGCACACCCCCCGGCCCCCCAATCGTAAGAACATCCAATGCTGCTGGTTAGGCTCTCCGGTGATGCTCCGGTGATGGTACACCGAGCAAAAAAAATGCAGCACCAGCACATGCTCGAGCCTAGCATTTGCACCGTGGCTCAAAATCTTAGAATGGGAATGAAGTCCGTATGCTTATACATGGAATGAACTCCGTATGCCTAAGCCAACCCACGAAACAAACGTGCAGGCGCTCAGTTGACCGAAGAGGCAGAATGCGCAAGCCAAGGATCGACCCGATCACCCCCTGCATGCTGTCGATCCTGCTGCCACAACCCTCAGTTCGGTCCGATCTTAGATTGGGAATGAACTCCGAATGTATAAGTCAACCCATGAAATGAGCGTGCGGGCGCTAAGCCGACCGAAGAGGTAGAATGCGCAAGCCGGGGATCGGCCCGGTCCCTCTTTGTGTGCTGCCGATCCCGCTGCCACAACCCTTGGTCTAACTGGGACTTAGACATGGAATGAACTCCCTATGCCTAAGCCAACCCATGAAACAGGCGTACGGGCGCTCAGCCGACCGGAAAGGCAAAATGCGTAAGCTAGGGATCTGCTCGGTCCCCCCTGGGTGCTACCGATCCTGTTGCTGCAACCCTCAGTTCGGTCTGATCTTAGACTGGGAATGAACTCCATATTCTTAGACTGGGATGAACTTCGTATGCCTAAGTCAACCCACGAAATGAGCATGCGGGTGCTCAACAGGCCGGAGAGGCATAATGCATAAGCCGGGGATCAGCCTGGTCCCCCTCTACGTGCTACCGATCTCCCTACCGGTCCTGCTACCACATCCCTCGGTCTGGTTGGGGCTTAGACATGGAATGAACTCCGTATGCCTAAGCCAACCCATGAAACGAGTGTACGGGCGCTCAACTGGCTCGAGAGGCAGAATGCGCAAGCCGGGGATCGACTCGATCCCCCCTGTGTGCTACCGATCCTGCTGCTGGTCCTGCCACCGTAACCCTCACTCCAGTCTAATCTTAGACTGGGAATGAACTCCGTATGCTTAGTCATGGAATAAACTCTGTATGCCTAAGCCAACCCATGAAATGAGCATACGGGCGCTCAACCGACTGAAGAAGCAGAATGCGTAAGCCAATGATCGACTAGGTCCCCCTACGTGCTGTCGATCCTGCTGTCGCAACCCTCGGTTCGGTCTGATGTTAGACTGGGAATGAACTCCGTATGCATAAGTCAACCCACGAAACGAGCGTCCGGGCACTGAGCAGGCCGAAGAGGCATAATGCACAAGCTAGGGATCAGCTCGGTCCCCCTCTGTGTGCTATCGGTTCCGCTGCCACAACCCTCGATCTGACTGGGGCTTAGACATGTAATGAACTCCCTATGCCTAAGTCAACCCATGAAACAGCCGTGCGGGCACTCAGTCGCCCGGAGAGGCAGAATGCACAAGTCGGGGATCGGCCTGGTCCCCCCTATGTGCTGCCAATCCTACTACCACAACCTTCGGTTTGGTCTTATCTTAGACTGGGAATGAACTTTGTCCTCTTAGACTAGGGATGAACTCCGTATGCCTAAGTCAACCCACGAAACGAGTGTGCGGGTGCTCAACCGACCAGAGAGGCAAGATGCGCAAGCCGATGATCGAATGGGTGGTAGATGGGTTCAAGCACATCTTCATATTTCTGCCATGCCAATGCCATTTTTATGGCTTGTAAATTCATACAATGGTCCCCTAAACTTCATGTGAAGTTTCGTGGCAAGACGACTCATTTTCTATTTTTTACGATTTTCGAAACATTTTGTCGTTCGAGATTTTTTAAATTTTTTTAGAAAGAGTTTTATCCCCAAATTTGGTAGAGGTGATCCTTGTATTTTTGTTGGCAGGCACAAAAACATTCAGCTAAAAACTCGAAGTGGAGAAGATTTTGTGACCGTTTGAAAAAAGTGTCCCCATTTCAGACACTTTAATGGCTACTGGCAGCAAACCTATAAAATCTCAAATGCTCTTTAAGGGGGTGTGAGTTCTCAAGGTTTGATGAGGGATAGGGGGCCAATATAAGGGCCAAGAACCAGCACCCATCGCACATCATGTGTGCACACCCCCTGGCCCCCCAATCACCGGAACCACCAATGTCATCGGTTAGGCTCTCCGACGATGCTCCGACGGTGGTGCCTCGGGCGAAAAAAATGTGGTACCAGCACATGCCCGAGCCCAGCATGTGCACCATGGCTCAAAATCTTTGACTGGAAATGAACTCTGTATGCTTAGACATGGAATGAACTCCATATGCGTAAGCCAACCCACGAAATGAGCATGCTGGCACTCAGTCGGCTGGAGAGGTAGAATGCGCAAGCCAGGGATCGACCCGATCCCCCCTACATGCTACCGATCCTGCTACCATAACCCTCAGTCTGGTCCAATCTTAGACTGTGAATGAACTCCATATGCATAAGTCAACCCATGACACAAGTGTGCGGGCACTGAGCCGACCGAAGAGGCATAATGCGCAAGCCAGGGATAGGCACAATCCCCCTCTGCATGCTGTCGGTATGGCTACCACAACCCTCGGTCTGACTGGAGCTTAGACATGGAATGAACTCCCTATTCCTAAGCCAACCCACAAAAAGGGCATACAGGCGCTCAGCCGGCTGAAGAGGCAGAATGCGCAAGCTGGGGATTAGCCTGGTCCCCTCTGCGTGCTACAGATCCTACTATCGTAACCCTCGGTCCGATCTGATCTTACACTGGGAATGAACTCCGTATGCCTAGACTAGGGATGAACTCCATATGCTTAGACTGGGGATGAACTCAGTTTGCCTATGTCAACCCACGAAACGAGCGTGCGGGCGCTTAACCGGTCCTGCTGCCACAACCTTTGGTCCGGCTCGGGCTTAGACATGGAATGAAGTCCGTATGCCTAAGCCAACCCACGAAACGAGTGTGCGTGCGCCCAGTGAGTCAGAGAGGCAGAATACGCAAGTCAGGGATCAGCCCGATCCGCTTCTAAGTGTTGTCGATCCCGCTGCCGGTCCAGCTATCACAACCCTTAGTCTGGCTAGGGCTTAGACATGGAATGAACTCCGTATGCCTAAGCCAACCCACGAAACGAATGTGTGGGCACTCAGCCGGCCGGAGAGGTAGAATGCGAAAGCTAGGGACCGGCCTGGTCCCTCCATACGTGCTATCGATCCTGCTGTCACAACCCTCGGTCCGGTCTGATCTTAGACTAGGGATGAACTCCGTATGCCTAAGTCAACCCACGAAACGAGCGTGCGGGCACTGAGCCATAATGCACAAGCCGAGGATTGGCCCGACCCCCAACTGCGTTCTGCAGGTCTTGTTGCCACAACCCTCGATCCGACTGGGGCTTAGACATGGAATAAACTCCCTATGCCTAAGCCAACCCATGAAACGGACGTGCGGGCGCTCAGCCAGTCAGAGAGGCAGAATGCACAAGCCAGGGATCAGCCCGATCCCTCTTGCGTTCTGCCGATCCTGCTACCATAACCCTTGGTCCGATCTGATCTTAGACTGGGAATAAACTTCGTATGCTTAGACATGGAATGAACTCCGTATGCCTAAGACAACCCACAAAACGACTGTGCGAGGGCTCAACCGGTCGGAGAGGCAGAATGCACATGCCGGGGACAGGCCCGATCCCCTCCTACGTGTTGTCTATCCTGCTACTGCAACCCTCAGTCCGATCTGATCTTAGACTGGGAATCAACTCCGTATGCATAAGTCAACCCACGAAACGAGCGTACGGGTGCTCAGCCGGTCGGAGAGGCAGAATGCATAAGTCGAGGATCGACCCAGTCCCCCCTGCGTGCTATCGATCTTGCTGCCACAACCCTCGGTCTAGTTCGATCTTAGACTGGGAATGAACTCAATATGCATAAGTCAACCCATGAAACGAGCGTGCGGGTGCTAAGCCAACCGAAGAGGCATAATGCGCAGCTGAGGATCGACTCGGTCCCCCACTACGTGCTACCGGTTCTGTTGCCACAACCCTTGGTTTAGCTGGGGCTTAGACATGGAATGAACTCCATATGCCTAAGCCAACCTACGAAATGGGAGGGCGGGTACTCAGCCGGCCGGAGATGCAGAATGTGTAAGTAGGGGATCGGCTCGATCCCCCCTGCGTGCTGCCGATCTTGTTGCCGCAACCCTCGATCCGATCCGATCTTAGACTAGGAATGAACTCTGTATGCTAAGACTAGGGATAACTCTGTATGCCTAAGTCAACTCATGAAATGGGCGTCCGGACACTCAACCGACTAGAGAGGCCAGTCGGAGAGGCATAATGCACAAGCTGGGGATCAGTCTAGTCCCCCTCTGTGTGCTGCCGATCTTGCTGTCAGTCTTACTGCCATAACCCTCGGTTCGGCTGGGGCTTAGACATGGAATGAACTCCGTATGCCTAAGCCAACCCACGAAATGAGCGTGCGGGCACTCAGCCAATCAGAGAGGCAGAATGTGTAAGCCGAGGATCAGCCCGGTCCCCCCTGCATGCTGCCGATCCTACTGTAGTAACCCTTGGTCTGGTCCGATCTTAGACTGGGAATGAACTTCGTATGCTTAGACATGGAATGAACTCAGTATGCCTAAGCCAACCCACGGAACGAGTGTGCGGGGGCTCAGCCAACCGGAGAGGCAGAATGCACATGGCGGGGACCGACCCGATCCCCCCCTGTGTGCTATCGATCCTACTGCCATAATCCTCGGTCTGATCCAATCTTAGACTGGGAATGAACTCCATATGCCTAAGTTAACCCATGAAATGAGCGTGCGGGCGCTAAGCTGACCGAAGAGGCATAATGCATAAGTCGGGGATCGGCCCGGTCCCCCTCTACGTGTTGCCTATCCCACTGCCACAACCCTCGGTCCGGCTGGGGCTTAGACGTGGAACGAACTCCCTATGCCTAAGCCAACCCACGAAACGGGCGTGCGGGCGCTCCACCGATTGGAGAGAAAGAATGCGCAAGTCGGGGATCGGCCCAGTCCCCTCTGCGTGCTGTCAATCCTGCTGCCGCAACCCTCGGTTCGGTCAGATCTTAAATTGGGAATGAACTCCATATGCTTAGACTGGGGATGAACTTCGTATGCCTAAGTCAACCCACGAAACGAGTGTGCGGGCGCTCAGCCAACCAGAGAGGCAGGATGCGCAAGTCGGGGATCGAACGGGTGGTAGGTAGGTTCAAGCATATCCTCAAATTTCTGCCGTGCCAATGCCATTTTTATGGCTTGTAAATTCATACAATGGTCCCCTAAGCCTTCATGTGAAGTTTCGTGGCAAGATGACTCGGTTTCTATTTTTCACGATTTTGGAAACTTTTTGCGGTTCGGGATTTTTTAAAATTTTTTTAGAGAGAGTTTTGTCCCCAAATTTGGTAAAAGTGATCCTTGTATTTTTGTTGGCATGTACAAAACAATTCAGCTAAAAACTCAAAGTGGAGAAGATTTTGTGACCGTTTGAAAAAAGTGTCCCCATTTCATACACTTTAATAGCTACTCGTCGCAAACCTATAAAATCTCAAATGCTCTTTAAGGGGGTGTGAGTTCTCGAGGTTTGATGAGGGATAGATGGCCAATATAAGGGCCAAGTACCAGCACCCATCACACATCATGTACGCACACCCCCGGGCCCCACCAATCGTCGGAAACCCTAATGTCGTCGGTTAGGCTCTCTGACGATCTTCTGCGATGGTGCCCTGGGCAAAAAAAATGTGGCACCAGCACAAGCTCGACTCCAGCATGTGCACCGTGGCTCAAAATCATAGACTGGGAATGAACTCCGTATGCCTAAGCCAACCCACAAAACTAGTATGCGGGTGGTCGACCGGCCAGAGAGGCAGAATGCGTAAGCCAGGGATCGACCCAGTCCCCCCAAGCATGCTATCGATCTTGCTGCCGCAACCCTTAGTCCGGTCTGATCTTATACGGGAATGAACTCCGTATGCATAAGTCAACCCACGAAATAAGCCGAAGAGGCATAATGCGCAAGTAGGGGATCGGTCAGGTCCCCCTCTACGTGCTACCGGTCTTGCTACCACAACCCTCGGTCCGGCTGGGGCTTAGACATGGAATGAACTCCCTATGCCAAAGCTAACCCATGAAACGGTTGCTCAGTCGGTCGGAGAGGTAGAATGTGCAAGCCGGAGATCGGACCGGTCCTCCTTGCGTGCTGCCGATCCTGCTGTTGCAACCCTTGACCCGGTCCGATCTTAGACTGGGAATGAACTTTGCATGCTTAGACATGGAATGAACTCCGTATGCCTAAGCCAACCCACAAAACGAGCGTGTGGGTGCTCAGCCGACTGGAGATGCAGAATGCACAAGCCGGGGATCGGCCCCATCCCCCCTACGTTCTGTCGATCCTGCTACCACAACCCTCGATCTGGTCCAATCTTAGACTAGGAATGAACTCTGTATGCCTAAGTTAACCCATGAAATGAGCGTGCGGGCACTGAACCGACCGAAGAGGCATAATGCACAAGCTGAGGATCGGCCCGGGCCCCTTCTGCGTGCTGCCGGTCCCGCTACCACAACCCTCGGTCTGACTGGGGCTTAGACACGGAATGAACTCCCTATGCCTATGCCAACCCACGAAATGAGTGTACGGGCGCTCAGCCAGCTGGAGAGGTAGAATGCGCAAGCCGGGGATCGGCCCGGTCCCCCTTACGTGCTTGCCGATCCTGCTGCCGTAACCCTCGGTCCGATCTGAGCTTAGACTGGGAATGAACTCCATATGCTTAGACTCGGGATGAACTTCGTATGCCTATGTCAACCCATAAAATGAGCGTGCGGGCGCTCAACCGACCAGAGAGGCAGGATGCGTAAGCCGGGGATCGAACGGGTGGTAGGTGGGTTCAAGCACATCTTTATATTTCTGCCATGGCAATGCCATTTTTATGGCTTGTAAATTCATACAATGGTCCCCTAAGCCTTCATGTGAAGTTTCGTGGCAAGACGACCGTTTTCTATTTTTCACGATTTTTGAAACTTTTTGTGGTTCAGGATTTTTTAAAATTATTTTAGAAAGAGTTTTGTCCCAAATTTGGTAGAGGTGATCCTTGTATTTTTGTTGGCATGCACAAAAACATTCAGCTAAAAACTCGAAGTGGAGAAGATTTTGTGTCCGTTTGAAAAACGTGTCCCCATTTCAGACACTTTAACGGCTACTGGCAGCAAACCTATAAAACCTCAAATGCTCTTTAAGGGGGTGTGAGTTCTCGAGGCTTGATGAGGGATAGGGGGCCAATATAAGGGCCAAGTACCAGCACCCATCGTACATCATGTGCACACACTCCCCCGGCCCCCCAATCGTCGGAACCCCTAATGCCGCCGGTTAGGCTCTCCGACGATGCTCCGATGATGGTGCCCCGAGCGAAAAAAATGTGACACCAGCACATGCCTGAGCCTAGCATGTCCACCATGGCTCAAAATTTTAGACTGGGAATGAACTCCATATGCATAGACATGGAATGAACTCCGTAGGCCTAAGCCAACCCACGAAACGAACATGCGGGGGCTCAGCCGGTCGGAGAGGCAGGATGCACAAGCTGGGGATCAAACGGGTGGTAGGTGGGTTCAAGCACATCTTTATATTTCTACCATTCCAATGCCATTTTTATGGCTTGTAAATTCATACAATGGTCCCCTAAGCCTTCATGTGAAGTTTCGTGGCAAGACGACCCGTTTTCCATTTTTCATGATTTTGGAAACTTTTTGCGGTTCGAGATTTTCTAAAATTTTTTTAGAAGGAGTTTTGTCACCAAATTTGGTAGAGGTGATCCTTGTATTTTTTTTGGTATGTATAAAAAAACTCAACTAAAAACTGGAAGTGGAGAAGATTTTGTGACCGTTTGAAAAAAGTGTCCCCATTTCAGACGCTTTAATGGCTACTGGCAGCAAACCTATAAAAGCTCAAATGCTCTTTAAAGGGGTGTGAGTTCTCAAGGTTTGACGAGGGATAGGGGGCCAATATAAGGGCCAAGTACCAGCACCCATCGCACATCATGTGGGCACCCCCCGGCCCCCCCAATCGTCGGAACCCCCAATGCCGCCGGTTAGGCTCTCCGGCGATGCTCCGACGGTGGTGCCCCGAGCGAAAAAAATGCGACACCAGCACATGCCCGAGCCCAGCATGTGCATGTTGGCTCAAAATCTTAGACTAGAATGAACTCCATATGCTTATACATGGAATGAACTCCGTATGCCTAAGCCAACCCACGAAACGAATGTGCAGGAGCTCAGCCGACCGGAGAGGTAGAATGCGAAAGCCTAGAATTGACCTGGTCCCCCCTGTGCGCTGTCAATCTTGCTGCCACAACCCTCGATCCGGTCTGATCTTAGACTGGGAATGAACTCTGTATGCATAAGTCAACGCACGAAACGAGCATGCGGGCGCTGACCCGACCAAAGAGGCATAATTCGCAAGCTAGGGATCGGCTCGATCCCCCTCTGTGTGCTGCTAGTTCTGCTGCCACAACTCCCTATGCCTAAGCCAACCCACGAAATGGGTGTGCGGGCGCTCAGTCGACTAGAGAGGTAAAATGCGCAAGCCGAGGATCGGCCCGGTCCCCCCTACGTGCTATCGATCCTGCTGCAGCAACCCTCGATTCGATTCGATCTTAGACTGGAATGAACTCCCTATGCTTAGATTGGGGATGAACTCCATATGCCTAATCAACCCATGAAACGAGTGTGCGGGCGCTTAGCCGGCCGGAGAGGCCGGCCAGAGAGGCATAATGCGCAAGCCGAGGATCAGCTTGGTCCCTCTCTGCATGCTGCCGAACCCACTGTCAGTCCTACTGCCACAACCCTCAGTCCGACTAGGGCTCAGACATGGAATGAGCTCTGTATGCCTAAGCCAACCCATGAAACAAGCGTACGGCTGCTCAACCGGTCGGAGAGGCAGAATGCACAAGTCGACGATCGACCCTGTCCCCCCTGCGTGCTATCAATCCTGCTGCTGGTCCTACTACCGTAACCCTTGGTCCGGTCTAATCTTAGACTGGGAATGAACTCCATATGCTTAGACATGGAATGAATTCCGTATGCCAAAGCCAACCCACGAAACGAGCGTGCGGGCACTCAGCCGATCAGAGAGGCAGAACGCGTAATCCGGGGACCGACCTGATCCCCCCTGTGTGCTGTCAATCCTGCTGCCACAACCCTCAGTCTGGTCCGATCTTAGACTGGGAATGAACTCCGTTTGCCTATGTCAACACATGAAACGAGCGTGCGGGCTCTGAGCCAGCTGGAGATGCATAATGTGCAAGTTGAGGATCGACCCGGTCCCTCTCTGTGTGCTGTCGATCCCCCTCTGGTCCGATCTTAGGCTGGGAATGAACTCTTTATGCCTAAGCGAACCCATGAAACGAAGGTGCACGTGCTCAGCCGGCCGAAGAGGCAGAATGCGCAAGTCGAGGATCAGCCGGTCCCCCTGCATGCTGTCGATCTTACTGCCCTAACCCTCGGTTTGGTTCGATCTTAGACTGGGAATGAACTATGTATGCTTACACTGGGGATGAACTCCGTATGCCTAAGTCAACCCGTAAAATGAGCGTGCGGGTGCTTAGCCGACCAGAGAGGCAAAATGCGCAAGCCGGAGATTGAATGGGTGGTAGGTGGGTTCAAGCACGTCTTCATATTTCTATCGTGCCAATGCCATTTTTATGGCTTGTAAATTCATACAATGGTCCCCTAAAGTCGGGGATCAGCCCGGTCCCCCCTACGTGTTGCCGATCCTTCTGTCGTAACCCTCGGTCTGATTTGATCTTAGATTGGGAATGAACTCCGTATGCTTAGACTGGGATGAACTCCGTATGCCTAAGTCAACCCACGAAACGGGCCTGCAGACACTTAGCCGATCAGAGAGGCCGATCAGAGAGGCATAATACGTAAGGCAGGGATCAACCCAGTCCCCCTCTGCATGCTATCGATCCTGCTGCCACAACCCTCGGTCCGACTGGGGCTTAGACATGGAATGAACTCCATATGCCTACGCCAACCCATGAAACGAGTGTGCGGGCACTCATCCGACTGGAGGGGTAGAATGCGTAAGCCCGGGATCGGTCGGGTCCCTTCTGCGTGCTACCGATCCTGTTGCTGTAACCTCAGTCCGATCTGATCTTAGACTGGGAATGAACTCCGTATGCTTAGACTGGGGATGAACTACGTATGCCGAAGTCAA